>NC_142929.1:7646532-8008215 GCF_046866305.1 Octopus bimaculoides
TATTTCTTTATTGCCCACAAGGGGACAAACAAGGACAGACAAAGGGATTAAGTCGATTACATCGACCCCAGTGCGTAACTGGTACTTATTTAATCGAACCCGAAATGATGAAAAGCAAAGTCGACCTCGGCGGAATTTGAACTCAGAACGTAGCGACAGACGAAGTACCGCTAAGTATTTCTCCCGGCGTGCTAACGTTTCTTATTTCTTTACTTCCCACAAGGGGCTACACACAGAGGGGACAAACAAGGACAGACAAAGGGATTAAGTCGATTATATCGACCCCAGTGCGTAACTGGTACTTATTAATCGACCCCGAAAAGATGAACGGCAAAGTCGACCTCGGCGGAATTTGAACTCAGAACATAAGGACAGACGAAGTACCGCTAAGTATTTCGCCCGGCGTGCTAACGTTTCTGCCAGCTCGCCGCCTTAAACTAATAAAATATTGCAAAACAGTTTAATGCTTTATGAATTCTGCCTGTTATTATTACCTTATACTTCATTTTTTTTTTTAATATGAACACAAACGTTTATCCACACACACATAGCAGAGTCACACATATTGCGATTTGAAAAATTCTGATTGAATAAAAATATTCATCGAATTAGTTGACAAAAATCCTCTAGAGTCGTTTAAGGCCGAGAAGCAACAAACATGAGAAATAACTCCGATAATATCAGACAACTGAAATTTTCAAATGATACAGGTGATGCAGTTAGAGAACAGATCTTTAGAGACAAATAGTTAAAGCAACGGAGATATTCCAGCTTTATTAGACCTCATCGTTGTTGGCACTCCATCGCTTACGATGTCGAGGGTTCCAAGTAATCCCATCAACGGAACAGCCTGCTCGTGAAATTAACGTGCAAGTGGTTGAGCACTCCACAGACACGTGTACCCTTAACGTAGTTCTCGGGGATATTCAGCGTGACACAGTGTGACAAGGCTGACCCTTTGAATTACAGGCACAACAGAAACAGGAAGTAAGAGTGAGAGAAAGTTGTGGTGAAAGAGTACAGCAGGGTTCGCCACCATCCCCTGCCGGAGCCTCGTGGAGCTTTAGATGTTTTCGCTCAATAAACACTCACAACGCCTGGTCTGGGAATGGAAACCGCGATCCTATGACCGCGAGTCCGCTGTTCTAACCACTGGGCCATTGCGCCTCCACTAGAACTCATCAAATGAAGTATATTTAGCTGGGTTGGTAAAACCGCATATTTTTTCCACTACTTTCAGCTCCATAGCTACGGCTATGCTGGGGTCCCACCGTTAGTTTTGCAACACTAATAAACACTAATAAAGACTAATAAATAAAAATCCTATCATCTCGTTTTTTACTCTAGCAAATTCCTTGATATTGTCTATGTAGGCACTTTGATTTATGTCTATATCACATTTATGTCTATATATTTATGTCTATAGATGTATGTCTATATCACATTTATGTCTATATCACATTTCAACCATTATGGCGGCTGGATTTGATTTAAGGGAGATTTGCTGATATTCCTAACGTGGAGAGATGCCTCTGGTTAGCTCCTAAACTATTTATTAGTGTGCGTCATTAATTATCTTTTATACTATAGTCACAAGGCCTGAAAGTTTGTGGGAAGAATGTAGTCAATTGCATGACTGGTACTTACTTTATCGTTCCCGAAAGGATGAAACGAAAACTCAACTTCAGAGAAATTTGAATTCAGAGCATGAAGCCGGAAGAAATGTCGCGAAGCATTTTTTCTGGCGCGCTAATAATTCTATGTACCGCCGCCTTTAAACAGCATTTAATAATAAAAGACATAAATCGCGAGAAGAGCATGGTAATTATTATCTTGTAGAGCAGTCAACCAACGAATGAGGAACGAAGCATCTAAAGTGAGTGCTAGAAACATCAACCGAGTTTCCTCCAAACGCCTTATCGTTTAAAAAATAGGAAGTTCCCCTTACAAGATGTAGCAGCCGACACCCCTGAAAAAGACGGAAATATCTCGATAGGAAAGCTTTTGATTACAGTTTCCGTTTGGTCATGTTTGAGTTAGATCTAAACCAGGATACCATCAATAATAGCTGTGAGCAATTTCATGGAACCCTTATGCTACGATCTATTGAATAAATGATATTGCGATTCTGTTATATTGCATTGGTAGTTACAGCAGTTCTCACATATGCAAATACAAGAAATGAATAAAGGGATTTTCAAACACATCTAAGTGAGCAAACATTGAAAAGTCCTTTCACAATGCAGTTATTTACAAAAGACGTGTTATTTCTTTGATTACTACGCTATTATTACCGCTAATTGGTTTTCTTTCGCAAAAAAACTGTGGCTCATTAATTACAGGTGTGTTTCTGTTTGTATCCGTGTACGTGCGAGCGACGATGTGTGCTCGAGTGAAGCTGTGCTTTTCTGTATGTGTACACGTCTACGTCTCTGTATCAGCATGTCTGTGTGTTCACATGTGTAGGTGCGTTTGTGCCTGCGCATGCTCCTGTAGATGCTCGTGTGCATAAAGATATGTGTGTATGTGCGCGTAGGAAGGTACGTATGAGAGACTACGTGTGTGTATGTGTGTGTTGTGTGCATGCGAATAAATGAGTAGGTGCGAGTGTGAATGCCTCTGTATGTATTTGTATGTACGTGTGTGTGTGTGTGTGTGTGTGTGTGTGCGCAAGTCCGCGGGCGATTTAGCGCATGCGTATAGTTTGTACGACGCTTCTCTCAAATTATAAATTTAACGACCCGAAGCATAAACGAACTTGAGATGATTAAAGTGAAAACGCTCGAAGCTCAGTTATGCATTAAAAGACATGTTCCACACGATCGCTAATAACCTTCCAGCTTTCAGGGCTGAAGAATAGCAGGTCATCAACAAAGGCCATTTCTATATCACATTCAGAATGTGATGCTGTTTCTTTTGTTGTTCTTCTTCTTCTTCTTGATGATGATGCTGGGAGGGAGAAGGGGTGATGGTCATGCTTGTGGTGGCGTCGGCGAAAGTTTTGAAGTGGTAATTATTGTAGCTGCTTTTGTTTATATAGTAGTAGTAGTAGTAGTAGTAGCTGTTGTTGTTGTTGTTGTTGTTGTTGTTGGTGGTGGTGGTGGTGGTGGTGGTGGTGGTGGTGGTGGTACTGCTGTTGCTACTACCGATGGTGCTGGTGCAGGTGGTGGTAATGAAGAGGAAGTTTGTGGTGGAAACAATGATGATGACGACGATGATGTTGATGATGATGATGATGATGGTGGTGGTGGTGATGACAATGATGGTGATGGTAGTGGTGGTGGTGATATTGATGATGGTAGTGTTTGTGAAGGTGGGGGTAATGGTGGCAGTGGTGGGGCGATGACTATGGTAGTAATGGTATGAATGGTGTCGGTAGTGATGCTACTGTTGTTCTTACTGTTGTTGTTGTTTTCCTGTCTCTATGGTAATGGAAATAGCCATTAGCAACGACATCTTCATGTCCTTCAACATTTTAATCTCTCTCTCTCTCTCTCTCTCTCTCTCTCTCTCTCTCTCTCTCTCTCCCTCTCTCTCTTTCCACATACACCTTAATGGCCACCAGAACAGTTTCTCTGAAGCCAAATCTACAGATGAACTATTTTCCTCATTGCTTTGGAGAAGCTTGTTGTTATAAGCCATGTCATCGCCCTCGACAAAAGTACACCTTTGACCTTGTCTGGCATCCAAATCTTCTCTCGAAACTACCCGCCTATAACGTTCACCCGTTTTCCATCTCTCGGTAAATTTTCTCTCCGATCGCATTATCGCTGCGTATGTTTCCGGAACTGTTTCTGTCCCTTATTCTATCACTCTTGCCATTCAAGAGGATGCGAATTTCCACTCTATCCCTTTTCCTTCTAGACGTCAACGCCTGTTCTTTCCTGAAATTCTCAAAAACAAAGAAAATCTGTTGGAAAACCGATTATAGCAGCGACTCCACCAGTTCCTAAGGATATCTGAAGAAGGAATTTTATTCCGAAATATCATATCAGACTATCGATGATTAAATTACAACAGTTATTATGGTCCATTGTTTACATTATGGTGCATTGTTGTGTCATTCAAAGTATTTTACAAACAATGCACAATGCTTCAAGCGAACTACAATACTCTCCATACATCGTTCACGTTTAACGTGGACACCAAACTCCAAAAGTCCCATTAGTAACAGGGATTTCGAAAACTCCTCCAAAAAAGATTTATCAATCTTCTCTCTTTCAACAGTAAGAAGCTGCAAACATTACTCATGTCATCGTTAATCTTTTATCTTTTATTAATTTCATTCATTAGACTGCGGCCATGCTGGGACAGCGCCTTGAAGAAGTTTTAGACGGATGAATCGAGCCCCTCAGCTTATTTGAAAGCCTAGTACTCATTCTGTCGGTCACTTTTGCCGAACCACTAATTACGGAGACGTAAACACAACACCATTTGACAAGCAGCGTTGGGGGACAAACACTAGCATAAAGACACGCGCACACATACACACACACACACACACACACACACATACACATACATACATGTATATATATATATATATATATATACGAGTGAGTGGACAAACGAAAAAAGAGCACCCAACAAATTTATTGAAAATTACATGTATGGATCAAAACAGGTTGATTCAAATTCGTAGGGGCTCTTGTGTTTCAAGCGTCGTGCTAATCGTCAGCCATGACTGACGACTAGCATCACGATTAAAACTCAAGAGTATCAATGAATTTTAATCAAATTGTCTTGATATATATATATATATATATATATATATATATATATATATATATATATATACGATGGGCTTCTTTCTGTCTCCTTCAACCAAATCCACTCACAAGGTGTTGGTCGGCCTTAGGCTATAGAAGTAGACACTTGCTCACGGTACCACACAGTGCTACTGAACCCAGAACTATATGACAAACATGATCGTACCACTCACTTTAATTGTGAGCAGCACATAAGTAGAATCCCACCCAGACCTGTGGCTCTTCTCTTCAGCGCTAGAAGGTACTTTAGCCTCTAAAAACAATTAATACTCTTAAGTAAATCCTACAATAAAATATTGCTCCTTCATCTGGAACGGTGCAACTTGCTGCCCATAAAGACGTGCCAGATTGCATCCAGTACAGGATCGCCCAACTGATTGGTATAAAGTTACTCTCGAACACGGTCTAGCCTCTGCCCTAAAAGCACGCTGTTTCCTCTCTTTGCCTTTTCTAATGCTACTATAACGCCTCTAATCTTCAGAGGTGGATGGGTTAATGCCAACTCCACGCACGCATTCCTTGTCTAATTAACTCTTCTCCTTTCATCATTCTTGCCGTGGCAAACCCTCCAGACTGTCTGCTTATGACTACGCTCCGTCTTCCCTTCCCATGTCATTGGATCCCTGGAATTTCCTTCCTATTCGTATTTCTCTCGCTGACGTTGGCTCACAAAGATTCAAGATGGACATTAATAGCATCACCCTTGCTAGGCTAAGAAGACCTACGAAGGCCACATGCAGCTCCCCCGTCCCTGCAGACCCCGTAACTAAAGAATAAACAAACAAAAAGGCATATGCTAGTGAAGCAAACTCATAATTAAAAGCAATCCAGCAGTGGTCATCCCAGTAGACAGTAAGGTGTGTATTTTGAGAGAATTTAGCTGTTATACTTAGCAAGTCGAATAACCATGTACAAGCCTCTTTGTTGGCTTCGTGCTTTTGTTGACCAACTCAGGCGGCCATCATCTAGCTGAGCTCTGATCGAAGGTATTCGGTCATCACCATCTCATCAGCTTATTATCCTATATACTAAAGTGTCCTTTTCAAAACTTTACAATATGATTTGATAGAGTTTGAGCTGCTATTTCTAGTATGATGAGTGACCATATAGAAACCTCCTTGTTGGTTTGTGGTGGTTATTGGTGGTGGATGGATTGTTGGCGGTGAAGATGGTGGCCGCGATGGTAATGGTCGTAGTGCTGCTTCCTTTTGCCATTGTCTAATGTTTACTGAAATGTTACGCAAACATTTCAAAACGCACGACAATTACATTAGTGTCAATACTGCACCAAAAAAACAGTCATCTCGTCTTAATGTATAAAAGTGGATGTATATGTGGATGTGTGTATGAATGCATGAGCGTATATATGTATGCATGTATGCATGTATACATCTGTGTATGTAAGCATTTATGTATATGTGTATGAATACATGTATGTGCGTATGCATGTGTGTGTACATGTATGTATGTTGTAAGTCGTAGGCCACAGTTTTCCACCGAGATAGCTACGTTTTGCATAGAGCCACACCTTTTCAAGCAGAAAGCTATGTCATTTACATTTCTATATTTATATGTTTGTGTCTTTTAATATTTATATGTAGCGCCACTCCAACCATCTGAATTGCTTGAATATAACAATTCTAAGAGCATCAGCATTCCTGGACCGACAGGAGATTGTCAGCTTCTTTTTAAAGAAATTTATCCAAAGTATAATATAGTCGTGTGTATGTATATAATTTAACTATCAATAAACATGGAATACTGCTGCACATTCTATATATAAAAACTACTTCAGATTTGCTTTAAAATAACTTCGGCGTTAATATACCAAATTGAAGGGGGATGTAGAAGAGAAAAAGAAGACAACTAGAGTAAGAGAAAAAGGAAAGAAAAATTATAACGTTGAAAACGAAACAGCCAAAAGTCGCATTTTCGATTTATTTGAATCTTTTCAGCTTCGTGTGTTCGCTATCTATAGCTATCATATAGTCATATGTTTATGTCCCAAACTGTCACTTTCATAAAAAATAATGTATAATACAATAATAATTATGAGCCAAGGACAGCATCTTTGTTGTGTCACTTGACTTGCTAAAAATAATAGTCAAACCGCTTGCAAATAGCACTCTCCTGCAGTGGTTCTTAAGCGGGGTCCGAATAACACTTGGAGGGGTCAATATAAGATTTTAAAATTAATCTGCAATATATTTCTACATTACATAAAATATTTTAACACCTTTTTTTATATAGTTCTCAATAATATTTAATTATATAAGGTATTAAAGGTTTTTTTAAACATTGGAAAACTATGAGAAAACAGGAATCAAAGGGATCCAGAGAGGTCCTTAATAAATGAAAGACATAAAATGAGGGTGTGTGTTCATAGGTCTGTTGAATAAATAAACAATATATTGATTCGTAATGAGTTATATATATATGAAACAGGCGTGGCTCTGTGATAAGAAGTTTGCTTTCCAACTGCAGAACTTTTTCCGGGATTTAGCGCGCCAGAGCTGAGACATTTGAAAATAACCTCAATGTAATCGGTAGAACTGTACACACGTCTAATTTTATGGGGACAACTCGTGTATAGTTCTGCATATTATATTGAATTAGAACGGTCGTACCGACGAGCCACAGTCGTTTTTACGTAAGTAAAGTAGTTAATGGCGAAACCGGTCTACGATTAATTCTTTATTTTGTATATTTTCATTTGTCTTACCCGCTTATGTTCTGGTGGTTGCTGAATTTTTCTAGAGAACATTCTTTTCTTTGTGGTTAGATCGTAGGTGATCTATTTCTAACATAATGAATGTCCACTTAGTGGTTATCCCTTCTTATACGCATATATATATATATATATATTATAATAATAATAATAATATTAGGGATAAAAATCCAAATTTACAGGTAAAAACGCAATTAAATTCAATTTATTAAAAATTAAAATTAAATTAAGTTTAACAGTATAAAATATATAAATATATAGTTTTAGAGAAAAGAACCAAAGTTCATGAACTAATCCATGAAAATCCACAGTCACATATAGAAAAATTAATGAGCATTTTTATATACATTCATTTGTTATTATTGTTGTTGTATTTTGACCTGAAGATTAGCTACATTTTTGAATAGAATTGATTTTCGATCGTTTTAATCAATTTGAACATTTTTTTTTATTTTCTATTTGAAAATTTGGTTATGAAACACGTGTAGAAATTTTATTATCATTTTCTTATGATATTTACTTTGTATTATATTATACTTATTTATCGTGTATTTACTTATTCATTTTTCTATATGTGACTGTAGATTTTCATAGATTAGTTCATAAACTTTGGTTCTTTTCTCTAAAACCATATATATATATATATATATATATATATATATATATATATATATATATATATATATATATATATATATATATACTACTTTCAATTAGAGGTTAAAATAGCCTCATTAAGGAATAGTAATATCCAATGAGTTACTGGTTCATTACCTAGTATTTCTGGGTAATGATAATATTCATAAAATAATAGGTCTAAATATAAAACTTGGTTTATTAGTATTCAAAAGAAAATTTAGAAAATAGAGATGTAGCATTAATATAATTTATCATCTACAAAAATACAACGTATTCTCTTACATCTGTTTCAATGTAGCCTAAAAGATTAAATTACAATAATTAAATCATTGTATTAGGCAAAATCTCATCAGAGGAGTAGAAAACACAACACCCAAAAACCTGACAGTATATCTTTTCTACCCTGATAAGATTTTGCCTAATACAATGATATAAGTATTGCAATATAATTTTTTAGACTACATTGAAACAGCTGTAAGAGAATATGTTGTATTTTTGTAGATAATAAATTATATTAATGCTACATCTCTATTTTCTAAATTTTCTTTTATATATATATATATATATATATATATAGAGAGAGAGAGAGAGAGAGAGTAATAACAACAATAATCCTTGGATGGAATTTCTAATTAATTATAAATATTTAAAAATTGCACCCAATGATTATTATTGTTATTACAATATTTATTCTACATTACATCGGCACAGGTCGGTGCGTCAGCAAAATACTGGTATTGCCAGTTGACATTATTAGGTTGTAGCCGGCACAACAGAACAAGAGCTTTTTATATGCATATTCAAAACGCTTCTCGTAAACGAACTTAAAGGATATATATACATACATACACATATATACATATATATATATATATATATATATATATATATATATATATATATATATATATATATATATATATATATATACATACATATATATACGTATGTATGCATGTATATATGCATACATATGCATGAATATATGTATATATCTGTCTGAAAATGCATGTGCATGAATGTGCTTGTATGTATACATGTGCTTCCATGATAGTATTTGTATGTAATTTCCTTTTATGCGCATGCGTGTGCGTTTATGCATGTGCTTAATGCATGAGGGCATCACCCCATATTACATAATCATTTGTTTGATTCTAGGCACGTCAATGATTAACTTACTGAAATCTCTGGCTTTGCGTACGATACATCAAAACCCTACAGCTAATTTTATGAATATGAAAGCCAAATCCTAATATCTCCTATATCATCTCAATTTTCTTATGGTTGTTTTATGTCATTACATCCGTTTGTGTGTTTCTCTTCTTCTATACAAGAGTATTATTTCTGATCAAAGTGCTTTATACTGAGGCGTATTTATTTCTATTTATCACAACGGATTTTGATGGGGTTTTTTTCCTGGCGTAACGTAAGCATCTCATCAAAAGCGATTACAAATTCATATCTTTAAAATCGTGCTTTGGATCAGTGACATTACAAGTTATTTTTCTCGCTTCCTTTTTTTTTGTTGTCCTTCTTGCCAGCATCATTCCCCCTTCTCTCTCTCTACATATATATCTATCTGTCTATCCAGCTCTACCTATCTATACCTTCTCTCTTTCTGTCTCTTTCTCTTTCTCTCTCTCTCTCTCTCTCTCTCTCTCTCTCAATATAATCAGTACAACTGTAGTAACACTGAATACAGAGACTTAACTTTGATTTCGAATTTACATCCTGAAGAAATGTGTATTCATCTGTGTGTATGGTTGTATACTCACACATACATACACACGCGAGTGTGTATAATATAGATATGTATGCATATATATATATATATATATATATATATATATATATATATATATATATATATATATATATATATATATATATATATATATATACATATGCACATATATATACATACATATACATATATATATCTATACACACAAATACATATATATATATATATATATATATATATATATATATATATATATATATATATATATATATATATATATATATATATATATATATATATATATATATATATATACTTGTTCAAAGGTGAGTCTGTGCGAGTTTCTTCTCAGAGTTTCTGGATTCTGATCTTCAGGCGATTGATGAAATGATATCTGAAGCACTTATATTTATACAGTGTTTCTGCCTGTTCAAGTTATGCTGAAAAACAACTTGCCAGAAATAACTAATTCCACATGAGCTCGTATAACAATGAGTAAAAGATAAATCTGAAAATTTATATAAATTTCTTTAGAACAAATTCTACAGACGAGGTAATTTTCTAGAGATATATGTTTCTATGGAGAATTCTTATGAAAAAATACAGAAAAAAAACAATGCTTTAATAGAGGTCCTCAGGCAAACCTAAGAAGGTAGAAATATGTATAAATTAGTTATTAGTGAATAGAAAGATATTTTTCTATTGTTCTTTGCCTGAAGGGGATTTTTTAATAGGCTATTTTATGAGAATTGAGTTTAGTTTGAAATCAATTCGAATATATATATACACAATTTCCATGAGCAAAACTGCATAGAGTGTGTGTATCACATATGTATAGAATAAGTAATAGCATGCATTTCCTATTCTACATAAATGGCGTGTGACTTAGTGATTAAGGTATCTAGTTCACTATCGTAAGGTCATGCGTTGTATCCTCGAGCTACACACTTTTGTTTCACGTTACTCCGGTCCACTCAACTGGCAAAAATGATTAGCACCTGTAATTGAAATAGCCAGCTTTGTTACACTTTGTGTCATGCTGAATCTCCCTGAGAGCTACGTTAAAGGTACGCATGTCTGTGGAATATTCAGCCACTTACAAGTTAATTTCACGAGCAGTCTGTTCCATTGCATAGGTTAACTGGAACACTAGTCGTCGTAACCGACGAAGAACCTGTCCAACGTCGACATCATACATAATCCATCAAACAACAACTTCTGTTTTAACACCATGTTTTTCTCTTTATATTTTCAACTTTTCTACTCTCACTTTTTCACTTTAATTAACTACTTCCGTTGTGTTTTATATTTCCGTTTTTCAATTATCCTTCTCGAACAGACTAAATCAAGCGGGTCTCTGGATTGTGTTCTTTGTGGACACCGAACTTTGGCAGTTGAGCAGCTGATAAATTTTGTATCCTGGTTTGTTTAATTTTTGAAATGAGGAAAAGGAGTTGGAGATATGCAGGAACCTTTTAACGCGTAAGATACGATATAAGATGCATGTGGATTATAGGCAAATCTAAACAAATACTCAAACACGGTCATTACAAAATCAAATTGCTAACCCTGGAGCTAAAGCAATTTCTATTGTAGACTCGTTAACGAACGATACACACGGAAAATGAGCGATCGTTAGTAGTCGTCTTCAGCATATATAATGATCTCAGAATTAGTTATTTTCGTTGCAAAGCCCCAGTCGAGTGGACTGCTGGTTCCGATTTTGACCCCTTCCTTGTTCGTGTTTATTTTTTATTTTTTATTTTCGTATCAGGTACTGCATCGCTTTAATGTGACCTTCTTATTTCTAAGGCAATAGGACGTAATTTTAGGAAGAAGTGGCTTCTATTTCTAGGTGGCCGAGCAAACACTTAGAAGCACCCCGTTGTTGTCTCCGTTTAAATTTAGTAAATATCCGAGATGAATATTTATAAACTACAGAAAAATCGCTATTACAGTTTACAGTTTTCAGTTATATTAGCGATATTAATTGCATTGCTCTCCTTTCCTCGTAACTCGAACATTCACGTGTCAAGCTGTGTGATTCAAAAAGAACTGACAAATTCAACTGAACGTAACCAAGTGTACAGCAAACCAGTTGTACAAAGAATCCTTTGTACGTGCTTTTGTATGTATCTGAGTGTGTAAAAAAATTGTTTTTATTCCATGGTGTTTTGTAAAACAAATACCGAATCCCTATACTCTACAGCAAATGTTATTAAACTTTCACAGGAATTAATGATACAGTATCATACAAGCAGAATAGAGCACAAATTTACTTGTTAATTAACTATGCATGTGTATTAATTAGTTGCTGATAATTAGAGCTGTTCCAAATTAAGTTTTATTGATTAACTTTTGCGCAATGTCACGTTTATTAAACAGTTTCAAAACCTTATACGGCTAACATGCTAATTCAATAAATTACTAATTTCACAGCGAAAGCATAATAACAATATTTTCTGACGTAGGCACAAGGCTACCTCTTTCAAGGAAGGGTTATACACAATTTAATCCATCTCATGCATGGATGGCATTTATTTATCGATCTTAATACTCTGAAATTCAAAGTTGCTCTCAGCAAGATATGAATTAAGAAGGCAAAGGTGCGTGATCAAATACTACTACTACTACTACTACTACGTACCATCACCACTGCCACCATTACAACTAGTAGTAGTAGTAATAATAATAGTAACGATTTCAAATTTTGGCACAAGGTCAGTAACTTCGGGGTAGGGGCTAAGTCAATTACACTGACCCCAGTCTTCAACTGGCACTTATTTTATAGACCACGAAGAGATGAAAGGCAAAGTCGACCCCGGCGGAATTTGAACTTAGAAGGTAAAAACGGACAAAATACCGCTATGCATTTTGCCCGGTGTGCTAACGATTTCGCCAGCTCGCCACCATATGTCGCCTTTTACATAATAATAATAATAATGATAATAATAATAATACCAATAATAATAATAATAAACTTTACTTTATTAAAGGCAGCGGATCTTCGAAAATAGAAACTTTTCTCAACAACGCTAAGAGTAAAAGATGTTTTATATGACACATTCTACCAGTATATGAAATTTCAAAGTGTTTAGTTAAAGAACTTTAATTAATGGAGCTGCCCATGTAAAGGAAAAGGTCCAAGGCAGCGAGCTGGAAGAACCGTTAGTAAACCGGACAAAATGCTTAACGCCATTTTGTCCGTCTTTAAAATAAGTACCAGTTGATTACAGGAGTTAATGTAATTGACTTATCTCCTTCCCTGAAATTGCTGGCCTTGTGCCAAAATTTGAAATCAATAATCGTTACTTTATTAGGCCTCGAAAAATAATGATACAATGCATAATGAAGAGAAAACTTATAAAGATATATATGAAGTGGACTTGACACAAAAGGTGGGAAGTGGTGTGAAAAGATGAAAGAGGATGAAGTTAAAAATCTATTAAAACATACAATTAAGCAAAAATAAAGGAAACGTATTCTAAAGAAAATATAAATTGTAACATAAAACTAAAACATGTAAAACAATTAGGTTTCTTGCCTCGTCATGGATGAGACGCCATTGGTTAGGTTGCGGTCAGAGCATCCCACGTGTCTATTCCTCTTGGCCTTCACTCGTACCGCAGCGTATACACCCACAGTTACCTTCTAATATATTTTTAGTGATACCCAATCAAGAAAGGTGAGTAACAAGGAGAATGGAATCTACATATGCTCATCTACAACATTTTGGAGTGAAGTTTGAAGACAGAGACAAGCCAGAACAACAGAGAAGTATTACAGGCAAGGAATGAGAGATTATGATGCGTGGGTAGTGTATAGCAGAGGCCGATGTGTAGGGTCGATTACATTAGGGTCCATGGTTGATAAAGAAGCGAGGAGATGACATTGTCCAGTAATTTTAGCGTTTGGAGCATTCAGGGAAATTTTAAAAAATTGCCGGTGTACCGTTAGACCACGATAACCGGGTTCGAATATTTCTGAGCAAATTTTTTAGTGTGTGGTAATTAGCTTGATGTGCCTATAACTACAAAAACAAAAGTGAAGTAACCTTTGGACGCTTGCTTGACACGCCATATGCAACAGAACTACACTAAACAACGCAGCGCCAAGCATTTAAGTTTCATTCTCAGGGAGAGTGCGATGCATTACTGTCATTGTCGAAGTTATTTAGCCACATAGTAACCTTCATCGATCAAAAGCATTCAGTGCCGTCTGCTTTTGCTCAGGTATTGTATAAGGGAAATTGCGTTAGGTGTTGTTTTTTTCCCCCCTTCTGAAGACTATATGCTATGAATGAAATTTAACTATTACTTATTATGTTTGCCCCGAATATTTCTCGATCAATATGCTTTATTCGATGTAGAGCGGCTAGGTGGCAGAATCGTTAGCACGCCGGGAGAAACGCGTAGCAGTATTTCGCCTACCGTTACGTTCTGAGTTCAAATTCCACCGAGGTCGACTTTGTATTTCATGCTTTCAGGGTCGATTAAGTAAGTAGCAGTTACGCACTGGGGTCGATGTAATCGACTTAATCCCTTTATCTGCCCTTATTTGTCCCCTCTATGTTTAGCCCCCTGTGTGCAATAAAGAAATAAATATGTCTTCGATGCGTTGGGGTATGTACGTATAGTTCCATTATTTTAGCACCCTTGGGAGCTGAATAGTGCCCAATTACCAAATATGTTGGAGTATTGGAACTCAGTGTTATAACAGCAAAATCATGTTTTAGATAGATCATCAAATGATGTAACAAATGTAACAGTATTTTCCAACAACCTCAGTGTCTACCGAAATCTTCTCGACAGACAAATTAACTTTACGAATACGAATTGTATTCTTTGTTTCTAAACCACTCAACAACGCACACAGATGCCTCTGTAATACCCAGATCTTCGTGTAATTGCTTGCCGTTTACAATGATCATTGAACCTGAAATTGGCATACTCTCGGATCTCTTTGCACTGAACACTTAAATAACTGTACCTCTAATTCGGAGAATCTTTTTAATGTTTGCCGCACGTCAACCTTTTCTTTCATCTGAATTAGCCATAAATTGCATTAACGTATCCTTTTGTAAGTTAATGTCAATAAATTGTTGAAGAACTTTCGTTAGATATATTCACACAATAGCATTCTGATTTTCGCCTATTTTCAAACGCGCAGTAATATTACAATTTCCTGCCGTTAAGCAAAAGTCGCATGTTTCCTTTTCATATATTTAAGTAGATAAAAAGAGATACAAAACACTTAAGCTCTGGCCAGTGATCTTGTCCACTTGAATGCATTTACTGCATACACGCACACGGATACACACATTTGCATATATCCATACATGCAATATATATATGAGTTCGTGTGCATCTGTGTATATATGTACACACACACACACACACACACACACACACACATATATATATATATATATATATATATATATATATATATATATATATATATATATATATATATATATATATATATATATATTATTGTATGTATACATGTATAGAATCGAATATGATAAGATGTTCAACACACTCGAAAAAAGTGTTCTCTTTATATACTGCGCAGGTAAAGAGACATAGCGATGGGCGCTGAACGATGTCATTGAAATGCCAGATACGTCTTTCTGTGATTGTGTTTTATTAGAAACAGACACCGCTTCAATCGTTCCCTAGGTGTATGTAAAAAGCAAAAAACTACCTTTGCTGGTGTGTGCTAAGACTTCATCACGTTGAATTTGATTTAGCCTAATCATACTATGCAGCCAAAATTTAGATAATGTACGTTGATACTTTAAACGGTTTTGTGCACTTGAACGCGATAAGAGATTACATGTAAAGCTTTAGGACTTAGCAACAATTACATTTTTTGCTGTTTACATTCACGAACGCAAGTTCTGACTGCACTACGAAGGACTGAATTAGTGCATATCACTGATAAAGCATAAGTATACGTATCATGTACACATAGACACCATATATATATATATATATATATATATATATATATATGCATATATGGGTACAGGACGTCACCAACAGTAAACAACATGAAATACGAAAACAAATGAGTTCAATACACAAGCAACGAGAAAAACATATGGAAAACACGACAAGGAACATAAAGAACGACCCTTCCTCAGTTGTCGGTTGTCTATCTACTCCTCATTTCGAGCATTGAACGACTATATGAGTCTTCGAAGACAGATGTCCCCGTAAGTACCAAAATAAAATTTGGGATTTATGGAGGGTTAAAGTTGGGAACAAAAACAGGAGAGTGGAGACATATATATATATATATATATATATATATATATCGCGTGTCCATGACTGTAAGGTGTTTTAAAACCGGTGACATGAGAGTTATATACTCCGCTACGCCATTGCAGCCGCTGGAAAATACACAAAGCACATACATTGGTATGTGTATTTGATAGTATTTATCATACTAGATCTGCTTTTACTTCACACACACACACACACACACACACACACACACACACACATATATATATATATATATATATATATATATATATATATATATATATATATATATATATATATGCGCATGTATACATATGTGTACATTCGTACATATATATATGTGTGTGTGTTTACATACATGTGTACATGCGTGAGCCCCACCCGCAAGCTCATGCGCTGTTTATCCTGTTCTATGTTCACCATACCGCACATATATGGCTGTGATGCATCTGCCTGGTGTAACCTTATCAGACGGGTAGTCATGATGGGTATACAGATCTTCGCATATTTGTACCCCAGAGTCACTTCATTAGCGTGTGCTTCTCTCACATACATACATACATACATACAACTTTTTGTTTTCTTATTCCAAATAAGAAGGAAATTTCTATTCACTTACAACAGTTTGAGCACATCAGTCACTACATACTTGATTTAATCCATGGCCAATCAAATTGCTGCCGACAAATTTCTTCGGAAACCTTGTTTGTGTATTTAAAATATATCGTTTACAATTTAAGCATGTCTGTGCCTACTATACTAAGCTGGCAAGGTCAAATAAGACCAACACATCCGTCGCTGTCACTGATCTCTATAACAAAAATCGGTTTTTCCCTTAAATGAATTAATTAAATACTTTCAATTAATTCTTTTTATTACATTACCTTTCTTCTTTGAGCGTCGTTAATGACAGCCGCTAGACTCATGTTGTATTTCTACGCTGAAATGAAAATTTCAGTTCATTAAAATAATCTTTCTGCCAAAGGCATTCGCTACATTGACCTCTGCTTTTTTTTTTTTTTTTTTTTTTCTGAATCCACTCTCATTAGTTTATTTGAATGATTAATTGTTTTTCTTTATCTATTACTTGTTTCAGTCACTGAACTGCGGTCATTCTGGAGCACCATATTAAAGAATCTTTAGTCGAAGGACTCGACCTCATTACTTATTTTTAAGCAACTTATTCTATCGGTTTCTTTTGCCGAACTGCAACTTATGGGGAGTAAACACAATGCAGTGGGGCTGAACCCGGAACAATGTGGTTGGGAAGCAAGTTTCTTCCTACACAGCCACACCTGTCTCATTTTATATTAAGTTGAAAGTTTCTACGATTATACAGCAAACTATTTTTACATGAACGTTGTTGTAAAATAATTGGCTTTTATATCGTTCACTGTTGAGTAATTTAAGGTGTTTCGTATTATGGATATGTTCGTTGACAAAAGTAAGGTCGACTGCTTCTGTATTCGATAAAATAAAGTACAGTCTACAATTAAAGTAACCGTAGTCTCCTTCTCATACATGTTTTCCCCAAGCGTGTCTAACAAATCAAATAGATTAATATTGATTTATAAATTTTGGTACGTGGCCAGCAATTTCGGTGTGGGGTTAACTCTTTCACTCTTTACTCTTTTACTTGTTTCAGTCATTTGACTGTAGCCATGTTGGAGCACCGCCTTTAGTCGAGCAAATCGACCCCAAAACTTAAGTTACGGGGACGTAAACACACCAGCATCGGTTGTCAAGCGATGTTGGGGGGGGGGGACAAACACAGACACACAAACATATACACACACATACATATATATATATACATATGTACGACGGGCTTCATTCAGTTTCCGTCTACCAAATCCACTCACAAGGCTTTGGTCGGCCCGGGGCTATAGCAGAAGACACTTGCCCAAGGTGCCACGCAGTGGGACTGAACCCGGAGCCAGCTACTTACCACACAGCCACGCCTACGCCTATGTCGATTATTGACCCAAAAAGGAAAAAAAGATAAAGTCGACTTCGGTGGAATTTGAACTCAGGATGTTAAAACGGGCGAAATGACGCGAAGCATTTTCCCGGCGTGCTAAGATTCTGCAAGTCATTAAGGTGGCGAGCTGACAGAATCGTTAGCACGCCATGCACTATGCTTAGCAGAGTTTCGTCCGTTTTTACGTGCTGAAATCCAATTCCACCGTGGTCGACTTTGCCTTTCATCCTCCAGGATCGATAAAATAAATACCAGTTGAGCGTTGTGGAGTCGATCTTATTGACTTACCCCTCCCTCAAAATTATTAGCCTCGGTTCAAAATGTGAAGCCAATACAGCATGTCAATTACATAGGTTTACATTTATTTTCACGAACGCACAATATTTACAAACTCATCTTAATGATTGCATTCATTTTCTTCCAAGTACAGATTTGTTTGGGAACACATGTGTGTGTATATGTGGTTATCTGTTTATCTGTGTTTTTTATGTATGCTCTGCTGTTTCTGTACGTGCATGTGTGTGTATGCGTGTGTGTGTTGTGTGTGTGTGTGTGTGTGTGTGTGTGTGTGTGTGCGTGCGTGCATGTGTGTGTGTGTGTGTGTGTGTGTGTGTGTGTGTGTGTGTGTGTGTGTCAAATATAATATTGATCTTAAAGTTTCAATTTGCGTGAATTTATATCGCTTGTTTAGTTCACTGCGATGTAACAAACATGTAATTTCAGTCCGCTGTTATTGGTTCGCCCTACAGCGTCAGTTACCGAAAAGAAACTGCGATGGGAGGAGTTACAATAGCTGTTCGTTAATAAGAAAGAAAATATGCCCCGAATGAATAGGTTTTTGATCAGTAAATCAAAGTTACTCTATCGCAACCAGTATTATTTATTACAGAGAGTGAAAGACGATAATCTTAAAAGTAACACAAAAATAACATCACAGATTGTATTAATACTTCTAATTCTATTAATATTTTCCTAATTCTATTTGCCCGGCACAGATTGAAAGAAAACATATCCTGCGCACATGAGAGAATCATTTTCGTGCAGTCTCCAGTCTATTTTCTGTTTGACGAAAACTGTTGTCGTTGTAGTTTTTATTGCTGGTGTTGTTGTTGTTGTTGTTCCCCAGGCCAGCCATGATTGAACAGATCAGAGCTCTTCCAGTCAAAATCATCCCGTTTATATTTTTGCCCTGACATATTCCAGAGCAACATTATCAGATACGTCCTCCCCTTTTTTTAACTTCATGGTATGTGATTTGTAAAAGATATTTAGCTGCTCTTTCTGGTAGGTAGAACTCTCCGTCCCAAAGACTCCACGTAACATCATTAGTGTTATTGTCATTTGTGTTGTTTAACACTAGGTCAGCCTTAATGCAGCAGACTTATGATTAAACCATTCCAGATAAGACCATCCAATCTTATTTTCTGAAGATGGTATCGTTCGGTTAGAAGGAAACTTGACTTTTATTCCCTACAAACCGAGTGAATACTTGAATGCTCTTCAATGGTGTATTAGTAACAATACTGGCTGAATTAATTACGGCTACTTACACCCACATACATGCATACATACATACAAACATGTGAACTGGAATGTGCTGGTTGTTGTTGATATTTATCCTTAGGCCATCCTTCCTTATAATCAAAGACGTTCCAGTTGTGGCTATCCTGACAGTGCACCAAGAACCACATTATACAGTCTTTCCCGTTTTTACACATTAAAAGAAGATTTGAGGAAGATTTGGGTTCACATTTAACTTCCAGTCCAGAGAGGTGGGCAGATAAGGCCGGGACGAGATGCTTTCGCAGGATCTTATTCCAGCTCTTTGCTTTTCTGAGTTCAAAATTTGTTCAGGTACCAATAGCTAGGGCTCGACCCCTGGCGTACCTTGTCTAATTCACAGTTGACCAATGTGAGCATAAAGGTTTACATCTAGCATCGATAAAACAGCAACGGTATGCTGAGATTAGGATCCGTAGTCTTCGGATTAGCTTTCCCTTTTCAGGTTTTGAGAAGCCTAATCAGTTAACAACGATTGAATGAAATGTATTATCACATTGATTCTGCTGAGGATACATGTGCCTGTGGAATACTCAGTCACAGGGCCAGGTGCTATGATATTCAGTATCAGAGGCTAATCGCTCCAAGTGCGCGCCCTTCTCTCAGTTAGCACCGTCTGGTGAATACAGCCAGGAACAGCAGCCTTGTAGTATATAGTGTAGAATATTCTTTTCTATTCTAGGCATAAGGCCCGAAATTTGGCGGGAGGAGGCCAGCGCTTTATATGATATATTAATAAAAATCTGTAAATGTACAACCATCCAGATTTCTGAGTACTTAATTTTTTTCTATAATATAATTCCTGTATATCACCTCCAAACCTTCCAATATATATATATATATATATATATATATATATATATATATATATATATATATATATATATATATATATATATTGGAAGGTTTGGAGGTGATATACAGGAATTATATTATAGAAAAAAATTATATATATATATATATATATATATATATCAGGGGCGTGCGGTGATCTTTCTGGCTGGGGAAGCAATGACCAAAATTTTCTTTCACATAGAATTTGAATCAAATTGACATGTTCATATTATACAGCTATTTTTAAAACAAAAACAATTACATTTTATATTAAGAGTGTTCGTAATTTGAAAAAGTCTAAACTATTAGTTGAATAAACGCAGAAAACTACGCGCGTGTTATCTTTTTACGGTTTTCCAGATGAAAGCAGAATGTCAACTTGCTTCCCTTTTCCTATGTAAGTGTTACATAACAGCATAATATCATATATAGCTCATAGGTATTGCGAACTAACAGAAACATAATCTAAGCGCATAAGTATTTATTAACATTGAAAATTATTCGTTATCAGCTCTTACAAGAAAAAAATTGTGTTTTTGTGTCATTTTTATCGAAAACATGTTGAAATATTACACGGAAATGGATGCAACAGTTCGTGTTGCTTCCCTTTCACAGATTTGTGTGTGTGTGTGTGTGTGTGTGTCGTCTGCCACTGCTTGTCTCATGCTAATTCCGACAACAGAAGTCTGAAGCCCATGACGTCATGTAGTTTATATTAATTTTACAGAGCATCAGAAGGACAATACTATGAAAAATAGTTTCAATTTTGTTTCTATAATTTCTAAGGGAAGCATCGCTTCCCTTGCTTCCATGGACCGCGCGCCTATGACATATATATATATATATATATATATAAGTTCATTAATAACAGATTTAAGTATAAAAACAGTTCTAAATTTGGCAAGCGATGTTTAGAATTATTCTAAGCAATAATTTAGAAGCACGAAGATTACATATTCTCCAGACCCACTGACATGATATGAGCAACGTGTATCACCAGACTACATATTGAGTGTTTGTCCTCTCTTTATCTGTACTATTCAATCTTTACAAACACGCTGGCTCCTTTCCAAATAATTTGTCAGCTACTTAGACGTTCTATAAAATACGTAACGTTTAGTTTATCGAGATATCACGTCTGAATAAAGTTTTATTGATTACGAATAACAACAAGAGGATTTTATAAATTTACTGACAAGATTTTAGTATAAATTACATGAAACAATATAGGTATTGATTGCTTTGGAAATTGATACTAAATTAGGGGTTGCGATACTTTTAATACATGTAAACATACATATATGCACACGCGAGAACATACTTACACGCATATACATGCGCACACAAACGAAGCAGTAGGAAAGCCTACACACACACACACACACACACACACACACACACACACACACACACACACGCATGACCGCGTGTGTATCGTTGGCGATTTTCTTTCTCCGTCCTCCCTTCTTTGGACTTTTTCTATATTTCTGATGAAGAGCTCCGCTCGAAACATGAAATCCACATTTTTTTCCTTTCCTTTCCTGCGAGTCCAATAACACTGTACTTATTCCACGTCCTCGCGTTGTTGTTTTTTTCTTGCTTGTTCATGTTTGGATTGACTATATATATATATATATATATATATATATATATATATATATATATATATATATATATATATATATATATATATATATATATATATATATATATATATGTATATACATATATATATATATATATATATATATATATATATACAAGTAAACAAAGTCGAACACACATACACGAGGTGTGTGTTGTTAGTTCGTCGGGCAGCTGAATATAATCTCAATGCCCTTGGTATAAAAACACCCGAAAGCAGATCATAGCCAACTGAGTTTATGTACCTCGAGCTGATTTAATTCATTTTTTCCGTGGAATGACATGTTGGGACATGCTAGCAGATTGGTTGTTAAACTATTTAGCATATAGCAGACCACAGCAGACCCCTTACTCGATAGGCGGCATTGACAAATCAAAAACAATGACGAAACATCGATGACTGTCGCTCCGAAAAAAGAGATTTGGTGTAAGTTATCTCACTTGGCCATGACCTGCTTTCAGGTATTTTTACACCAAGAATTATATTCTCTAACCCTAGAAAGCGCAGTTTCATTTTCAACCATAAAAGTGCTATTCTGGTGTTCCAAAGTAGCAAAGATGGTTACAATAGAATTGTGTCTCTCTAATACAGCTGCTGAAATATGTGGTACCAGATAAACTAAGAATTTAAACTTAGTCTTTTTTGCCATAGTCAAAAGTCTTCCGTTCCATTAAAACGAATGTGAAGTCAGTAACTGTATCACCACCGAAACTACGGGGCGGGGTGGAAATCAAGAAACCTTAGAGGCCACAACATTACTCCAACAATTTATGAATCCGATTACCCACCAAACCAATGATTTCTTTCGCAATAATGTATTGACTCCTGCGTCTTTCATACCTGTGACGAGTTCGTCCGGGTGGAGTAGTTAACAGCTTTTGTCAGTATGCACTTCATTTGGAAAGTAAGTTATTTGAGAATAATTATACCAAACAGGCATTATCAACATAATTTTGAAACATTTTCCTCAGAAGATCATAAAATGTGGAGATAATTAAATATTTTAAAGTAGCGTTTGTTTTGTTTTTTGTTCATTCTTTCTCTCAGTTGTTCAACCGAGAGAGAAGTATCACTTTTCTGTGACAAAATTATTCTAAAGATCATTTGCATGTCATGGATTTAATCCCAAAAGCAAGTTTCTAAACACTGCTTACGTTCAAACAACAGATTTACTACAACAGAATTTTGCGAATCTGTTCGTAGTTAACTCGGAGTCAAGGCAATCGCTTTACTGCTTTTGGCAGCTTCGATTTACAACACTGTTTCATATATTTACAAAGATAAATATCCAATACTTCCAGGTGACCTAACAATAAAGGAATTATTTCTTTATCTCGCCAGAAGTCTCCGCTGAATTCTGTACCAATACAAATATTTCGAAAGGCGAGGAAAACAATAAAATCATGTTTAATAGGCTGCTAAGTATATTCATGCAAAAAGCCGTGCAACTTCTCAGCAACAGGTGGTTCTAACAGCTCTGTCTCTTGGGACACCTTTCCCAGAGTTTAAAGAAAGTGCTTGACGAATCGATATTACCAATAGACATTTTAGGTAAGTGGTCATTTGGTTGGATATCGGATTCCAAACAATATAGTCCCCTGCAGACATTACCAATGTGAACTGCAGCTTGTCCGACATGGATGCTAATATACTTTCTCTGAAAATAATGTAATAGATTTCTCTTATTAAATGCTAAATTGTGGCACTCCGTCGGTTACGACAAGGGTTCCAGTTGATCCGATCAACGGAACAGCTTGCTCGTAAAATTAATGTGCAAGTGGCTGAGCATTCCACAGACACGTGTACCCTTAACGTAGTTCTCAGGGTGATTCAGCGTGACACAGAGTATGACAAGGCTGACCCTTTGAAATACAGGTACTACTCACTTTTGCCAGCTGAGTGAACTGGAGCAACGTGAAATAAAGTGTCTTGCTCAAGGACACAACGCGTCGCCAGGAATTGAATGCTAAATACATCTGATAATATAACAAATAAGCTAATGAGAGGCTTTCCCTGTTGCCCTGGTCAAAATAACAGCCAAATTCCTTCAAATCACATTGTATCCACAAAGAAAAGGATGGATATATCATATGCAAGAAGAAATGGTTTTAATGACTGAAATACATTTAATTATAAGTCTTTGCAAACAAGACAAGCCTAGGGTTAAACAACAATCTTATAAGCGTACAGAGAGAGCATGTTCTCTAGTTCTACTGCAAAGAGAAGAAGTTGAACAAAAACTGGTTTTTCGGGGATTAAACCATAAGGGCACAAGAAGGTTCAATTGAAAATTATTTCCAATTATTTAAGATACATCCACACAGTCTGGATATCGTTCATGTAAATCAGTGTAAAAAAAAAACGTTGCTTCACAATCTTGTGGTGGAAGACCATTTTACGACAAGTGTCTTCTATTATAGTATTGAGTCAGAGAAAGCGTAAGTAAGAGGAAGCGGGTAAACCTTAAGCAAGTGCAAACCCGACAAATAAACTGCATCCCTAATTCTGGAACCCAAATTAGCCGTAAGGTGTGAAGATATGTCTTCCTGAAGATTATTTTCTACTCTAGGTACAAGGCCTGAAATTCTGGGGGAGGGGATCTAGTCGATTAGATCGACCCCAGTACGCAACTGGTACTTAATTTCTCGACCCCGAAAGGATGAAAGGCAAAGTCGACCTCGGCAGAATTTGAACTCAGAACGTAAAAACAGACAAAATACCAATTTCTTTATTGCCCACCGGGGGCTAAACATAGAGGTGACAAACAAGACATGTGGGACATAAAACATATATAAAAAATAAAATGAATGTTATAACGTATGAAGACATGACAGTCATAATTGTTTCTTCCATAATTATGGTTTCCGTAATCTTTTCCATCGTTTCTTTTGAACCTTGGACTATCATCTCCAGTGATTGACCTCTCCTGTTGACGCACTCTTTTCTCTTGGCCTAGAGTACCACTATGTTGTCCTCATTACCAAAGAGGACCGCATCTGCTACCGAGGTCACATCAATCGCTGGTAGGATTCCTTCAACTGTGACCCTTGTTGCTCTCATGCCTCTATGCGTGGGCAACAGCACCACTTCTTCGCTCCTAATTGTCGACGCTGCATGTTTCCTTACTGCTACTGCATTACAAAACCTCACTTCTACTGTTCCAGATGTTGAACCTCTAGTCAGGTATATTATGTCTTCCCAAATCTGCTTTAACGCCTTTTCTATTTGTTCTGTCGTGACGACGTCTATTCTTCTTTTATTTATCGAAAAAGTTCGATAGATTATCGATTTTCCCTTATTCCCTTTTTAACCTCTTGCGGGGGCGACAGCTTCACTTCAAACCCATCTCGGTTCATTTCTTCTTTGTGTCTTCCGAATTCCCTGATATCCAGTTCTGTTTCCTTGCACCTTGCTACATCAGCAAAATTCCGCTTCTCTTTTATCAGTTTTTGGTCCATTGTCTTAACTGCCTCCACAACTCCTCCTCGGATGATGACATGTCTGAGTAACAATAACTGTCTTCAGACATTCTTCAACCAGCTGTCTCTTCTCTCACGAGAAGAGAAATCTCAAACAAATTACACACGTAAACACCCAAACCGCTGCAAAGCAGCACAAAACTATTCAAAATCCCCACGTATTAACTAAGCATTTCGCCCGTCGTGCTAACGGTTCTACCAGCTCCTCGCCGCTTTGCGTCTTCCTGAATAATCCTTATTTTTGAAGTTTGATGTCTGGGTTTTGATAAAAGAGTGCATTAAAGCCGAAAGCTGTCCAGCATAAAAGGAAAAGTTTTATCGAGTAAGAGTTCCATATTCGAAAAGTAAATAGCATTGAGACATTGTTAATTACACTTTATTATCGTCGTTGTGACACTCCGTCGGTTACGACGTCGAGGGTTCCAGTAGATCCCATCAACGGAACAGCCTGCTCGTCAAATTAGCGTGCAAGTGGCTGAGCACTCCACAGACACGTGTAGTCTTAACGTAGTTCTCGGGGGAGATTCAGTGTGACACAGAGTGTGACAAGGCTGACTCTTCGAAATACAGGTACAACAGGAAGAAAGATCGAGAGAAAGTTGTGGTGAAAGAGTACAGCAGGGTTCGCCACAACCCCGTGCTGGAGCCTCGGGGAGCTTTAGGTGTTTTCACTCAATAAACACTCACAACACCCGGTCTGGGAACCGAAACAGCGATCCTACTACCACGAACCCGCTGTCCTAACCACTGGGCCATTGCGCCTCCACACACTTTATATAAATCACAAATGATTAAGCTGTTTAGGTAATCGTAAAAAGTTTAATCAAATTGATTGATTTAAGTAATCGTCAAAAATATTCAAATAAAGTATTTTTCAACACAATGCTGTATAAAGAGAGGAGGGCGCTTTTAATGTCGGCCGAATTAGGGTATTGTTTGATACTCCTCTAAAACTTAATAGAATTCATGTGAGCCCAAGATTTGGAGTTGAAGCGTTCTTAATGAACACTGTTTGAAGCTACGCCTAGGGGTGTAGCGTGAGCTCGGCGCAAAAGTCTTAGGTGCACAAAAATTTCAAAAGAAATAAACGAAGTAGCAGCAGTAAAAAGAAGAAACAGCGCCTCCCACTCCGCAAAACGTGTCCTGCCCCGAACGCTGGCAACCGGTTTTCCATCATTGACCCCATCTTTTAAGTGACCGTTTTAATCTTCGAACGCGGATTCGGTGTATCTTACCGAATCCGCGTTCGAAGATTAAAACGGTCAAGATGGATTGAGCAGACCTTTGATCAATGGCAACCCAGCTATGTTCATATAGATTTTGTTAGCATTATTTTGGTTTTAATACATTTTCAGCTTAAGACCGTAGGGCATAATTTGATGGTGTTTCGTGGGGAGAGGATATTGCTGTCAGGGAGATTAGAGTCGTATGAACTTGAACCATCAATGTTTCAGATTGAACAATCTTTACTGTTATTGCACTGGAAATAAAAAAATTATACACCAAAATGAGCTAACTCAAACAATAGACTCTTCGAAGTGTATGCTATTGTAAAATGCAAAAGTAAGTTTTTGCTGGCAAAGTGTCCCCACTTCCGTAAATCGTTATGATTTGCATATTACTACTCCCTTGCAATAATTTCTAATTACAAGGGACTCTTTGATTTCAGCAAGAAACAACATCGACATCTTACTATCAAGTTACCAATTACCAGCATTCGATTTCTTTTTTTAAAAAAAGCAAAATTACTATCAAACAAATATAAGGAAATCAGAATGATTTTTTTTTTTACTCATATCTGTTTCCTAATTTTGACCGGCGGATTTTCAGAATAATCATCACTTCTTGGATGTAGGAAAGTGACTTTTTTTTTCTTCTATAAAAGAACTCCCACCTCTCAATTCCGTGTCCTTTGCCGACAAATTGCTTTTGTTACATGCGTTTCACGCGACGAATAAGTAAAAGTTAATCCTTCAGCCACCTTGGAACTTTGATCACAGAAGTTGCAAGACGTGTGAGGGACATCAAAAGTCGAATAGTTCTGGCAAAATCAGCATTTTCAAAGTTGTGTACTGTCTTGAGAAATCGTACTCTGAGGATCGAAACCAGAATCCGTGTTGAACTGTTATGTCTACACTGTGTTAATATATGGAAGTGAGGTATGGTCTATAACATCAAAAATATGTAGGTGCCTGGAAGGCGGTGAAATGTGGTTCTTAATGAAAATATTGAGGATAGCATGCACAAAGTGTTTAATGAAGAAGTAATTACCCGGAATGCTATAAATAGGAAACTGCTTTGTGAAAAAAAATGGGTCAAGCAACTGAGATTTCTTCCTCGTGTGATGAGGAAAGGGTGCCCTCAAGAATTTAGTGATGACCAAAGATTGAAGAGAAAAGAAGCAGAGGAAGGAGAAGGATGATATGGATGGTCAGCTTAAAGAACTCAGTGGAAGAAAGAGGAGGCATTAAACATCAGGAAGTGGAACTGTTACAGAAAACAAAGAACGGACAATTATGGCAGGACCTGTTCGACTATGTCCTATAAAATGGATATGGCAGCTAACAAAAGAAAGACACCATAAGCATTTCTAAATGGGGGATAAATTGTTGCTGCATTCAAAACTTAATACCGTATAAATTTAGGCAACATTTTGGAATAAAAAGGCAGCAAGAGGTAATATATCCCACCCCGATTAAACGTGGAAATTCTATTAACACCAGTTATACTGCAGAAGATACCATGAGAGGAACTCTAGTATTGGCTTCTGTTATTTTGTGCTGTATATGTAATCGTTTGATATGTCAATGGATAGAAAATGGTATAATTAATTACCCAGCAGCAGAAAAACAATCGAAAAACTCTCGACAGTGTTTCTTTTTATATTTTTCTCTTCGTCCAAGGGTTTTGAAACCCGTATTGTACACTCTTTTTAGCTTTATCTACTCCGTGTTCCACAGTTTAAAATAATTTCATTTCTTCCGAAATTTTTAAATTCTATTGTAAACCCTACACTCATATCTGTCCTCTGTAACCGGAATGGTGGTTGGGGTGTTTGTACCATCAACGACAGTCCTGAACCTTAAACAGTGTGATTTTGAGGAGTAATCAATTACTTTTGCTTTCACGTTTCATGCATATTGACAAATTCCACGAGCCATTAAACGGAAATAAGCGATAAGGGTTGATGAGTCATTGGTAGAAGAAAAAGGATAATGCAGTGATAAGATTCCAAGCAACCAAATAACATCGTCTTTTGAGGGAAGATGGCAGAAAAAGTGGTCGCCAATATCGTTGATGTTTTCTGAATTTTAATCTTTTCATTGCCTGGTGTATCGTCTGGACCTTCAGTTATATTTTGTTTTCATGATTTAATATCGTCGGAAGCATCTCTGATTTCAATCGAAGTAATGCTCTTTAAAGGCAACTGAATTTGAATCCTTCTGCTTAATGTTTTTCAAAAGTAAAGAATATAGTGAGCGTAAAGAAAAGTCAGAAGCAGAGACGTCGTAGTTTCAATTACGAGGCAAAGTTACTTCGGTTTATTTAGTCAGGAAGAAAGTTATTTTACAACTTTCTTTCTTCTTCTTAATCCAGTCCAAAATAATTGTCTACAATTTTGATTTTCATATTCAATATCAATGAGTTCATATCACAGTAAAGTTACCTTCATTTTTTTCCACCTACGGTTTGATAATTAAAAGTACGAGAGGAGCACAAAGGTCAACTAGATCTTTTTACCTTTAACAACGTTAGAAATTCGTTGATTCTTTATTACCCACTATATGTTAGAAATTCATATTCAAAAATATATCAATTTACCCGAACTGGGAATTGAAATCCTGTCAACGATAATACGCATTATTGAACACTATTCCGTTTTTAATTTTCATATGCGAGCTTTGTGTTCGATATAAAAGGTTGTCTTCTTCCAAGAAAAAAAATGTATTTTTGGACAAACCGTTGTCTAGGTGAACGATTACCACTAGAACCTTTCCTGTCCTGAACATGGAATATTGCCTAATGGACAAATCAATGAGAAAACTTCCGAATGAGCAGACGAGTCTTTTAGCTAATCCTTCTGCGAGACATGAAAATGTGTTCTTAGGACTGCTTAAATCTTGAATTAAGTGTTGGTGGCAAGTGGCATTTATTTTAAACATATTTTGAAAACTGTTTTTGTTGGTTTTTGGCTTTCTTTAACAAGTCGATAGTTACAAACTGCCTGGTCCCCAATGGTGGATAGACGATTATATATATATATATATATATATATATATATATATATATATATATAATTGTAGTCGTGTATGTCACTCCATGTGTTTCTTTGAGCATCTCAGTCAAAATGTGATACTTTAAGATCTCAATGCTGAAAAGATCAGATTTCACTCGGATCCTAAAGGACTGTCTCAGATGTTTTGTAATAATAATTTGGATGTTTTTCGTTAATGGACTCGTCTCTCATGCTCAGAAGATTGAAGATACAAACTAATCAGCCTTCCTCCTCCTCCCTAACACTGAAATCCCCTAATCCATGGATTGGTGATCTACTTTTTGACACCGAATCCATTCTGCCACATTCAACACTAACTTTACAGTAGCCATTATAAGACTGTCTTCTCTTCAAATAAAGATTTCCTTGGCATATACTGATGAAGTAGTTAATAACCACGCAAGGAATCGCTACGCTATTGAGATTCATCCCACATGCAAATTCTTCTCTTTTGGATACTGAAATTATTTCATCAGGTTCTTCGCCACCGAGTTCCTTAGCCAACATTTTAAGAAATTCCTGTTCAGATTAGTTTGTCTTGTTTGAATTGTAGCTGCTTTTCAAAATATAACAAAAAAACATTGATTGCTGTTGTATCAATCAGGTTGTAAAACATTGCATTGGCCATCTTTTTAGTGGCGGTGAACATGTGTATTAATAACTGAACAGCAAATGAACAAAATTAAAGGATACGAAGAAGGATGTGAGATATGGAGAGTGAACTACGACATGAATAAATTGCAAAAATCTACAGATTATGAGGAACTAAAAATACACTATGGACTGGACATAATTGAATACAGGGGTAAAGGCAAGTAACATCATTTCCATTTCTCATTTTTTTTTATTATATCAGACGTTTTTTTTTTTCTCATTTGTTCTGTGTCCTCAAATGTATTGTATTGTCCTCTTTTTGTTAGTACGTATGAACAATAAAAAATCAAAACATTGCATTGACCATCTTCGTGTGGTTCGTTTCACCGAATCGCATATACTCAGTTGGTCAAGTGTGTCCAAGTTTTCAAGCACTAAGGAAAATTCGGTCATGTTTCTTGATCCGGATTTATTTTTATCTACATACAGCAGTCCGATTTGTTTACACGGACTTTTTTTAACTTAAAGTTCAAACACAAAATATTTTTACCAATATCTTGGGATAAGTTCAGGATATAGCATTAATTTACAGCACCGTTGATTTATAAATATTTTTTTTTATATTTAAAAAAAATGGCTTCAACACAGGACTGCTACGGTCACTTCCATGTTTTTGAGAGTTAATGCCTTCTGTTTTTGCATGGTATATTTTCTTGAGTCAAATCTCTCATTAAAGGTCTAACTCTGGACTGCAGCAAACCGCTTGGATTTTCAGTTTATCCACTGCCATGAGTTAAGCAGCTCTATGAGAACGATACAGTCCCTTCCAACCGTTCAAACTACTCTGCAACACTGATCGCGCGTTTGTTGTTGACATTGAATTAATTTGATATATCAAAGAAATTTGGATATTGATTTCCCAACATACATGAATTTAAACCATCTGATTGTCGCAAAGACCGAGTTCCTTTGCTGCTTCTCTTAGGTTTGATGTGTTTCTTAATGTTGATTTTAAGTTTCAAACCAGTCCGGTACCTTATCGTCGGCTTCATTTCTCATAGATATCTGATGAGAAAGCTTATGAACGACAATGTTTCCTCAGTAACAAATGCTTGTTTTGAAACCACTAACCAGATGATTAAACGTAACTACATTATAGAAAATACATGTCGTGGTGTTTGGTACCGAATTGATATCGTCTCGAGATATTGTTGTTGCGATAATGAAGACCAACTTATCAACCACCGATTGTTGTTTAATGTGGGCAACTGGCTAAAGTGCAACGAGACGCTTGTATTTCGAATAATACGACAGCGAATACCGAAGCTTGGACTAGTTTATATCATAAACTTCACTTGATGTTTGTGAAGTAGTTTTCTGATCACTAATATGTGAGTGAAGGCATAGAAAATGGGAGCTCTCTGAAACATGGGGAGATACGACTCCGTTAGAAAGACTATATTTTGGCATTGTCACGGATGGCAAAGAAGACAGTGGGAAAATATTAATCTGCCAAATCAAATTAAAACAAAACCTCAAATGTTAGCGTTTTTTCAGTACATCTTATTTTTTTAATTCTGTTTTTAAAATGCTCATTTGATATTCTTATGAAATGCAAGAATAAATTAATTTTGGTTCTTGTGAAATAATGTCACAAATTTAAATCTTTTGATAGTGATTCACTAAAGACCTCCAAATCTGAAAAGGTATCTTCAAACCAGAGAAAGCCTGAAAACTTGCAGAAGACGAGATAATAATTAAAATAACCAATGTGCCAGATGTAGTGTAAAACCAAGCGACAAATTAAGTCTAAGTAGGCCATGGCAAGATTTGAACACGCCCCAAAGATTTCGAAAATATTAGAATGTCCGGAAAGTTCTGAGCGATTTTTAATATGCAAAAAGGAATATGAATAATTCACCTTTCGATATTTTTTTAAGTAAATGCGACATTAATTTTAATCATTTGAAACTTTACACAGCTACTACTGTGGAATACGAACAAATGACACGCAATTTACAAATTTGAAGCCTTAATGCTCTTAGACATTTTGTCTCGGCGAATTGTCATTTTATAATACTCGTCATTTCGAGTCTTTATTGACTTGAACCAAGCATCAAGAACTGTAGAATAATTTATATCAATGAGCTGTTCATTTTTTCCTTTTCAAATATAGGCTCTCTTTAATCACCATGGGATGACATAGTTCCAACTGAATTACTGGGAATAAGTAATTTTCAACAGCGTATCGATCACAGTTCGAAAAGGGGCAACAATTAATGTAAGAACCATGCAATAATTTTGAGCACGTTGTGTTCAGTTGTGGAAGGGTTGATACATGAATCTCAGTATGTGGCCAAGGTGGTTTTCTGAGTGATGCTGCTGGTGTGATGTCCTGAGTGAATAGATTGTAATTAGTTCTGTTGGAAACAAAAGGAGTACAATTAGTGTGTCTTGTGTGTGTGTTTGTGTGAATGTTGTGGATGCTGGTTTTTGTATGTTTGAAGTATTTCTGTGGGTGTAAGGAGGGGTGTTTTTCGTTTTCCTTCTAGCTATAGTCCAATCTTCGTTACTCACCCCATATGAGGTTGATGGTAGATATTTTGGTGTCTCTTTCTGGGTACATTCCTTTTTTTATCAAAGCCTCCCCTGATGTTGTCTTGCTTTTCTTTTGCGGAGAGTTAGACACAGAGGTCCGTGTCCCCTCTTCATATTGTTTGTCTGTGATGTGTGGGTTTCCTTTTCCTCCTCTTGACTGGCTGGCTTGTTTGCCGCCGGGTGAGCTTCAGGTTGCAGGTCCTGAGAGCACATCACTTTAATGTGTTCCTTTAGACCGCACTTGAAGCACCTTGGTTCGTAGTGGCCTGAATTATTAGGCTTACACTTTTACCACACCAGTTCAGTTTACCTCTTTCGGAAGCTTGGAGGATGGTTACATCTACGTTAACAAATGCGGCTGGTATCAGCTACTCCGTTTTAATTTCTGGTGGAATTCGTTCGATGGAGATTTTAGCCGTTCTTTGGAGATTCTAGCCGAACAAAGCATAGCTCTTTTGGCATGGATATTCATCTTTTGGTTGCTGTTTTGAGAGATCCATATGCAAACTACAGGACTTTTTTCGCACTACATTTTCGTACACAATCCATTTTTCATCTCCAGTCACAAGTTGTTTCAAAAAAGGCATGCTTTCATTCCGTTTCAAAAGTATATCCCAAACGGAATACCGATCCAAGCAATTCTTTTCTGAGAGTTTGTGAGGGACCATTCATTATAGTAAGAAATGTACCCCCAGCTTCATTGGGTGTTCATGGGCCATGTTTTGGGAATCTTCCACTTCTCTGCAATTTCTCTACTCATGTTATTTCAGTTTTCTTCGATTTGTTTACCTTCAAAACAACTCCATCCAGTTTTGAAGTCTTCTACTGCGACTGTCATCTTCCAAGCTAAATTCTCCAGCTTTAAATTTTGCAAACCACCTTCGAACAGTTGATTCGCCTACAGCATCATCACCATAAACTTCGCAAATGTTTTTGCAAGTCTTTGAAGCATTTTCTCCTTTTTTAAAAAAAAAAAGGAAAAGCACTACAACGCGAATATGAAATTTTTGGTTAGCTATTTCAAATGTTAAAGGGTGACCGGAATGAAAGATGGATCTATTCTTTGTCAGGAACAAAGAGATGCGCTGCGATTTCAAGCAACACCAAAATGTTAACTGCTACATTTCAGACGTGTTCAGTGAAGCGTTAAAGGATTTAGCTTAAAAACGCACAAAACTTCCCGAACAACCCAATATATCACGAAGCTTCCGGTGCTACATAGTTGTAAACAAATACTATCCAAAGCTCTAAAGACTCGGTCAACTTGATCGAGCGAATGTAATGAGAGGAAAATGAAGTATAGACTTACGTACAAAATAAATAATGAACTATCAAGCATTCCTCCTTATACACTGCAGCTAACTAAATGCCTGTTTAACTACTGTAGTTATATAATCACATGAAATGTAATAGTTATCGGCTTTCTAACAGTCAAGAATTTACGAAATCTCAAACGTGTTCTTTTTATTTTCTAACTGTACTATCTAACTGAAATGTTAGCAACAACAAGAATTAATTTTCAGTAGTTTGAGCAGTGAATAGTTTTGAACTACACTTTTTAATATTCCTTAAAAGTAAATATGTATAGTCTTGTTAGAAAATTATTTCGATGTAGCTTGAGTTACTTCCCTTGCAAATTAAGTCTAATAGAGTTATGCCCCTCTAACTGTTTCAGTTTTGTAACAATTGTATCTCAGTTTTTGGTAATCAACAATTCTGGGAAGTGAAACAAAAAAAGAAAACAGGATTAGGTGAGTGGGTAAATTTATCAATATTGACTCGGTAAGATTTGAATATTACTTACGTAGCAGGTTTAAAATCTCTAATTTGCAATGAAAGAGTGAAAGGTTAGTAGAATTGGCAATGGAGCGAACAAAAATCCAGCCAGCATCTTGCGTCTCATTACATAATCCAAGTTTCACCGAATTTAACTTTATTTTATCCTTTCTTAGGAGCCGATTCCCTGCATCATTTCGGTCTCTTGGTAGACATTAAAAATAGACGACTTGTCGACAGCACCACACAGCTCGTATGGCCACAGTCAGCCCAACTATATTGCTCACAACGACGACAACTCGCTACAGTACGATTCTGAAAGAATATCCGGACGTCGCTCGACCAGTATTCCACAACCAGCCGATCAAACACGAAGTCACCCACCACATCAAAACCAGCGGTCCACCTGTTGCTGCAAGACCCAGAAGGTTACCACCTGATTGTCTCAAGGCCGTCAAGCGGGAATTCCAGCACATGCTTGACCTTGGGATCATCCGCCTATCCAGCAGCAGCAACTGGTTCTCGCCAATACACTGCGTCCCCAAAAAATCATCGACCGATTGGTGGGTTTGCGGTGATTACCGATCGCTGAATAAAAGTACTGTAAGTGATACATATCCAGTCCCCTAGTTTCAGGATTTTTCTAGCTCGCTGCATGGAGTTCGCGTATTTTCCAAGATCGACCTTCTGCGAGCCTACAACTAAATCCCAGTGAAACCTGCGGACATACCCAAAACAGCAGTTACTACACCCTTCGGAATGTTTGAATTCTTGCGTATGCTTCTCGGTCTACGCAACGCGGCACAGACATTCCAAAGGTTTATTGACATGGTTACTAGAGGTTTGCCTTTCGTCTATGCCAGTAGCTCAGACGAAGAACTTGACCAACACCTGCACCTGCTATTCGAACGCCTCCGCAAATACGGTGTTGTTATCAACCCCAGCAAGTGTTCGTTTGGAGTTGCTTCCCTTTATTTTCTCTGGCACATCGTTGATAAGGATGGCATTCGTTCCCTTCCCGAGAAAGTCAAGGCCATCGTGGATTTTCCACCACCCACATCTCTCCGCAAATTAAGGGAACATCTCGATCTAGCGAATTTCTATCGAAGGTTCATACCCCACCTCGCTGAGATAGCGCAACCGCTGACGGATTTGCTACGTCAGTGAACTAGCAAAAATACGAATATTGCTTTGAATGAAGATCAACTCGCCCCTTTCGCTGTCCTAAAAAAAAAGCGTTATCCAACGCTACCATGTTGGTTTATCCAAAACCTGACGCCCCACTGTGTTTGCTCGTTGATGCATCCTATTCCGGAGTTGGAGGTGTACTACAGCAGCTTGTTGATGGCATATGGCAACCGTTGTCTTTCTTTTCTAAGCGATTAAAACCCACGGAAACGAAATACAGTACATTCAGTCGGGAATTATTAGCGGCACACCTGGCCGTTAAGCATTTCCGACACATGCTAGAAAGTACCAATTTTGCTATATATACTGACCACAAGCCACTGGTATATGCATTTAACACCAAGCCGGATCGCCACTCGCCGAGAGAAATCCGCCACCTCGACTTTATATCGCAGTACACGACGGATATACACCACATCAAAGGGACGACCAACTTAGCAGCCGATGAAGTTTCACGCTCGCAGATCAATGCTATCCACACCACGGCTACAATTGATCTGACACGTACAGCAGCTGACCTGGAGACTGACGAAGAACTTATAAAGCTCCGGGAATCGTCATCTCTGAAATTTCAGCATGTTCCGTTACCATCGTCCACGGCCCATATTTGGTGTGATATATCCACCGGTCACCAACGCCCTTATATACCACAGAAACATCGTAGAGAAGTTTTCTTTGCTCGGCATTCTCTGTCACATCCTGGTATTCGCTCCACTCAAAAGCTGATATCGACCCGTTTTGTGTGGACCAGTATCAACAAGGATATCAGAGAATGGACCAAGTGCTGTGTCGCGTGCCAAAAAGCGAAACCCTACCGGCACATAAAATCACCAGTCGGTTCCTTTTCGCAACGTGACGTACGATTTCAGCACGTTCACATCGACATCGTGGGACCTCTGCCACCTTCGCAGAATTATACACATTTGCTTACCTGCGTAGACCGTTTTTCGCGGTGGCCCGAAGCTTGGCCCTTATCTGATACATCGGCGGAAACGGTCGCCAAAACGCTATCACAATGGGTTTCGCGTTCTGGCACACCCGCAACAATCACCACCGACAGAGGACGTCAGTTCGATTCCCACCTCTTCACCGAGCTGACTCGTCTCCTCGAGTGTAAGCACACCCGCACTTCGGCTTACCACCCTACAGCAAATGGCATGGTTGAACGCTTCCACCGCCAACTCAAAGCAGCTATTAAAGCATCTGCAGACTCTTCCAACTGGCTGGAACATCTCCCCCCTCATCTTCCTTGGTATTCGATCCACGGTTAAGGAGAAACTTGGATATACTCCGGCTGAACTCGCCTATGGCACAGCACTCACCTTACCTGGGCAGATGATCGAACCTGTTTCATCACAAGACCTTCCTGACCCAGCACAATATGTGCATCGATTACGGACATCCATGTCGCATTTGTCACCTGCAGCCGCCAGACAACAGAACATCGTTTCACATGTCCCAAAAGACATCAACACTTGAACTCGTGTTTTCGTAAGGAATGATGGGATACCATCCCAACTTCGACCACCATATTCCGGCCCCAACAAAGTTATCAAAAGAGAACCCAAGTATTTCGTTCTCGATATTGGAGGTAAATGAAATACGGTATCGATTGATCGTTTGAAAAAAGCCTTCATCGAGGACGACTTACGTTCAGTTTCCTCTGTTCCTAGAACGGACTCACCAACTCCAGCAGACACCACAGATTCTGCACAACCCCGGCACACCAAATCGGGAAAAACTGTTTGATGGCCTGCAAAGTTTGTGCAAGTTTTTCGGGTAAGTCCTAATTCTTAACCTACCCATCTTAAATGGAACGCATACATCAGCACATAACTCGCATGACTGCATCACCCACAAACAAATCCAAAGAAATCAACGGACATTTTTTATACATAAAAGAAAAAAAGGAAAACAAAAAACATTGTTCCACAACGAAAAACTTTCTGCATGAACATGTAGTAACGCCGTGCGCATGCGTTGTCTCACGCATGCGTGGAATTCAACAAGCAAGCTTTCCCGCTTCATTTTCTCTTTCTTGCTGGCCAGCGATTGAGCATGGACGTGTTTAGCTGTCACTCTCCATCTTTCGGACTTACACTCGACAGCTCGCTTACATCTACATACCAACGTCCCAACAACAATGCTCACACACACAGAAGCTGTAACAACAAACAAGAGCTAAAGATGTATATATTTACCACCTGAATAAATGTTGTTTAAGTTGATAGTCTGGAGTTCAGCGTTCCGTTATATTCTTAATATTATATAGGAAAGTCAGGTGTACATCTAATGATGTATAGCCAACTTTCCTATAAACATTTACTGAACATTTCACAAGCGAACTTTTTCAATGAACATATCTTTCCTTTTTTTTTTGTATGTACATTTGTTTTGCTTTCTTTTTAAAATGTTTTACTTTCTTGTAAAAATATTTTGCTACCTGTAGGCACATAAAGTAAACCATTGAGCATGGCCGTTGCAAGTACCGCCTGACTGGCCTTCGTAGGATTTTCGAGCGAGATCGTTGCCAGTGCCCCTGGACTGGCTCTTGTGCGGGGCCGTCGTAGGATTTTCGAGCGAGATCGTTGCCAGTGCCCCAGGACTGGCTCTTGTGCGGGTGACACATGAAATACACCATTTTGAGCGTGGCCGTTGCCAGTACTGCCTGACTGGCCTTGTAGGATTTTCGAGCGAGATCGTTGCCAGTGCCCCTGGACTGGTTCTTGTGCGGGGCCGTCGTGGGATTTTCGAGCGGGATCGTTGCCAGTGCCCCTGAAATGGCTCTTGTGCAGTGCCGTCATAGGATTTTCGAGCGAGATCGTTGCCAGTGCCCCTGGACTGGCTCTTGTGCGGGTGACACATGAAATACACCATTTTGAGCGTGTGGCCTTGTAGGATTTTCGAGCGAGATTGTTGCCAGTGCCCCTGGACTGGCTCTTGTGCGGGGCCGTCGTAGGATTTTCGAGCGAGATCGTTGCCAGTGCCCCAGGACTGGCTCTTGTGCGGGTGACACATGAAATACACCATTTTGAGCGTGGCCGTTGCCAGTACTGCCTGACTGGCCTTGTAGGATTTTCGAGCGAGATCGTTGCCAGTGCCCCTGGACTGGTTCTTGTGCGGGGCCGTCGTGGGATTTTCGAGCGGGATCGTTGCCAGTGCCCCTGAAATGGCTCTTGTGCAGTGCCGTCATAGGATTTTCGAGCGAGATCGTTGCCAGTGCCCCTGGACTGGCTCTTGTGCGGGTGACACATGAAATACACCATTTTGAGCGTGTGGCCTTGTAGGATTTTCGAGCGAGATTGTTGCCAGTGCCCCTGGACTGGCTCTTGTGTGGGGCCGTCGTAGGATTTTCGAGCGAGATCGTTGCCAGTGCCCCTGGACTGGCTCTTGTGCGGGTGACACATGAAATACACCATTTTGAGCGTGGCCGTTGCCAGTACCGCCTGACTGGCCTTGTAGGATTTTCGAGAGAGATCGTGGTCAGTGCCCCTGGACTGGCTCTTGTGCGGGTGACACATGAAATACACCATTTTGAGCGTGGCCGTTGCCAGTACCGCCTGACTGGCCTTGTAGGATTTTCGAGAGAGATCGTGGTCAGTGCCCCTGGACTGGCTCTTGTGCGGGTGACACATGAAATACACCATTTTGAGCGTGGCCGTTGCCAGTACCGCCTGACTGGCCTTGTTGGATTTTCGAGAGAGATCGTGGTCAGTGCCCCTGGACTGGCTCTTGTGCGGGTGGCACATAAAATACACCGTTTTGAGCGTGGCCGTTGCCAGTACTGCCTAACTGGCCTCCATGCAGATGACATGTAAAATCACCCACTACACTCTGAGTGGTTGGCGTTAGGAAGGGCATCCAGCTGTAGAAACTCTGCCAAATCAGATTGGAGCCTGGTGTAGCCATCTGGTTTCACCAGTCCTCAGTCAAATCGTCCAACCCATGCTAGCATGGAAAGCGGACGTTAAACGATGATGATGATATGCTTACACACACTTACAACAGTCACATTTTCATGTGTGCAACCATTTGATCTTTTGCATCACTGAAAGAGACCTTACCTCTCTTAGACCTCTAGTGGGTCGAGTAATCAATAGACGCACATTTCTTTCAACACACCAGCATGTTTCTGCCTGGACACATATATGCACTGCCCACCATATAGCACACACACCAACAGTGAATCTTTGCTTCATATTTTTATATCCCATGTTTTTGACATATTCATTTGTCTGTTACACTTTGTAGAACTTTTTCTGCATATATATGTATATAGTGAGAATTTACGAAAAAAACAAAAGGCGAAGACAGGTGTATAAATAACAGATGTATTAGTTTAACGCTCGGGAAGTAAGTCTTTTATGTTTCAAGCCTACACTTTTCAACAGAAAGGAACACAGAAATAAGCAGTGAGACAGCAGGATTCTTTCAGTTTCTATCTACCAAGTTCACTCATGGCTTTGGTTGGCTCAAAGTAGAAGACACTTGTCCAAGGTGTCACCCAGTAGTACTGAACCCAGAGTCATGTGGATGGGAAACAAGCTTCTTAGCACACAGCCACGCCCATATCTATGTAAACTGAAAAAATATACTTACAACTTATGATTCAATATTTTAAAGAATGAATCACATGTAAAGTTAAAAAACAGCATTGGCAATGACAAAACTAACTAAATGTAAAAATAAGATTTTTTACAACAAATTGCTTCAAAAGTATTTATTTCACAAATTGCTTGAAAAGTATTTAATTTATTCAATCAGTTATTTTATTACAATTGATGTCTTTTGGCTTTCATTTCAGCTTCAGTGAAATAATGTTTTGTTAACTGAAAAAGAAAAGAAAATATCTTAAAATATCAGATGTGAGTCGATATAATTACAAAATAATTTTCCTTTTTTTTTCTTTCAGACCTGAACAACTGAAAAGAGAAGGGAAGAGGTCGCTTTATTTTGAGTTTTTTTTTAATCTGCACCCAAATGTACAGAACATCTTCCTATGCCATTTTTTTGAGAGTTTATCAGGTCAGATGAGATGAGGGGAGGTGACATGTGCCGTTGCAGCACATTACTGTTTTTACCATTCGTCAGTATATTCCTGGGTCCTCTTAGGCAACTCCATCAAGCAGGGTCCCAGTCAGTCCCTGTCTTCACGAGATGAGGATGATCTCACCTCCCCTTCTACCATGATGATCATGTGCCATATCAACTGACCCAACCCATCAATCCATCCCCATTGAAGAGAATACTGTAAGCAGGATCTAACTCAGGAAATCAAATTTACACACTTCCTTTATTATCAAATTCATTCCATTGATTGTAATTGACCAAACAGGTCAACAGTGTTCCATAGATAGTTACTATGCACAAAAAGTGATCAATATTACTCTTGTGTGTGAAAATAAATAAATGCTCCATCATATAACTTTTGTATGCAGTTAATATTTCTTTGGTCAGCTATATTTCTTATACGAAGTTATTTTTTTCACAAACTTAGATTTTTAACAACAAAGAAAATTTCAATATTACCTACTTTAAAGGAATCTTGACATGATGCTAAGACACAGCGAATGGCTTCCTTGTGTGTTTGAATATACCTCAAGCTTATTTGAACTGGTTTTAAATTTGTATGTATGCTTAGCGCTGTCACCCAGTATTTTAATTATTGTGAGAAACTGAATAGCAGAACCCATTGAATGATGATGGGAATTTCATAAGAAGGACCCGTCTTTTGTATTAGTTTGCAATGCCTGCCTTTCAGGTTTCTGTTGCTGAAGAGGAGATAACAATTCCAAAATGCATGCATCTCACAGCCTGGTGAGGGAATACTGTGAGCTGACAAACATTTAAATGATTTTTACAATTTGTATTCAATAGTTATGCTAAAATAAAATAATTTTCAAAGAAAACTATATTGACTACTGCAATGATTAAATCTTTGAAGTAGACCTACCTTATTGACATCTGCTACATTCACAACTACAAATTTGCGGATAGTACATAACTGTCTTCTCTTGGTCCGGACCACATAGTGCTATGACTTCCTTAATTTTAGAAGCCTTGCCTTTGCAACACAAGCATTTATTCTCAAATAAAAGATCCAATTGGTCGACGGGTTTCTTTGTAAGTAATGCTGGCTTCACAGTACTCAGTCCACATTTACCCGAACAGAATGGAACCTTTATTTCAGTAGTTGAGCGACATTGGCTGGTTCTATTCTCCAAATAAGTAAATTCATATTTCATTTGACACTGAGCAACTAAATTTTAAAAAAAAAAGCATCTCAATAAATTTCCCGAATCTAGAGAACTATTTAATAATTCAAAAACAATATAGTCATATTGTCTGGAGAAAGAGTCCTGGTGTTTTAATGCCTTATCTAACTAACAAACTCACCAACGTTCATTGACAAGGATGCAAAAGCAATGAAAAATTTGGAACAAAAAATATGAGTGGGAATCAAATTGGTGAGTGTGCTAGATAATATGGCATCAAGACATGGTTCTCCACAAACACATGAGTTCACATGAAGAATCTTGCAAACCAGGTACAAAAATGAAGTAAATACAGGTATAATTAATACTAGACTACGGGTGACCCATTGGATCACCTGGGAAGTCTGAGTTTCCCATCAGCAGTTGTTTCACATGCTTTCAGCAAATGTGACATCAAAATCATGCATAAACAGCTCCTTTCTTTGGAAAAGGAAAGATTTGGCTGCTATTTCTTGTATGCCCTGCTACCACACAACAGGTATTTCAGGTCTTTTTTTGCAAATAGCTGTTACGTGGTAGCAGGGCATGCTAGAAATAGCAGCCAAATCTTTGGAGCTGAGATATATTGAATGCACTTGAAAAAATTTTTATAATGGTATTCCCTTGGACTCTCGAAACAGTCATCCGGATCAGTTGGTTTTGTTCATTAATTTCTGTAAAAATTTTTTATTTAAAGTGCAAAAGAGAAAATGAAAGTTGTATGAATGTATTTGAAATGGATGTGTGTGTGTGTGTATCTGAGAGAGAGTGCCACTTACACATGAGAACACGCACACATTCTCTCTCTCTCTCACATGAGCATACAAAAGATATACACACATGTAGACATGACAACACACCCCTTCACTCTCTCTTCCTCACTTTCTCTCACACACACACACATCTATTTCATATATACTTACATACATCTTTCAGTTTCTCCTCTCTTTCATTTTAAAACAAAAGGAAAGAATTTTTTACAGTAATTAATGACTTGAAAATAATTTTTTTAAATATTAAGATATTGTTTGTTTAAAGAAAAAATATAAATACTTACTGTACAAACAACTTATATTTTTGAAATCACAGTGTTAATATTTTTAAATAAAGTAAATTATTGTGTACATCAAAGTCAACGTTTTTTTTTTTTTTTCTTAGATAATGCAAAGACTATATGTGTGTGTGTGTCATAGATAGTGGACATGTATTTGTGTTGATTGACATGCCAGGACATTCATTATGTGTGTGTGTTTAGTATTGACACAATTAGTAAACACAAAAATTGTTTACTCATTTTCATTAATAAATAGAGATCCAAATGTCACAAATTTGTACTGCACTGCCGAAGGTAAGTACGAAAATAGATATGCAAGATAAAATATACCATTTCTGAGACATTCCAGCTACATACAAACATCTGCAGAGTCTTAGTATTATTAAAATTCAGGTTACTAATAACAATTTCAAGTTACATTTCTGACTATGTAATGAAAGTGGAGGTGGAATGGCCCAGTGGTTAGGGCAGTGGACTCGCAGTCGAAGGATCGATTCCCAGACTCAGTGAAAACACCTAAAGTTCTGGCAGGGGGTGGTGGCAAACCCTGCTGTACTCGTTCACCACAACTTTCTCTCAGTCTTTATTCCTGTTTCTGTTGTACCTGTATTTCAAAGGGCCACACTGTCATGCTGAATCTCCCCGAGAACTACATTAAAAGTACACGTGTCTGTGGAGTGCTCAGCCAGTTGCACATTAATTTCACGAGCAGGTTGTTCTGTTGATCGGATCAACTGGAAGCGCCACCAATTATGAAAATTTTTCAGTGTTGAATAAAAAGACCGAATAAAATACATTTATAATGATACGTTGTGGAAAAGATTTCAAAAAATGATTCAGTGAAGCTGTCATCTTAGAAAAGACACACTTGACAAGAAAATATAGATAGGATAAAAGTATATAGCTAAAGAATAATTTTGGAAGATGCAAATTCAATAAATAAATAAATAGAATGCTCTTACAGTTTTTAGGTTTGCAAACTGGACAGCAAGTATTTGAATCTAAATATATGAGGTCTTCATTCTGTTAAAAATAAAAGTTGTTATGGAAGTAGAATGTAAAAATATATACAAATATCTGTAAATACTAACATTTTTTTAAAATAAATTTTCAAATAAAAGAAATATAACATACAGATAACAATTTCTTTAACCATTGTAATAGAACCTTGGTTCTGTGATACAGAACTGTCAGCTTTAAAGTGTATTTCACTTCAACTTTTTAGCATTTAAACTAGCCATATTTGGTCAAAATATTCTACTTATTTTTTATATTCAGATCTCCAACAACATTAATCTGAAAATTTTCATGATGCAATTGTTTATTTTTAAAGTTATGAGATAATGCATATGTGAAAACATAAGCATTAAATTAAGCAGAAAAAACTTTTATGTTCCAAACATCAGTTTCATCATGAAAAAGTTAATTTTGTGAATCTTAACAAATTCTTGATTATATTCAAAATGAAGTGAGACACAGAAAAAGTATATTCCATTAGAAATATAGAAAATGTTAGTCTTAAAATGTTCTGTTAGTGATTGTACAATGCTAAATTGGTAAAGGTAGTTTCAAACACTGACAAAAAAATACTGATATATAATAAGTTTAGCATTACAAAACTTTAAAAGTAATATTTTGAAATAAATCTAATTCTGACTTCTCCATTGTTTGATGTTCAATCACCATCTTTGTGGTCTTTTATAGGGAGTTGGTCTCTGCATGACAATATTTGCAAGAGGTGTGGTATTATGGTGTAGTACTAAATAACCAAACCACTTCATTTTCCCACGTTTTAATGACTAACTGAAGAGCTTTGTGGTTCACTGTTTTCCCAACAGTGCTTAAGCATAAGTAAAAATGAAATTAAGCTAGCACTTACTTCTTGACAGACAGGGATTTTACAAATTCTTTCACATTTTATTTTGCCTCTAATACACTGACATAATGTACAATTGTCATCTCTCTTTTTCCATATGTCTTGATTCTGAAAAAATAAAATAATAATTATATTGTTATATTATTTTTAAAACGATTTTCCGAAGCAGAATTATAGTTTTGATCAAAGTAAACCTATGTTTGATATTGTTCGTGTAATTTTTGATACTGAAAATGACATTTAACATCAAACTTTTCCAATTAAAATCAGATATTTCAAATTTTTAGCTTCTTCCAAAGTCCACATATTTGACATTTTCCCAGACTGACCGAAATGGAAATGTATATAAGTTTATCATCTTTACTGTTCTGTTGTGGAAACCAGCTTTTCAAGATTTTAGCACAATCATTTATAATATTGTTAGAATTATCAAATGAGATGGCTCTAGAGAAGATTACAAAGATTAAGTGGTGTCAGTTTCTATCAAATTACCTCAACAAATTCTCATTTATGCTAATAATCATCATGATCATTTTTCATGTTTGGATGGTTTGACAAGAGCTGGAACGTCAAAGAGCTGCACCAGGCTCCAATTGTCTGCTTTGGCATGGTTTCTACAGCTGGATGCCCTTCCTAATGCCAACCACTTTATAGAAGAAACTGAGTGCTTTTATGTGGCACTAGCACCATGGCTTTATACATAGCAAGCCAATTTACTTTCATAATAATAATATACTTTATCACAGAGTTTTGAATTTAATAAACACTTTTGAGGTTCATTACCATCATGAGTTAGATAATGAGTTAGATAATGAGTTAGATAATGCAGGGCTTTCTGCAGCTGGGTGTTCATGCTGATACCAACCCCTGATCTGTTTTCAATCGAGGTAATAAATCCCCCAATCTATCAAACAACAAACAGATCAGACAGGTTTCACAGAGAACTGGAAGCAAACAACACTATTTGAATGAATCTTTTGTTTACAAAGATTGTGCTACATGCCAAGAAGCTCAGACATGTTTGCATGTTGGACAGCAACCAAATGCTACCATCTGTATGTGTATTTACAATCAGTAAATACACAGAGACAGAGAAATACAAACTCACTCACATAAACATAGATATATGTGATGGCCTTCTTCAGTTTCCATCTACCAGTTTCACTCAACAGATATTGGTCAAACCATGGCTATGGTACATGTCAGGACATCTAGTACCAATGTTAGATAGTTTACACTGTACACCCATGTCACACATACCATTTCTCTGCTCTATGACTTACACAGATATGATTAAGAAGAGATGTTTCTGACATCTGAGCAAAGCAGAATCTGTCACAACTTAACTATCCTCAGATTGAAATTCAGGCTTGAATGCTTACACCTATGTTAAGGTCACCCAAGGTGCCATGTGATGAAATTAAACTGGGCAATGGTCCAAGTCTACCACTCCAAGTAGGCTCTGGTCAGATTTGAGCTTAGATCACAAAGAGCTGCAACAAACACCCAATGGGTATTCAGCCCAATCATTTTCTTGGATTGACACATTTTTATTATCGAAAGGTAAAGTTGAGCACAGAGTAGAAACAAATACTGCAAAGCATTTTGTCTAACACTCAAATGATTCTGCCAACTCCTCACCAGACTGTCATCCAGTTTTGATTCAAACAAAATCAATTTCATTTTCCTTGTACCCTTTATGCTTTTGGATGAGGCATAACAGTCACAACTTATAGCTCTAGTTTTTTTTTTCTAGTCCACAGTCGCCAATATAATACAGGATTATGTAGATGTAAGCATGGTTATGTGGTTAAGTTTCCTTCACAGCCGTATGGTTATTACAGGGCTTCAGACTTACTGCATGGTACTTCAGTTAAATGTCTTCTACTATGGCTGACCAATGCCTTATGAACGAATTTGGTAAATGGAAACTGTGAAAACCTGTCATGTATATGTCTATATATATATATTTGTGTGTGTGTGAGGGTATGTATCTTTGTCTCTCATCCCTTGCTAACTGGTGCCAGTTTATGTCTGCATGGCTTAGGGTTTAGCAAAACGAAAGTAAAACTAATGGAATAAGTAACAAACAGAAAATAAGTTTAGTCACATGACTGGGATCAATATGATTGCCCAAGTATGGCCACAATCCAATGGATGAAACAAATAAAATCAATGACACATGTGTATGAACTGCAATGTTACATGATAGTGAAACACGGGCCCTGAATGCAGAGGACATGCAATGGCAAGAGATGAACGAAGCTGGTATGCTCTGCTGGATGTGTAATATCATTCTGTAAAGTGGTTGGCATCAGGAAGAGCATCCAGCCGTAGAAACCATGCCAAACCAGACCATGGAACCTGGTGTGGCTCCTGACCAGCTCCTGTCAATCCATCCAACCCATGCCAACATGGAAAACAGATGTTAAATGATGATGATGAATGGAATAAGTAATAAACTTAAAATAAGTTTTGTCACTTGACTGGGGTCAATATGATCAACAAGACTATTCAAGGCTGCCCCAGTATGGTCACAATCCAATGACTGAAACAAGTACAATCAATGAATAAATACTGATAACAAATTAGAATTCAATTTACTTACCATTTTTATAGTACCATTTACTGAACAGGAAAGATCACATTGATCTCTACGAACACATTTACCATTTTTGTCTCTGTACAAACCGTTAATACATTTGCAGCCATAATTCCAATTTTCACAGAACGAACTATTTGCAGGAGAAACTAGTTCTTCACATTTGGCTTCACAACCAGCAATAACAGACCATTCTTCCAAATTACTACAATCTGAAAATAATAATGATTTCTTTTATGCTATTATTTATTACAGTTTAGATCAGTGGTCCATGGACCCCTGGTTGTCTGCAAAGGTGTTTGTGAACATGTTAAGCTGACGGACCTTTCAATATCCTGGGGCCCGTGGGAAAACTCATTTAAATAAAAGGGGTCCTTGATACTCAAAAAGGTTGGGAACCACTGGTCTATATAAATATTAACAGTAAAAGAATTCTAGCACTACACAAGGGATAAGAAGATGAATAGAAGAAAGTTTGAAGAGAGAAGATCAGGAATGGTAGATGGGTAAAGGTTGCCAGAGTGAGAGGGGTAGCAGTTGATGTAGTGAATGAGGGACAAGAGTGAAGCATATATATATATATATATATATATATATATATATATATATATATATATATTGTAAGCATACAGTCAAAAAGAATTTTCTTTTTTTACAAGTTTCATGAGGAGATAAAGAGGAGAGAGAGATTATTCTGAGACTAGATACCTAACCTGAATGTCTGCAACAAACTGTAATCTGAAAAAAGAATGCAAGAGCCAAATAAGTGTAAAACCAGGTGACTAATTATGTCTACCACCCTAAACCAGGATCAATCCAATTCTTCCAAGGGGCTTGTACATAGTCTTATTTGACCAGATATTATTCCCAAGGCCTTGGACAACCCAAGGATATAGGAGGCAGTTGAATGTGAGAGGAAGAGATAGGAAAAGAGTGTAGTGAGAAACCTCATAAATTCTTTCCATTTCTTTTATTCTGTGATACTCTTTTGCTCTTGTAAATTTGATCTTTAATTTTTATTTCCATTTCATTCATATGCAACAGAATATTTTTGATAAGGTCTTTCTCGTTCTATCTACTTCTTTTTTTAATACTCATTTCTATAAGGAGAAACAATGTTTAACTTTTATTCAACTCAACTTAATGTTTACATACTTTTCTGCTATAGTCAATTACTTTCCTCCAACAGATTCTCCTTGTTTTGGAAACTAATTGACCCATCAGCTTTAAATGTTTATTTGGTGAGTTGGTAATTATGAATACTTATAAACACATATAGATTGTTGCCTTGTTCAAATACTCACAACTATTTGATGATCAATTATGTGAAACTTACGGAAACAGTTTCTCAAGACATTTTAACTTCAGTAAAATACTATTTTACTCTACCTTTGTTATTTGAGTACTATTTCTTCCACCTTGTTGCACTTGTGTGTGTCATCATCATCATCATCATCATCATCGTTCAACATCCGTTTTCCATGCTGGCATAAGTTGGACGGTTTGACTGAGGTCTGGAGAGCCAGTGGCTGCACCAGGCTCCAATCTGATCTGGCAATGTTTCTATAGCTGGATGCCCTTCCTAATGCCAACCACGCCAAGGGTGTAGTGGGGGCTTTTTACATACCACCATATACAGTGATGCTGATAAATGCAAAACGATTGATGCCAAACCTAGTCTACATTGCTGTGTGGTTGCACAGTGCACTTCCCAACCATATAGCTTCAAGTTTGGTCTTACTGCATACGATCATCTACTACAGTCTCAGACCAATGAGAGAAGGTTGGAAGATGGAAACTGTACAGAAGCATATTCTGTGTATGGAGGTGTATACATATATTTATATAAATGCGTGTGTGTGTGTGTGTGTGTTCATTTTTATGCATAGTTATAAAACAAAAACAATCCACTCATAATTGAAATATAACTTAATACATTTATATAGAGCATCACGTTTTTATGCAGAAAAGATTGACAATGACTTCAAAGATCCACAGGTTATTGGTATCATTAGAATATATATGTGACAGAATGTTTATGTGTGTGCTTGTGTGTGTGTGTATGGGGGTGGGTATGTTGGTATGTGTACAGAACTTTTCCATCCTACATGTCTTCATATTATCAGAGTTTGAATAAAAGCAGTGATGCTTATTAGCATCTAGAAACAATACATACTGCATCTTGAAATTTCAACAAGTAAAGGCCAATAATAAAAATACATCATTTTAAGAACAAGTAGGGACTGGTAACAAGAAGGGCATCCAGCCATAGAAAACTGCCTCAAAAAGATTTGTTTGACCCATGCCAGCATCAGAAAAGCAGAGGTATTAAACAACAACACTGACAATGATATATATCATCATCAAGTTCACTTCCATACTGGCATAGGTTAGATGGTTTGACTGGAACTGGTAAGCCAGAGAGCTGCACCAGGATCCAGTCTGATTTGGCATGGTTTCTACAGCTGGACACTCTTCCTAATGCCAACTACTCCAAGAGTGTAATGGGTGCTTTTTACACACCACAGACATGGGTGCCATTTACATGAAACTGGTAATGGCCACAACTACTATTTCACAGGTGCCAATTACATGACACTAGCCATGACTATGGTTTTACATGGCTTGACAAATCTTATCAAGCCCAGCATATCGCCAAAGTCTTGGTCACTTGTCATTGCTTCTGTGAGGATCATCATTTGAAGATCATGCTTTACCACCTCACCCCATGTCTTCCTGGGTCTACCTCTTCCACAGGTTCCCTCACCAGTTAGAGATCAGCACTTCTTTACACAGCTGTTCTCATTTATACGCATCACATAATCATACCAATGCAGTCGTCTCTCTTGCACTTCACATTTGATGCCTCTTATGCCCATCTATATATATATATATATATATATATATATATATATATATATATATATATATATATATATATATACAGGTAAAAACCTTCTGCAGTCACAAACTGAAGACAGTTGAAGGTGGTTATTAAAGAGTTGGATAGAATTCCTAGAGGTATTCATTCCAGTTTTCTGACCTGTAAGTTCAGACTGCACCAAGCTTAGCATTGCCATTCAGCATTTTTGTGATTGATAAATTAAGTACCAGAGTGGCAGATGAGCAGAATTAAAATGTTGGAAGAGATGCCTTGCAGTATCTGTTTCAACTTTTTGCATAATGAGTTCAAATTGTACTGAGGTGGCAATGGCCATGGCTAATCACTCAACCACCAGAGCACCCCATTCAACCCCGAGTTAGCCAGTATAGATACATAGGTGCACAACCAGCATAGATAAAATGACAACAGCATTGACACATAGGTGCAAAGAGTTTCACCCAGCAAAAGACTGACAACAACTGATAGAAGCCAATTGAAACATAGTATAGCTGACAAATAAAACGGGATTCATAGTGTGAACATTTCAATAACCACAGCCAATAACACAATAAATCAGTCTACTTACTGCATTTGTTTTCTAAGTTGCATTTAACAAAGTCATATTTGGTTTTGCACAGCGAATTAGTTGATTCAGTGCTATAGACAATAAACTGCCGAAATCGTGTTCCTAAATTGCAATCACCAGAGCAAGAACTCCAGTTAGACCATTGTCCACAAGCAGCTGCAAAAGAAAATATAATAGTCAGGTTCACTACAGTTTTATTTTTTAAGAGAAAATTCCAGGGGTTAAAAAAGGAGACATTGTTGTGTGTTAGCAGTGGAGAATTAGAAGCGAAATAAATGGCAAATGTGAGATGGGGCGAGTTTATTAGTTAGAAGAGGGAGATTCTGTACAGTTGGTATGAGAGTGATGGAAACATTCTTCAAAATACATTAGTGTAGAGGATAAATAATTACTTCTAATTTTAACTCAATGTCAAACTTGGGGATAGGGTTATTGATAGAAAACTATAAGATGTAAATTAGAAAATTACTATTTGTAAATCTCACGAGAGATATTCAGCAACAGTACTTTGGAGTAAAGATAATTTGCCAACATAACATGGCAACATGTTCAAACAATAAGGACACAGATCATGTCATATAGCCATCTGGAGACGATGTCTCCTGGGGCTAAATTGCAGCAACAATTGTCCTAACCCAAGACTGCCATGTTATGTTGGCAAATTATCTTTATAAGATGTAAGTCACAAGAATTATGAATGCATATTTAATATCTTAAACATAATCGTATACAAATGTATAAATTTGTTTCCCTTCTTATTTAATTTTAGTTCTTGTACCTATCACATGAGATAAATAAATATTGGAGAAAAATATAAAATTATCTTAATTATACCTTCACAGGGCTGTACTTCACAAGTTTTTCTCTCATTAATTGGGTCTACATCACAATTGTTTTTATCCATGCTCTGTCGCTGTCTTGTTTGAATACCAGGGCCACAACTCGCACTGCAACTCGACCAGAATGACCATGGTGTATATGTACAACCTTAAGGTAGGCAATAATAGTTAATGATGTTAATAGTTTTCAAATTAGAAATGATTATTAGATGAAACTTGAAAAAAAAAATTAATATAAATGTCACAATTCAGACATGCATAGAATTTACATTTTACTAATAACATCAGAATCATTATTCAGGAATTTCTAAAAACTTTAAACTTGAAATAAACAGATTAAAATGCTTTATAACACAACCAACTCATATTTATGAAATTTTACAAATCTTAACTTATTTGGCAATTTTAAAAGTTTCTTCAAACCAGTTTAGTTATTTTACATAGTTGTTAAGAGATGATGTATTGAATATTGTTTGCAAAAGTATCTTAACTAAAATTTCCAACTTAATTGGAGAGAAGAAGTAAAAAAGGAACCAGTAATAATTGTTAGAGAATAACAAAGAAAAGGAACGATAATTTTTAGAAATTAAGAAATGATCTCTCAAAGTTATGTGCTTGGGGAAAAGTCTGATCTTTGTTTACTGGCAAGAGACAACTATGATCATGTTTTGCTCTATAAGACCTCATCAGCTTACTTGATCAGTTGACAAAGAGACATTGTATGCTAGACCATTAAAAGAAAATCAAACATCAAACCAATTATGGTTACTAATGATAGAGTATAAAAACAAAATAAATCTAATTCAGAAAAAAAATGTGAGGGAATATTTAATATATATAAGTAAATTACAGGCACAGGAGTGGTTGTGTGATAAGAAGCTTGCTTCCCAACCACATGGCTCTATGTTCAGTCCCATTGCATGGCACCTTGGGCAAGTGTCTTCTACTATAGCCTCGGGCCGACTAAAGCCTTGGGAGTGGATTTGGTAGACGGAAACTGAAAGAATCCCATCATATATATGTGTGGCTGTGTTTGTCCCCCACCATCACTTGACAACCGATGTTCGTGTGTTTATGTTCCCATAACTTAGCAGTTCAGTAAAATTGACCGATAGAATAAGTACAAGGCTTACAAAGAATAAGTTCTGGGGTTGATTTGTTCAACTAAAGGCAGAGCTTCAGCATGGCCACAGTCAAATGACTGAAAACAAGTAAAAGAATAAAAAAAAACATAAGTAAATATATGAAACATTCTACTTACAAAATTCTTGTTCATTACAAGGCTTCACTTCAACTGCATCACCAGAGCATTTATCTCCTCCACAACGAGGCAGTGGATTTGAGCAAAATCTGGTTCTGGATCTTAATCCTCCAGGTTGACAAGAACGACTGCATTCTGTCCATTGTGTCCATTCAGTCCAGTTAGCATGGACTAAAACCATAGGAGATATTTTAAATCAGGATCTTTTTATATGTGACAATAATAATGTGATTAAAATTATCCAGAAAATTCATCTAATTCAGGTGGAAATTACTTTATCATTTTTAACTAAAGATTAAAAACAGTTTTAACTTACCAATAGCATTTGGTTGTGGACGACACATTTCTCTGTAATTCTCACAAATACTAGAATAAATAAATGGAAACTACATTGATTACAAAAGAAAATTAAGAGAGTAATTTAGCATTAATTAAAGCATATGCTAGATTTTCTTATTTAAAAACTTAATAATTTTTAAAATTACTAAATAGATAATCAGGTAATCCACAAGGGAGTCATACCCAACGATTGGTGTAGCAGCATCATAGTCAACTGCTACAAAGGTAAAAGTGATGCCTTAGACAGAAATAACGACAGAAGATAAATCTTCTTTATCCCCTCTGTGCCACTTATGCCCCCCTCCCCCTTTCCAGTTAGAAGGCCATCTCCTTCTCTCACTTTCACTGCCTCTCTCTCTCTCTCTCTCACACACACACACGCACTCACTCTCTCTTTCTCTCATACACACACACACTCTCTCTCTCTCTCTCTCTGACCGTCTCTCTCTTTCCCCCACCTCCCTCTACTTTCTTGTCCCATTGGGGTAGCCAAGTATCCTCTGAAGTAAGACATCTATTCCTGACCTTCCAACATACTCCAATCTCTTACCTGGTACATGCCCACCTCTCTCAGTTTCTTTCTCTCTCTATCTCTCTCTCTCTCTCTCTCTCTCTGAGTGGATGTTTGGCTTCATTCTTTTCCATGATTGCCAAAACCAAATATATTTTTTAAAGAATTTTTGTGCTTCAGATTGAAATTTTGTGGTTGAATAATAGATTTATATTTAGTTTCCACATTCAGTAAAATATGGATGGGAGTTAAATGATTGCTAGTACCATCAAGCTTTTGGCAATGAATTGCAGAACTGATTATCAAATAATTCAATGTAGTCTAGTCTATCAATAAGATACCAAGCTACAACAATTCACTTCACAGCTAATTTCCCCAGAAGCAAACAGAGATTAATGTCTTAAAGACACAAAGTAGTAACTACAGCATAGACTAAAAATATAGTATCTTTACAATACATCTTCATAAACTGAATTCTCTAAGAGAATATTAATTTACTTTTCTACTGATTTCATAGATGAGTAAATGAATATACAGAACAGTTAAATCAATCTGATATTTCCATTGCGACCAAGAAAGATTTGGAGAGAGGTGGATATGATCAAGTGTAAGACTAACTGCCATGTATTTAGCTACATCTTATATTGAGTTCAAACCCCCACTGACATCATTGTCATTGTCATTTAACATCCATTTTCCATGCTGGCATGGGTTGGACAGTTTGACTGAGGTCTGGAGAGCCAGCGGCTGCACCAGGCTCCAATCTGATCTGGCAATGCTTCTACAGCTGGATGCACTTTTTACATGCCACTGGCACAGGAGCTGGTCAGGCAGGCCTGGCATTGATCACATTTGGATAGTACTTTCTATGTGCCACTGGCACAGAAGCCAGTCAGGCGGAAGTGGCATCGACCACATTCAAATGGTGTTTTGTACGTGCCCCTGGCACAGGAGCCAGCCAGGGAACACTGGCATCAACCACGTTCAGATGATGCATTTCACGTACCACCAGAACGGAAGACAGTCAGGGAGTACTGGCATTGGCCACATTCGGACAGTACTTTTATGTACCACTGGCACCCGTGATATGATATACTTGATATGATATACTTGAAAAGACCTGGTGAGTCAAGTAAAACCAAAATTGCAGCTGTGGCCAGTGCCCGCTGACTGGCTCATGTTCCACTGGCATCGAGCACGTTTGGATGATGCATTTTACATGCCACCGGAACATGAGCCAGTCAGCGGGCACTGGCCACAGCTGCAATTTTGGTTTTACTTGACTCACCAGGTCTTTTCAAGTATATCATATCACCCGATGCCTCAAGGGTCCTCTTAAATGGGTCGGACATGCAACACTGGCATCAGCCACGGCTGCGATCTCACGTTAGTTGCTGGGTCTTCTCAATCACAGCATATCTCCAAAAGTCTCAGTCTCCTATTCATGAGTTCTTAACGGTTAATTAAACTAATAACAGTAATGTAATTACATTAATTAGATTGCTTATAGCCAATTCCTACAACAAAATTGGAGTAGAACCGAAGTATTAAAAAATTAGGTGCAAATTATTCTCAGTTAAATAAATACAATGTGAACCAAATTTAAAGTTAGGAAACATTGTCACCATATCAAGCCACAAGTACTTTCTAAAGCTCTTTTTTTTTTACCAAAATAGAAAAAGAAGGGGCCTACAAATTAAAAATATGTCAGTTGACAGAAAGTTTAAAGGAATGAATACTATAGCCCAGGGTAAAACAAGATGATAGTGGGGAGTTCCATAGAGTAGCAGTTTGAGGAATAAAAGCACTTATTACTAACAGGACGCTCAACAAAGAAACAATGTGTTTGGGAAGAGAAATGAGTGATATATATTTCTTTATTACACATAAGGGGCTAAACATAGAGGAGACAAACATGGACAGACAAAGGGATTAAGTCGATTACATTGACCCCAGTGCGTAACTGGTACTTTATTTATCAACCCCGTAAGGATGAAAGGCAAAGTCGACCTTGGCAGAATTTGAACTCAGAACGTAACAGCAGACGAAATATTGCTAAGCATTTCACCCGGCACACTAACGTTTCTGCCAACTCGCCGCTCAAAGGCGGAGAGCTGGCAGAAATGAGTGATGTATTTAAAGGTCTTAACAGAGGATACTAAACCAGAAAATTCATCAGAGCAGTGACCCCCATGGAAATACTTCTAAAAAAGACACAGCAAAGATACATTTCAATAATGAACCAAAGATTCCAACCTCGTAGAAAGAAGAAGACCTATCATGTTAACTTCATTTGGAATTTGATGAAGCAAGTTAGGACGCCCAGAAGAGTTCCCAAAAGGACAGCAAAATTCAATGCAAAGCCAATTGGTGGATTTATAGAGATATAAGATATTTTCAGAGATAAGAAATCTGCAAGCTGGAAGAAAGTTCTCCCCTTCTTGGCAGTCAACATCTCGAAAGACTGAACATACTTGTTCTAAGAGAGATCTTTTGGTCAAAGTCAAACCAAGATGTTGGATACTGTAGCTTTCTAGAATATCATCCCTTCCTATAATGATTACCAAAAGCTTTGTCTTGCCAGCATTAAAAGTTACCAGCCAGTTGCTAACCAATTCCACGACCATGCAAACATTCACCTTAAGAAAGAAAGCTTGGTCAAGGCAGTTAGTTTTAACCGGCTGCTGGCCATCTAGGACCACCTTGATTAGTCAATTTGAAAGAAATGACTTTATGTTAAGAACAGGCCCAGACAGATGACGGCTTCTGAGCTTAGAGATTAGACCAGGATGCCACACTCTCAACCGCCTTTGAAATATCAAAAGAGATAGCCCTAACTTCAACAGAAGAGCTAAGTGAATGATAGAAATGTTTAGCTATGACAGTAAGAACATTAGCAGTAGACCCAGATGCATGAAAACTATATTGAAAATCAGGGAAAAGATCGAAAGAGTCAAAGTGTTTGAACAAAGTCACCTTAACAATAGACCTTAACAAAAGACATTGATAACCACAGGAAGAAGACTTCATCATCATCATCGTTGTTTAACGTCCGCTTTCCATGCTAGTATGGGTTGGACGATTTGACTGAGGACTGGTGCAACCAGATGGCTACACCAGGCTCCAATCTGATTTGGCAGAGTTTCTCCGGCTGGATGCCCTTCCTAACGCCAACCACTCCGAGAGTGTAGTGGGTGCTTTTACGTGCCACTGGCACGAAGGCCAGTCAGGCGGTACTGGCAACAACCACGCTCAAAATGGTGTATTTTATGTGCCACCTGCGCAGGAGCCAGTTCAGCAGCACTGGCAACGATCTCGCTCGAATCTCCTTACACGTGCCATCTGGCACAAGTGCCAGGAAGGCGATGACGGGCACAGGTGCCATGACGGTTTCGCTTTCGCTTGCCCCAATAGGTCTTCACAAGCCAAGTATCATTTCCAATGAAGGAGACAACGTTGGCATGGGTGCCAGTCATCGAATTTAATTCGATTTCCATTTCACTTGCCTGAACAGGTCTTCGCAAGCGGAGTTTAGTGTCCAATGAAGGAAGGTATGTATAAGTGGGCTGGCTGAGGCCTTCAATTTAGGTCTCATTTGGCTTGCCGGGTCTTCTCACGCACAGCATATTTCCAAAGGTCTCGTTCAGAAGTCATCGCCTCAGTGAGGCATAATGTTCAAAGGTCGTGCCTCACCACCTCATTCCAGGTCTTCCTGGGCCTACCTCTTCCACAGGTTCCCTCAACTGCTAGACTTATAGGATGATAATTGTGCAAGTCTGATATTTCCCGACCAGACAAAAGTTGTTCAACAATCCCAAAAGAAGTGGGGATAGTTCAGGGTTACATCACTGGAAAACAAGTGGTATGACACCAGGACTAGAAACCCTGGTTGGATCCGGTTTCACAATCATAGCTGCAACCCTTTTCACTGTTACATGAAAGAGTCCTCACTCAGGCAGCAGATGATCTGTGTCATCTACAATAGAATTAGCAGACAGCTACCAAGCAAACAGCTCAGCTCTGTCCTTCAAAGTCAAAAGAACTTCTGGCCTATGATAAAGAGAAGGAGCAGACGATCTACCCTTGTTGAGAACATTGTTGTAAATTCCCTAGAAGTCCTGAGATTCAAGTTTTTGTGAAGCAAGATGGTCATTAGTGTACTGGATGTACACAAACTTTGCAACATTCATGACTCTCCTGTACTCATTGTGAGCAGTTCAAGAATTCTGCTTGCTCTCATTAATCTTCTCCCACTGATGAACAGGGAAGAAATTATTCTTGTGAAGAAGAGCTGCTAAACATGCAGAAGGGAACCAAGAAGAGCAAAGCCTCATCTGCAATTTGCAAGACGGAATGATAAACAAAATGCCAGCTTGAATCTACAGAGCAAACCCAAACGCACACTCCTTGAGTTCAAACAACTCATTCCACGGAGGACCTTGGAGGAAATCTCTGAAGCTGTCAAGTAACACCATTCAGAGCTGGACAACGTTCTGTAAAAAGGGGGAACATCAACTAACTTCTTGCTAAGAGCAATATCCAGCCATACAATGCCATAATCGGAATTACCAAGTGGAGACAAGGAGGAAGTCTTACAGATAGCAGGATTGGAGGACAGAAAAAATCAGTAAAGTTGGAGTTAGACCATCACAATCAGGAAAGCAAATGAGGTCAACTGTTTAAGTGAGTCTCTGAGAAACAGGAAAATTGAAGACGTTGATACCAGCAGCATCAGTACCTGGAGAATGTTTAAGCGATGCTGAATAATCAAATTAAAATCACCAAATACAAATACAATGAATGAAGGGTGGAGAGAAAGAACAGTGTCAAAACTTGTTGAGAAGATTTATAATAGAGCAGTTCTGAGACAAATGAAAGTGATAAAGAAAATGCAAATATGAATTTGAATGGAAAAAGGAGTGTCAGGAGTGACAACCTGCCAGTCTTTCATACATGGGTAGGAGAGACTGGCAGGTTGTCACAAATGTAAACTGTGAGACTATGCTTAGAGGTAAAAGAATTTGTAGGGTTGGAAAATGACTGTAAATGCTGAATTCACTCTCCAAAATTGAAGTTTGGTAGTGAATCATCATCACATGTCATCTGGTCACAAACACATCATATAGCGACAATAGAATGCTGTATCACCAACAATAATGTGATTTCTCTAAGACATCACCCAATAATTTATCAAGTCCATTTACACATTTCTCAATGCATATTGCTGTTATGACTTCTCTCCCTCATGTTATGCCTCCATCGTTGATGGGTAGATTTCCCAGTACAAAAGAATAAGAGAATAGTTTCAACCAAACAAAAAGCATCAATTAACCTTTACAAACTTAATGCTTATACCTCAATTAACACTTTCATTAAAATAATATTCAAAATATATATATAAAGATTAACCTTTTAGCATTCAGATTATTGTCAACTGTAACATTTATTCATATTGGTTTGAATTAATTATGCATTATCTCATAGATTTGCGATTTCAGTGATGTGACTGATTTATTTTTGGGGAGGACATTGTAGGACAAGTGTGAAATGACAGATCTGATTGGTTTGAACATAAAACAGGAAGAATATTTGAGCCAGATATGACCAGTTTAAATGTTAAAGAGTTAAACAATTTACATGAATTTTCAATTTTCTTACCAAATCTCGCAGGCAGATTCCCGGATGATGTCATCATTATTATAGCCAAGATCATTTACTATGCAATCAAACGGACAATTTCCCAAGGTACATGTTTCATTTTGAATTAAATATTCACTACTGCATCTATTTCCTGAAGTTAACAATTTTCTGAAATTGGAAAAGAATACAATCCATATTTCTTGTATTTCAAAGCATCATTCTAAAATGTATTTATCTCTAAATAATGTCCAGACTTAATTTCACACTCAGGTAAGATTAATTATTTAGTGCTCCTCAAGTTAATCTAAAATTAAAATTAGTCAAACTTGAACCTCACCTGTATCGATGCTTCACACCTACTCCACATGTCTGACTGCAGGATCCCCAGCTTGTCCATTCAGCATATTTACAACCTAATAACATATATATACATAAATAATTAATATATTAGACTAATAGGTATACGTCTATTAGTGTGTTTAAATGTTGAGTAGAGCACCAGCACAGTTTAGGCCAGGGGTTTTCAAACTTTTTGACTTGCGAACCCCTTTATATTTCAGGCTTTACCTTATGAACGCTTATGAAATTTATACATAAATATTTGCTTAAAATAACATATATTTTTACATTTATTTATTTAACAGTATTTAACAAATAGGTTTATGGTCAATTAAAAGATTTCGATTAAAAAACATATATAAAATCAAATTGCCCATAAAAAGTATTTGCTGTCCACGGACCCCCTGTCTTGTCCTTGCGGACCCCCTGTGGCCCGCGGACCACAGTTTGAAAACCCCTGGTTTAGGCTACCTCCTGTCTTCCACAGTCATGGTACACTTCTGTTGGATCTACTTCAGGAACTCTGCAGTGACAGTTAGGGTAATTTTATTAATTAAGTCACAAGAAGATGGATTTGGTATTAAACTTTAATATATCTGTGTGTTTGTGTGTGTGTGTGTGTGTGTGTGTGTGTGTGTGTGTGTGTGTAGCTGTCTGTCTGTCTGTCACTATGTATATGTATATACACAAAACTGTTTAAGTTTTTATTTTCCTGTTTTTCCTATTTTTTCTTCTTTTCATCTTCTACTTTCTTTTTCCTCTAGGCAGTTATGAAAGCGAAGACTGATTAGGTCATTTTATCTAAATAGGAATGCTAGATTTCCACATTCATATCTGAATGTTTTTGCGTTTCTGCAGTCTTGTTTGCATTTTATTCATTCCCTAACTAGATGGGCATATAACAACATGGCAGCTGACACTCAAGATCTTTAATGAGATATAACTTTATTGATGTACCTGATGAGAATCCAGACTGCAAAATCAATGCAACACAACACGTTGAACAGAGTCCCATACATAAACGACAATAGCAGGACAGGTTGAAACGAACATTGTACAGAATAAAGATTAATATCAAATCCATCTTCACGTTACTTAATTAATAAAATATATATATGTGTGTATATGTATATCATCATCATCACCATCCTTTAATATCCACTTTCCATGCTGACATGGGTTGGATGGTTTGACTAAGGACTGGCAAGCCAGGAGGCTGAACCGGGCTCCAATCTGATTTGGCAAGGTTTCTACAGCTGGATGCCCAACCACTCCTAGAATGTAGTGGGTGCTTTGTACATGACACCAGTATGGGAGCCAGTCAGGTAGCACTGGCATTGGCCATGCTTGAATGGAGCTTTTTACGTGCCAGTCAGGTGGTACTGACATTGGCCACACTCGAATGGTGTTTTTTACATGCCACCAGCACAATATATATTAATATAATATATGTATATAAATACACTCATGTATTTATATACATATACAATCACAAAAACATTCCCAGACCAGGTGGCACATTGTATTCTTGAGCAAAACACTTCATTTCATTGTTCCTGTCTGCTCAGCTGTAAATGGGTAACACTGATGAAATAGCCTTCTGATCCAGCAAAGTGGCATCGTTCAAAAGCTAAAGGTGAAGTGCCTTATAACCAATGATGTATAACAACACCCAACATGATATAATATATGCATGAAAATATACACCAGTGTGTGTGTTAATTTTTTTTTTTTCACTTCTGTTAAAAACAGAGATATGAAATATTTTCAAAGTAGTTTCTAAATCTGTGAGAATAATATAATTCTTTCAAACAATATATAAAACCCAATTTATATTTAAAACTGTTTGCCATTTCACCTGAAATTTAGAATAAAGTTTCAACAAAGCAGTTTCAATAGTTTCATTAACCTTTTTGATACCAACAAACCTTACTTGCAATTCATGTTCCTAACAATAGCTTAATGATAACTAAGTTATTTTACTAAATTCTTTGTTATATTTAAAATTGATTGAATTGAAAGAAACACAAAAGCATCTCAATAGAAATATGGTAACAAAGGGGTTAAACCAAGAAGTGTTATTCAATAGACAGGTCTTTCAGAAACTTGAGCAAATGCAATTAAAGAAGGCAGTGGGGACCCTTATAAAAGAAAACATCAAGAACCACTGCTTTTGCCTATTTTCTCATAAACAATGCTTAAAAAGATACCAGTCTCTTATTATTTATCTGATAAATACCATTGACAGTTAAGAGAGTATTTAGGAGAACATGAGCATTACCAAGCACACAATTTTTTTTTTTACAAACTACTTTTAAGTGTCAAAATGCACAGAAATATTTTCAATTGACTTCTCTGTCAAAAGTCTATTCCCAATTGACTTCTCACCAACAGGTTAGAATCAAATCTTAAACCCGAAAATAATCAGCATGCAAAAAAACACAGATACACCAACACAAATGCGAACTTCTTTTAATTCTCCACTTCTCAAATAAAAATTGTAAATGAATATTAAAAATTTAGCATATATTTATTCATGCAAATACAAACAAAACAAAACAATAATCATTTTACTTACAGTTCTTCGTTATGTTGAGGCATTCAATGGTACCATTAGAACAAAAGCTAAAACATTAAATACAAAATTTAAAGTTAGTAATATCAATTGGAGCATTAATTTCAAACTATTTTAACAAAAATTCAAACAAAAATTAATAAATTAGTAAATAGAAAAAATGTGTCCAAATTCCTACCATTTCTGACAAGAGAATTGAGACTTTGCTTCAAAGTTTTCCAGAATTGATGTTCCATCTTTGTCATGACAGAAACACTTGCTAATCTCAACACAGTGACCATTTTCTTCAAGGAATCCAGAAGGACATCTACATCCAGGTATACAAGTGTCAGACTGCTGGCATATATTTTCCCCAATTTTGTGCTCCATGCATGTCATTGGACAAGCATTTGCACAATCAGACCAAACTTTTCCATCTTTACAAGTTTCTAAAATTTAAAAAAAAAAAAAATATATATATATATATATATATATATATATGAATATACTGAAAAGAATCAATCTTAAAATTTTTATTGAACTCTACATACAATAAAAAACCAAGACAAAGAATTTAAATATGTATGCTTGCCCTTTCTGTCGCCAACCCTCACGTTTCCAAGCGAGGTAATAAACATTCAGTCTATCAAACAACAAATAGAACTGGAAGCAAACAACTTTTTATTTACAAACATCATACAACATATCAAAACAAATGGAGAAGCTTGGGTATCTTTCACAGAGTACTGCAATCAAACAATACTGTCAGGATGCCATTGCTTGCAAATACATGGCAAATACATCGGAATACAAACTTATTCCAGAACACATACACATTCACACAAAGGGGCTTCTTTCATTCATTTACTCATTTATACATACATGTATATATGTTTGAGAATTTAAGAGAAAACTGAGTAAATTTACAATTAACATTAATTATTATTGATTACTCCTTTACTTTAAAACTATTACAGTTTATAAATTTCAAAATAAGAAATGTGGGATGGAGAGTTGGTGAAGAAGTCACAGGATGTGTGACAAAAGATTCAAGACAAAAGACACAAAGAATAATAATAAAGCTGAAGTTAAGAACGAATATAAAGTGTGTGTGTTTATTTGGCAAAAAAAAAAATGACCGTCCCAAAATATAACTATTTGTTTCAACAGACGATTCCACATTAGGAATTTTGCAAAATAAATATATAAATATGATATTGTCTTTGTTTCTTTAAAATTATTGTATTTTATTCACTTAATTCATTAAATAAGACCTATTATTTTACATCATTATGAAACCATCATGGAGTCACTTCATCTGCAAGAAACCACAGCATTATTTCCCTTTGATGACAATCTCTTCTAAACAGTAACAATGAACAAACAACAAAAATACCTTAACATGATGCAAATACAAAAACCAAGAACACGTTTTTAAAATACTAACAGCACATTTTTAAATCGTTATTAACAAAAATTAACATGGTTCAATACAAACATGAATAACATTAACAACAGCAACACAAAATGTACTTCTTAATTACATAGAAAATAACACCTTTGAAAACGGTGGTTATAATGCTATTCACCATAAGTTCTAGCATGCACTGGATTTCAGTAAGAATTGTCTCAAGCCCAATTGGAGAACAACGGTCCCAGGCAGTTTGGACAGGGACAGCTCCCTAGTTAAGGATATAAATAGTCCAAATATACTTTAAATTTTCCTCTGAAGCCAGAAAAATATGGGATCAGATAGATCAAATAACTGTCTTATGCCTAATATGTGTTATAAGGTTAAACATATGAATGTCAAGCTTAGCAATTATCATTCACAGCACCTCCTATGATCCTAATAGAAAATGTAATTCTTATTCTAGCCATACCATTCACTGCAACAGCAATAGTAGGATGCATACATTACATAAGTGTGACATTTTTAAGGTTTAACTTCCTGTTTTTATAATAGTCATATCAAGGTGACCATATCAAGGTAATCAAGCTCAATGCAATTTCTGTAGTAAAGAATCTAGTGAGATTTTTAAAGGGAAATTTCCAGTTTTCTGAACCACCAGAAGGAAGTTACCACCTCTTGCAGACATTGCATTTTCAATTTCTTTTCTTTTCTTTTCTTTAACCTTAGATCTATATGTTCTACCTGCGTTATGCATTTTTACTTATTTTTTACTCACCTACTTTAGCAAGGCCTTCTAATTCTTAGACTCTACCCAAAGCATAGTCCATTATTGCACCTTATAACAGTTATAATGGATTATGCTATGATTTAGTTAAACATTTGTGACCATTCTGTTCACAAATATGATTCATAAAGTATACAAAATAATACATAAAAGTATAAAATATCACTTTAAACATTTTAAAATGTAATTCCTGTCTTGGAACATCATATATATATATATATATATATATATATATACCATTTGAATTTTATACAGCAAGAAAAACAAGATAGCCAAATAACTGAGGTTGACTTTATTTTCATCCACAATGGATCAATAAATAAAATGCCAATCAAGTAAGTTATTTTAAAGTTGTTGGACTATTGATTCTATATAACTCTCAGATCTTATTGCTATCATAGTGTTGTGTCTCTGAATAAATCTGCTGTAATTATGTTTGCACCAGCTTCCCTGACTGAGAGTATCTCTCCTACTACACAAATGAGTGGTTATAAGTAACAAGGATATTCCCTATAAAAAGTACTGTCCCAACAAATTAATCAACCCACAACCCGTTAGCATTTAAAGCAGCCATATCCAGCCAAAATATTCTACCCATTCTATGTTCCAATGGGCTAAATCCAGTTTCTCACATCTGCCCTAATATCATTCTGAAAATAAACAATCACATCATTGAAATCTCAAAGCTACAAGATAATGTGAATAGAAAAGCATTACATTTAACAGGAAACCTGAATGGTAAAGGTTTAAAATCATAATTAATAGAAATTATTAATGAAATTTCAAAATAAAATTGAAATTTGATTACAAACTTCATAAAACAAGGAACATTACCATTGCCTTCACACATAGCTGTCACACATGCTTGGAGTTGAACTGCTTCCCCAATACAGTCTTCATTTAACAAACCATAATTGCAAATTCTTTGCCGTTTTTGAGAACCAACACCACAAGTGGCAGAGCACTCACTCCACGAATTCCAAGTAGACCAAGATGGTTTACCTAATTAAAGATATATAGGTATATATATATTACAAGAAATAACTATCGTAATAACAAAATTTACAAAAAAAAGAAAATTGGACAATATTTATTAGGATCAAAGCTGAAACTAATTTTAAACCTTCACTGAAATAATCCTTTCTACTAAAGGCACAAGGCCTGAATTTTGTGGGGAGGGGGTAAGTCAATTACATCGACCCCATTACTCAACTAGTACTTAATTTATCAACCCCGAAAGGATGAAAGGCAAACTCAGCCTCGGCAGAATTTGAATTCAGAAAGTAGCGACAGGCGAAATACCACTAAACATTTTGCCCAGTGTCCTAATGATTCTGCCAGCTCACCACCATTTTTAAAATAGGATTCAAATTTTGCTACAAGGGCAGCCATTTTGGAGGCAGGGATTAGTTGATTACATCAACCCCAGTGTTTCACTGGTACTTAATTTATCAACCCCGAAAGGATGAAAAGCAAAGTCGACCATGGCGGAATTTGAACTCCGAACATAATAATGATGGGCAAAAAACACTACTAAGCATTTAACAATTCAGCCAGCTCGCCACTGACCGTCAATGAAATAATGATTTGATGAAGTAGGTCTTCCAGTTGCAACTGTGTCTAGCTAAAGATACATTTTTTGTAATGGTTTATTATATTGGCATAAGGTTACAGTCTTTTTATACGGAGAAGGAGAGTATAGGTAACTGGATCAACCCAAGCAGTATATGGAATTTTAACTTTCTTGTAAGAGAAGACAAAGCAATACTAAAGTGAATTGAAATCAATGTAAGATGGTGGAAAGTAGAATCATCAGAACACTGGTCAGAATGCCTCAATAATCATTCTGGTTCTCTATACTATGAGTTCAAATCTCACTGATATCAACTTTTCTATAATACCCTCGATATAAATAAATAAAGCACCAGTCAAGAACAGGGCTTGTTTCTTCTCTCCCAAACTTTTACACACACACAGAATTGGCTACAGTGAAGGGACTAAAAAAGGCAGCCTTCATATGAGAGCTCATTAATCCTTTCATCACTATTCCATAGACTTAAGGCACAAAAAGGACCCTTAATGCAGAAAGACAACTAAATACAGCTTGGTATTTTTCCTAACCCACTGTTTTTCACACTTCTACAAACCTACTGCCCTTTCATTGATTAAATAACATGTATCACCATACAGAAGTCAGTTAGGATTAAATAATGGTTTTATTTTAAATTTTACTCCAAGAAGAGAGTTTTCATTCATAACTTTTACAGGTCCCAACAGAAAGACAAATTGCAGTGTTTTCAATGTTGTAGTTACCAGTTACTGAAATGATTTTTGAGTATTCATAAAACCTATTTAAAACTCTTTTTACATGATGTATGCTAATCTTATGTGAACCAGACCCTAAATATACTATAACTCTTAACTCTTTTACTTGTTTCAGTCGTCTGACTGCGGCCATGCTGGAGCACCGCCTTTAGTCAAACAAACTGACCCCAAGACTTATTTTTTGTAAGCCTAGTACTTATTCTATGGGTCTCTTTTTACCAAACAGCTAAGTTACGGGGACGTAAACACACCAGCATTGGTTGTCAAGTGATGTTGGGGGGACAAACACAGACACACAAACATATACACACACAAACATCATCATCATCATCATCATCATCGTCGTCGTTTAATGTCCGCTTTCCATGCTAGCATGGGTTGGACGATTTGACTGAGGACTGGTGAAACCGGATGGCTACACCACGCTCCAATCTGATTTGGCAGAGTTTCTACAGCTGGATGCCCTTCCTAACGCCAACCACTCAGAGAGTGTAGTGGGTGCTTTTACGTGCCACAGGCACGATATATATACATACATATATATATATATACATACATAAAAAAAATTGTAGTGAAAAAGACTGATAGAACGGTTGGTCTATTACTGGTATTTAGTCACCATTTTTGGGAAAGTTATGTGAACTTTTCAAGTTGGGCTGTACAGATCAGAAGGACTGTATGGACGAATCAACGTCAGGGGTCACCAATTGTATGGGACGACCGACGTCGGGGTCACCAATTGTAAGGGACGACTGTGTGAACATGCTCGCATTGGCTGTACAGATCAGAAGAGCTGTATGAACGAATCAACGTCGGGGGTCACCAGTTGTAAGGGACGACCGACGTCGGGGGCACCAATTGTAAGGGACAACCGTGTGAACTCATAAAAGGAGAAATGGTGACGAATGAAAAAAAACGGAGGACTCCTTTTATTTGAACGTGTCACACGGTCGAACATACAAATATATATTGATGGATGATATACATGATATGTTATGCGACGATAACATAGATGACCAGTATTGAAAGACCACAACCGTATTAGATGAATAACAGATATATTTATTGTAGCGTTAAAGATGTATGTCTGTGTGAGAGTGTGAATGCGACATATAAGAACATAATCAAAGACAGGCCGTCATACAAAGAAAAGTGTGTATGTGAGTGATACATGTGTGAGTTATTACAGCAGATAGAAAGAGTCAGTAAATGACACGTGAGCAATTATACCAGATCGTTAGTACACTATAGGAAAAGTTCTGTATGTGAAAGTGAGGAGAGGCTGAGTGTGGCAGTGCTGATCACTAGTTGTGATGTCGTGGCATCGATGCCGGGCCGAGATTCTTGTTATACAGATGTTCGTCGCTGGCTGAGAATTTCTTGTCTGTTTATTTACCGTGGTGAAGCTGAGTCACCTAACAGAATCGAAGAGAGAGATGTGCCGCGGAGGTTTGGTTTGGTGTACATAGTAAATCGTGTTGACGCTGGTAGCGTAGAGGCTGCTTGGTAGGTGCTGGTTAGTAGTCGTAGACTTTTGTTGCTGATATGGCGACGGCGGAGGTCATCGTGGCTGGACGAAGCTGCTGAAGTGGTCGCTGGCTGCTGCTGCTGTCGTGTGGTACACGGAACAGTTCTCAAAGAGAAACTGGACCGAGACGAATTTGGCTGCCGAGTTAAAGCTATTTATAACAAACTATTGGCTCACCAGATGGTAGAAATATACTCTATCACGTGACCTTATTAGGGGCCGTGATTGGTCAGTTTGCGTTCTGGCGGGAACGGTTCGAAGAAGTTGCTGATTCGAATAATGATCAGTCACGTGATGACAAGGTATGGGTTCTCTACTACGCTCGCATTTATTTATATTTAAATGAGAAGATTGTATGTAATGGCGATAGTAGTTTTGTATCTAGTGATGATAGGTAGTTTCACTACACATACATACATGATGGGCTTCTTTCAATTTCCGTCTACAAATCAATTCACAAGGCTTTAGTAGAAGACACTTGCCCAAGGTGCCATGCAGTGGGACCAAACCCGGAAGTAGGTGGTTGGTAAGCAAGCTACTTACCACACAACCACTCCCGTGCCTATGCATAGCTATTTTAAGCATTCATTTAACACCTGTTTTTAATAATAGTTACCTTTGCAAGGGTCAAAATTGCAGTCACTTGATTGTTCTAAAGGCATGTTACATGGTTCATTTCCTTTTCCTTTAAAACGTTCTCTGATACGAATACGGTTACCAATATCACAACTTTTACTACATTCTCCCCAGTTACTCCACGAATTATAAGTACATCCTGTAAAAACACAAAAGAATAATTAGATTTGTAACACATTAAAAATATAAGCGTCCAGGAAACTTAAATTATATGTTAACAAGATTATCTTTACATAGAAGATATTGTGAAACATAGTCCTTGACCAGCTGGAGTAGCCAAGTATCTCCTCTGTAGTAAGACAGCTACCCCTCTCCGTTCCCTCTATCATACTCCAACCTCTTGCCTGGGACACAGCCACTTCTCTCAGTTCACCTCCCCTTCACAGCTGAGAGGTCCTTGTCTTGCAAACTACTTGGTGACCCCACAGGTGCTGGTACCACATAAAGAGCACCCATGTTGGCACCACATGGAAAGTACCTGTGTTGGCACCATGTAAAAAAGCATTGGTGCTGGTGTCACTTAAGAAGCACTGGTGTTGGTGCCACGTTAAAAGCACTGATGCTGGTGCTACATAAAAAGCACACAGTACACTTTGTAAAGTGACTGGCATTAAGAAGGGCATCCAGTCATAGAAACCATGCCAAAATAAATAACTGCAGCCTTGTGCAGCTCTCAGCCTTACCAGCTCCTGTCAAGCCATCCAACCCATGCCAGCAGGGAAAGCAGACGTTAAATGATGATGATGATGATGATGTACATATACAGCAAAAAAAATCAGGAACATAAAAAAATTAAACACACCTAAAACTATACTCATCATCATTTAACATATGTCTTCCATAGGTTGAAGGGTTTGACAGGGGCTGGCAAGGCTGGAGAGCTGTACCAGGTTCCATAGTCTGCTTTGGCATGGTTTGTATTGCTGGATGGACTTCCAAACTAAACTACTTTACTGAATATAGTGAGTGCTTTTTTTTGTGGCATCAACACCAGAGGGGTTACCAAGCAACTTGTCAGGCAAAGACCTCTCAGCTGTGAGAGGAAGTTGAACCAGTGCAAGTGGCTTTGTGCCAGGTGAGAGGTTAGAGTATAATAGAGGGATAGAAATAGGTAACTATCGAGGAGATACTTGACTACTTCAGTTGAAGAGAAAGACAGAGTCAGAGAGAAATAGATGGTGAAAGAGCAAGGAGGAGTGGTATAAGTGGTTCAGAGAGGATAGAGCATGATTTCATTATCACAAAATAAATTAGAGGTACAAAGAAAGAACATAAAATTTTATATTCACTAATGAACCAGTTAAGCAAAATGCTACAGGAAAGTTTTTCAAGGGTTTAGCATATCTGATAACATAAAAGTTGCATGAGAATATTAGAAACATTTCAATTTCAGCAGTACATAATCAGGAAAAATAATTTTCGTTACATTTAAAAACATGTGATGTAGATCCAACTTCACATGTGGCACGAAGGGCGATTTGTTTTGAGATTTTTTTTTTTTTTTTGGAAAATAAAAAAAGTGTGTCTTAATATGTGATCAAATATAACGACAATCATGATCATGACCAAGGTAGTCTCTCGTAGTCTGAGGAAGACGATTCTGCAATTGTTGCTGAACAACCTCCATAAATGATTTGCTTATAGTGATCAAATACATTGTACATAAGTTCACTCCTTTCATCAAATCAATATTACCTGAACAGGTGCAAAGTGTACAACACATCAGGTGTCAAAGGGATTGCATAGAACTCTAACTACTAGAGCATGCACCATCACACCACCAAATATGATATATACTTAAATGTCATATTTTCTAGACAAGTCTTATCCTATTTCATAGAGAAGCTTATGTAATTGGACCAGAATATTAATGGCTCTTATTTTCTTGGATTGTTTACTATATCTCATTTTATCTCTATCTGTTCTATTCCCAGTCTCATGTAGATAGCAAATTGGCAGAGTCAAAAGACCATCAAAGTGTTTTTGCATTCTGAGTTCAAATCTTGTCGAGATCAGCAACACCTTTCATCCTTTCAGAATCAGTCTAGAGTGGTAGACTAGCAAAATCATTTGATTGTCAGGTAAGGTACATCGTAGCACTTGTTCTGGTTCTTTGCATTTTGAGTGGAAATCTCATTACAACCTGTTTGTGTGGTAGATTTACTACATCACTCAATTTAACACCACTGCCTTGCTTTTGGGTGTCTTCAACAGAGTCCAATCAACTGCAAGCATCTGAATCATGTCTCTGGTTCTTCATCTCTCCTACAGGAATTAGACAACCAGTAAAGATTCATGGGCACTGCCTTTCTTTAAGACAAAGCAAAATATATATAATTATATATATATTACATAAATGCACTTGTTGAGCACTGGGCCTCACTGAAGCAATGTGGCCAATGCTGGTGTCACATAACTGGCACTCATGCCAATGGCATGTAAAAAGCACCTTTGAAGCGTTGGGCCTAACAGAGACAATGACGGATAACTGAGACCTTCGACAATATGCTGTACTTGAGAACGAGGCCCATCAAGCCAAATGAAATTGTAGTCATGGCAGATGTTGGTGTCACACAACTTGCACCCATGCTGGTGGCATGTAAAAGCACCCCTTACAGTCTTGGAGTGGCTGGCTTTAGGCAAGGCAGCCAGCCATAGAAACCATGTCAAATCAGACTGGAGTCTGGTGCAGCCACTCAACTTACCAGCCTGGTCAAACCGTCCAACCCATGTCAGCATGGACAATGAATGCTAAATGATGATGATATAATTATATGGTCACCCAGACTATTGAATGTTGTTATACAGCACTGGTCACAATGCATTTTATATTATTCTAGCTTTCAAATGATGCTGCCCCACTAGCTAGGTGAGCAGGCCACCGTTCCCCACTGTTAAGAAGGCTAGTCTGTCACAGAGTTACCCAGTTACAGTTGAGTGGACTGCGGCAACAGGAAATTAAATGTTTTTCTCAAGAACTCAACTTGGGGATTGGTCTTGTAGTCAAACCCACAACCTAGTGATCATGAGTGCAACAGCCTAACCACAAAGCCATTCACTTTCACACACACACACACATACACACACGAATCACTGAACTCTGCACAGTTTTTCTATCTCCGTTTTTAAGTAGGCTTAAAATGTAAAAAAATTTTCCATTTTCTCAAACATTAAACTAATACACCTGCTTGTTGTCCCTACACCAGTCTCATCTTTTGTTTTTCTGTAAATTTGAACTATATATATATATATATATATATATATATATATATATATATATATATATATATAAGAAAAACTGGAATAAAAACAGTAAAAACTTCAAAAATATTGAGTATAACAAACATATTTTGCCTCAACATTGTATGAAGATAACTTAACGACATTTATATGAAGTGGTGAAAGAAGCTAAAACTGAGAAATAAAGCTAGGAGAGTATTGTAGTTCGCTTGAAGCATTGTGTGTTGTTTGTAAAAAATAATAATAAAGTGTTTTTGAATGGCACAACAATGCACTATAATAACAACAATGGACTATAATAACTGGTGTAGTTTAATCATCCATAGTCTGATGTAATATTTTGGAATATAAAAATTCCTTCTTCAGATATCCCTAGGAATTGTTCGAGTCACTGCTACCATCGATTTTTTTTTCTTTCCTTTTTTTTTCTCCCGGAAGTATCTTTGCACTGGTCTCGTGAAGCTCCTTCTGGAATTCCTCATGAGAAGTGCACGAAGGCAGCCATGTCTCAAGCTCGAGTGTGCTGGCATATCTGTAGTGCTGCTTCAAAGTTATATATGTCTAGATGTTTTCTGAAGGAAGAGGCTCTCATATTCAGATGTTCTTTGATGCAAACGTGTAACGGTCTTGTTGTGCTACCCACATAGAACTTGTTGCATTTGTTACATTGTATTCTATACACATTTACCCATTGGCATAAGTCTGGGTCACGGATGAGACAGTTTGCTAGTGTGCATTGATTGCTGTTCTTTGCCCGTTTCTTTGTGAGGTGTCTTCTCAGAGAGGGGCCGGAGTGAGCTAGTTGTATGTCTAGTCCTTCTCTTCTTATGTCTCTTTGGATGGGTCACCTTGTCTTCTATCCTGCTGCACTGGCTCTGGATGCATGCAAGTTCATTTATGGATTATCCTAATTTGGCACCAAGTGGAAGTGCTGAACTGTACTGGACAAACATATCTCTACTGGCTGCTTTCCTGTAGAACTCAGTATGGATCTCTCCTTCTTCCATTATTTTCAGTTGGAAGTCAAGTAGTGATAGTGATCCAGTGTTGTCGGGATGTTCTATAGTGAACTTTATGTTCGTGTCCATGTTGTTGAACGTCCTGAATATTCTGTTAGCCTCTTCCTGGGAGGATGTCATCTACATACCTACCTGGTGAAGAAGGAGAATTTTGCTTATACTGCCAGTATTAATGCATCACTTAATCCTAGAATAAATAAATAAAAAACATAGAAGTCTACATACCATGACATATCTTACTAGTGCATCGCAACTTCTTCTTGTCACAAGTACTGGAAAAAATGTTAGATATATATATATATATAATATACATATATAGAAGCATGTATGTGTGTGTGCACGCACACACACACACTCACACACACACACACACACACACACACACACACACATACAGAAGAGTCTGAATAAATACATAACTGCAAGAAACTCAGAACGGCAATGGATGAGAAGCAAAGAGAAAGAATAGCTTTAATTAATGATGATTATTAAATTCACAAAATGATTCAGAGCCAATGATAGCTAATCCAAAATTTGTGTTACAGTTTTATTTGTTACAATGCAAGATATGACAACTAATTAGTTATAATTAGTTATATTATATATATTGCATATATGTCTGTATATGAAATGTCAATAGCTAACTTTTAATTAAGAAGTCTTAACTTATAATTATTGTAAAGTTAGTACATTTAATATCTTCCTTCCCGTCATTATCATCATCATGTCAGCATTTAACGTCCATTTTTCTTTGCTGGCATGGGTTGGACGGTTTGACAGGAGCTGTCAAGCTGGAGAGCTGCACCAGGCTCCAGTTGTCTGTTTTAGCAGGGTTTCTATAGCTGGATGCCTTTCCTAACACCAACCACTTTACAGAGTGTACTGGGTGCTTTTTATGTGACACCAGCACGGGTGCTTTTTACATGGTACCAGCACAGGTGCTTTCTATGAGGCTCCAGCACCCACAGGGTCACCAGGCAGCTTGCAAGACAAAGATCTCTTAGCTGAGAGAGAGAGAGAGAGAGAGAGTGGCACCAACTAAAGTGGCCAAGTGCCAAAGATAAGAGAAGTGGGCTCTAAACAATGTTATATTTCAATATAAAATGGAAGTAAAAATGTAAAATTCCAGTTTTGATCTAAAAATAAATTTTCTGCATTGTTAAAATCCCTAAAATTCATTTTTTTAAAATGTTATACAACATTAAAGTTTTAAAATGGTTATTTCTCTATACATATATCTGTAAAATCATTCCATGAGTTTCTACTTTAAAATAATATTCTTTCAATCCAAATGAAAGAAAATAAATGTAAACAGGTCTTCTTTTCCCTGTAATAATTACAGTATAACCCTTAATATTCAATGAAATTCAGTCACACATTTTCTGTACTTACCAGTTATTACACTGAATATAAACTGTAACACCATCTTCAATTTTATCATTAGCATGCACTACTTCCGCATCACTAGTGACACCTGAAATGCCATCTTTTTCAACCCAACCAACAACATCTCCCGGAATGAATCCCAATAATAATTCAATTTCACAAGGAGTGAGGGCACAAACTGAAAAATATATTTAAATGGAAATGATACAAAACAGAAAAAAAAATGTAGTCAAGGATTATAAACAAATAACTGAAAAATAATTAAATAAATGAAATCATGGAAAACAAAAAGGCTGTATCAAAACATATGCATAAAATACTGTAGATAAAACATTATCCAAAGAGACTGGTGGCAATCTATATTGGTAAAACTTGTGTTATGTGGAAACAATGTTTCAGACAGTGTCCTTCTTTAAAGTAGAGATGACAGGTAGGAAATAAAAGACAGAAGAGTTTCATATCCTTTATGGTTGAGAAACTGGTTGCAACTGATGAGTAACTCATGAGAATGTGAGCTTCATACATAGAAATGAAGCAGTAGAGAAAGAGAAACTTGGTGAGAGAGAGGGGGAGGAAAGAGAAATAAAACAAAGAAGAAAAACTGAAAAGGAAAAATTTAAGTGGGAGGAAAGCTGAAGGATAAAAAAAGAGCAAAAGGTAAAATATTCATTCAAAACATTGACAAAAAAAGAACATTTTATATTTGAACTTGAGACCATGTTACCAATAGGTTTAAACACTTCCCTCACTCTTCTACTTCTACACCTCCTCATAGTTCTGTAAACCCTTTCATGTTCTTCAGCTTTCCCTCTTATCTCAATTTTCCCCTCCTCTTTTCATTTCCCTTTCATTCTCATTCTCATTCTCTCACCACGTTTCTCTCTCCTATCACTTCCTGTCTACATATGAAGCTCACATTCTTTTGTGTTCTTCACTAGCTGCCACTTTCTCAAACATACAGGACACATAATTCAGTTATCTTTCTTTTCTTTTTTTTCATTTTGTTGCCTTTTTCTGAAGAAGGACTTTCCAACACATTGGATATTCTACTCTTCATGGTAATTTTACTCTACTTTTTCTGGCACTTTTTAGAATAATTAATCCTTTACTTCAAGAATAAACCCATAAAAATCATGTTAGGGATAGAAATAATACAGATGATAGCAAATATTCTTAGATGCAACTGATAGATAATTTTAAAGTGATGATAATTACATTTAATTACTGAAGCATAATACCAAATATATGCTTCAGCAACGCCCCACTCTACTGTAGTCCTTCTCAGTAAAAAGGATCTTAGTCTTACAAGCTGTGTGGTGACCTACTAATGCTGGTGCCATGCAAAAACCATCCAGTACACACTGTAAAGGGGGTGGCATTATAAAGGGCATCCAGCCATAGAAACAATGCCAAAACTGACATTGGAGCTTGGTGCAGTCTTTAATCAAAACATTCTATGTTCATATAAACTATCTTATCAGTTCTCTCTCTCTCTCTCTCTCTCTCTCTCTCTCTCTCTCTCTCTCTCTCACAGACACAAATCTGCATACAAATTTATTTGTAATTTTAAATATATGCATGTTGAATGTAATAATACGAGAAAAACATTTAACTTTGAAATGTTTATTCCAGTCCAAAATTATGAAAAAGGAAAAGAAAATTAAAATATAACTATTCCACAAAATTATTCGCCATACAAATAGATTATAGGTTAATTTGAGATTGATTGAGATGGCATATTGTTCTTTTAAAGGAAGCAGAGGCAGTGAGCCTGCCACAATCCATTGCATGCCAGACAAAATGACTACAAGCATATCTTCTGGCTTTTCATTCTGAGTTCAAATAGCAACAAGGTTGCTTTTACCTTTCATCCTTTCAGGATCAATGAAATGCATACCAGCTGAGCAGTGGGGGTCAATGTAATTGACTAGACCCAGCATTAAAATGTGCTTATAGTAGAAAAGATTTTAACAACAGGAAAGGTGATGCTCCAGCATGGCCTCACTTAAATGACAGAAACAAGTCAAAGAATAAAACAATAAAAGAATGCAAATATAATTAAATAAAATTGAGTGAGCAGAAAGAGTCACAATATTCCTGACAGCAACTTATATCGCTTTGTATAAAAGGTAAGCATTAGCCAAACGTGTTACAAGTATAAACAAAACTAGAGACAAAATAACAAATGGTGACATACCAGGAGTGATAATAGCTGAAGGAGTAGTTGTGGCAACAGTATAATTCATCACTGTGACATTTCTAGTAGAAACAGGAGGGAACGGTGGAAGAGTAAGGATAATTTTAGTTACTGGTTTTACAAAGTATATAACTGTTGACGCTGTTATGCCAGTGGTACTTGTAGTTGGTGCTGTGGATGTCGATGGTACAGAACCTGTTGTAGTTGGGGCAGCGGTGGTGGATGGTACAGCACTTGTTGTAGTTGGGGCAGTGGTGGTGGATTTTACAGTAGTTGTAGTTGGGGCAGTGGTGATGGGTGGTACAGCACTTGTAGTTGGGGCAGTCGTGGTGGATTTTACAGTAGTTGTTGTAGTTGGGGCAGTGGTGGTGGTTGGTACAGCACTTGTTGTAGTTGGGGCAGTGGTGGTAGATTTTAAAGTAGTTGTTGTAGTTGGGGCAGCGGTGGTGGATGGTACAGCACTTGTAGTTGGGGCAGTGGTGATGGATGGTACAGAATTTGTTGTAGTTGGGGCAGTAGTGGTGGATTTTACAGTAGTTGTTGTAGTTGGGGCAGTGGTGGTGGATTTTACAGTAGTTGTTGTAGTTGGGGCAGCGGTAGTGGATTTTACAGTAGTTGTTGTAGTTGGGGCAGTGGTGGTGGATTTTACAGTAGTTGTTGTAGTTGGGGCAGTGGTGGTGGATGGTACAGCACTTGTTGTAGTTGGGGCAGTGGTGGTGGATGGTACATAACTTGTTGTAGTTGGGGCAGCGGTGGTGGATGGTGCAGCACTTGTTGTAGTTGGGGCAGTGGTGGTGGATGGTACAGCACTTGTTGTAGTAGGGGCAGTGGTGGTGGATGGTGCAGCACTTGTTGTAGTTGGGGCTGTGGTGGTAGATTTTACAGTAGTTGTAGTTGGGGCAGTGGTGGTGGATTTTACAGTAGTTGTTGTAGTTGGGGCAGTGGTGGTGGATGGTACAGCACTTGTTGTAGTTGGGGCAGTGGTGGTGGATTTTACAGTCATTGTTGTAGTTGGGGCAGCGGTGGTGGATGGTAAAGCACTGGTTGTAGTTGGGGCTGTGGTGGTGGATGGTACAGCACTTGTTGTAGTTGGGGCAGTGGTGGTGGATGGTACATAACTTGTTGTAGTTGGGGCAGCGGTGGTGGATGGTGCAGCACTTGTTGTAGTTGGGGCAGTGGTGGTGGATTTTACAGTAGTTGTTGTAGTTGGGGCAGTGGTGGTGGATGGCACAGCACTTGTTGTAGTTGGGGCAGTGGTGGTAGATTTTACAGTAGTTGTAGTTGGGGCTGTGGTGGTGGATGGTACAGCACTTGTTGTAGTTGGGGCAGTAGTGGTAGATTTTACAGTAGTTGTAGTTGGGGCTGTGGTGGTGGATGGTACAGCACTTGTTGTAGTTGGGGCAGTGGTGGTGGATGGTGCAGCACTTGTTGTAGTTGGGGCAGTGGTAGATGGTACAGTACTTGTTGTAGTTGGGGCAGTAGTGGTAGATTTTAAAGTAGTTGTTGTAGTTGGGGCTGTGGTGGTGGATGGTACAGCACTTGTTGTAGTTGGGGCAGTGGTGGTAGATTTTAAAGTAGTTGTTGTAGTTGGGGCAGTGGTGGTGGATTTTACAGTAGTTGTTGTAGTTGGGGCAGCGGTGGTGGATGGTACAGCACTTGTTGTAGTTGGGGCAGTGGTGGTGGATGGTGCAGCACTTGTTGTAGTTGGGGCAGTGGTGGTGGATGGTACAGCACTTGTAGTTGGGGCAGTGGTGGTGTATTTTACAGTAGTTGTTGTAGTTGGGGCAGCGGTGGTGGATGGTACAGCACTTGTTGTAGTTGGGGCAGTGGTGGTGGATTTTACAGCACTTGTTGTAGTTGGGGCAGTGGTGGTGGATGGTACAGCACTTGTTGTAGTTGGGGAAGTGGTGGTGGATTTGACAGCACTTGTTGTAGTTGGGGCAGTGGTGGTGGATGGTACAGCACTTGTAGTTGGGGCAGTGGTGGTGGATTTTACAGTAGTTGTTGTAGTTGAGGCAGCTGTGGTGGATGGTACAGCATTTGTTGTAGTTGGGGCAGTGGTGGTGGATGGTACAGCACTTGTAGTTGGGGCAGTGGTGGTGTATTTTACAATAGTTGTTGTAGTTGGGGCAGCGGTGGTGGATGGTACAGCACTTGTTGTAGTTGGGGCAGTGGTGGTGGATGGTACAGCACTTGTTGTAGTTGGAGCAGTGGAGGTGGATTTTGCAGTAGTTGTAGTTGGGGCTGTGGTGGTGGATGGAACAGCACTTGTAGTTGGGGCAGTTGTGGTGGATGGTGCAGCACTTGTTGTAGTTGGGGCAGTGGTGGTGGATGGAACAGCACTTGTAGTTGGGGCAGTTGTGGTGGATGGTGCAGCACTTGTTGTAGTTGGGGCAGTGGTGGTGGATGGTGCAGCACTTGTAGTTGGAGCAGTGGTTGTGAATTTTGCAGTAGTTGTTGTAGTTGGGGCAGTGGTTGTGAATTTTACAGTAGTTGTTGTAGTTGGGGCAGCGGTGGTGGATAGTGCAGCACTTGTTGTAGTTGGGGCAGTGGTGGTGGATGGTACAGCACTTGTTGTAGTTGGAGAAGTGGAGGTGGATTTTGCAGTAGTTGTTGTAGTTGGGGCAGTGGTGGTAGATTTTACAGTAGTTGTAGTTGGGGCTGTGGTGGTGGATGGTACAGCACTTGTTGTAGTTGAGGCAGTGGTTGTGAATTTTGCAGTAGTTGTTGTAGTTGGGGCAGTGGTTGTGAATTTTACAGTAGTTGTTGTAGTTGGGGCAGCGGTGGTGGATGGTGCAGCACTTGTTGTAGTTGGGGCAGTGGTGGTGGATGGTACAGCACTTGTTGTAGTTGGAGCAGTGGAGGTGGATTTTGCAGTAGTTGTAGTTGGGGCTGTGGTGGTGGATGGTACAGCACTTGTTGTAGTTGGGGCAGTGGTTGTGAATTTTGCAGTAGTTGTTGTAGTTGGGGCAGCGGTGGTGGATGGTACAGCGCTTGTTGTAGTTGGGGCTGTGGTGGTGGATGGTACAGCACTTGTAGTTGGGGCAGTGGTTGTGAATTTTACAGTAGTTGTTGTAGTTGGGGCAGCGGTGGTGGATGGTACAGCACTTGTTGTAGTTGGGGCAGTGGTGGTGGATGGTACAGCACTTGTTGTAGTTGGGGCAGTGGTGGTGGATGGAACAGCACTTGTAGTTGGGGCAGTGGTGGTGGATGGTGCAGCACTTGTTGTAGTTGGGGCAGTGGTGGTGGATGGTGCAGCACTTGTAGTTGGAGCAGTGGTTGTGAATTTTGCAGTAGTTGTTGTAGTTGGGGCAGTGGTTGTGAATTTTACAGTAGTTGTTGTAGTTGGGGCAGCGGTGGTGGATGGTGCAGCACTTGTTGTAGTTGGGGCAGTGGTGGTGGATGGTACAGCACTTGTTGTAGTTGGAGCAGTGGAGGTGGATTTTGCAGTAGTTGTTGTAGTTGGGGCAGTGGTGGTAGATTTTACAGTAGTTGTAGTTGGGGCTGTGGTGGTGGATGGTACAGCACTTGTTGTAGTTGCGGCAGTGGTTGTGAATTTTGCAGTAGTTGTTGTAGTTGGGGCAGTGGTTGTGAATTTTACAGTAGTTGTTGTAGTTGGGGCAGCGGTGGTGGATGGTGCAGCACTTGTTGTAGTTGGGGCAGTGGTGGTGGATGGTACAGCACTTGTTGTAGTTGGAGCAGTGGAGGTGGATTTTGCAGTAGTTGTAGTTGGGGCTGTGGTGGTGGATGGTACAGCACTTGTTGTAGTTGGGGCAGTGGTTGTGAATTTTGCAGTAGTTGTTGTAGTTGGGGCAGCGGTGGTGGATGGTACAGCGCTTGTTGTAGTTGGGGCTGTGGTGGTGGATGGTACAGCACTTGTCGTTGGGGCAGTGGTGGTAGATTTTACAGTAGTTGTTGTAGTTGGGGCAGTGGTGGTGGATGGTACAGCACTTGTTGTAGTTGGGGCAGTGGCGGTGGATGGTACAGCACTTGTCATTGGGGCAGTGGTGGTAGATTTTACAGTAGTTGTTGTAGTTGGGGCAGTGGTGGTGGATGGTACAGCACTTGTAGTTGGGGCAATGGTGGTAGATTTTACAGTAGTTTTTGTAGTTGGGGCAGCTGTGGTGGATGGTACAGTACTTGTAGTTGGGGCAATGGTGGTAGATTTTGAAGCACTTGTAGTAGTTAAAGCTGTGGTGGTGGATGGTACAGTGGTTGTCTTGGATGATATCGTACTTCTTGTCGCTTTTGTAGAACTTATCAATGAAGCTGGAGAAACATTGAAAATAGATGAATCTAAAGAAACTATATCAAAATTTATGTTCATTTCAATAAAATAATTTTACAATTTTACAACTGAATATTATTATCTTCAAAACTTTGTCAAATATAAACAAAGATATGATTATTTACATTTATAGTGCTGAACGGATATCATATATACTTGAATTGGTAAGAATAATTTCTAAACTGCATAGCTAAGAGCATCCAGAAATTCCGAAATGGTATACAGTAATCCCTCGACTATTATGGGTGTTATATTCCAAAAACCCCTGCGATAGGTGAAAATCCATGAAGTAGAAATAGTACTGTACTGTACATTTTTTTTAGTTATTTTTATAATTTGTATATACACACACATATATATAAAGTCAGACAGTTGCAGCCAATGGAGAATTATCTAGGGAAACGCAAATATTGAACTGTGTTCCCCAAGAAACTGTCGTGGAGCCACTACTGTTCATAGTAGCCCTTCTGGACATGCCCACGCTCACTCGGACAGCTACTGTCACTGGCTACGCTGATGACACAAAACTATCTCAGGCAATAAAGAATCCTGATGATATCATAAGCCTGCAGAATGACCTAAATGCAATATACAAGTGGGCAGAGCAAAATAATATGCAGTTCAATGCAAAAAATTTCAAGTACTGCGCTACAAAGCCACGAGTGCCCCCAACTGGCATACACAGGACCTGGAGGTACTGCAATCCCAGAACCACAAACAGTGAGAGACCTAGGCATCAGCATGTGTAGTGATGCATCATTTCACATGCACATTGTGAAGTTGACAGCAAAGTGCAGACAACTGGCAGGGTGGATACTGAGGATACTGTGTATGTATGTATGTGTGTACATACATACATACGTACGTACATACATACATACATACATACATACGTACGTACATACGTACGTACATACATACATACATACACACATACACACATACATACATACACACATACATACATACATACATACACACACACATACATACATACATACACACATACATACACACACACATACATACACACATACATACACACATACATACATACACACACATACACATACATACATACATACACACATACATACATACATACACACATACACACATACATGCACACATACATACATACACACATACATACATACATACACACATACATACACACACACATACATAAATACATACACGCATATACACATACATACATACACACACACATACATACACACATACAGACATACATACACACATACATACATACATACATACATACACACACACACACATACACACATACATACATACACACAGTTGTATTGACTCAGTGGCCTTCCAGAGCTTCTTGCTCCAGAGGCCAGCTCAGAGAAGAAGATCATCTCTGGTAGATGCGCATCGTTCATTCGGACTACATGTCCGACCCACCGGAGCTGGGCCTTCATGATGAGGGCTTGATCCCAGGCATTTCGACTTTGTGAAGTACCTCAGTGCTGTAGACTGTTCTCCCAGGAAATTCCCATGATTCGTCGCAAGCAGCGGAGGTGGAACTGGTCAAGTACTCGCATTTGCCTCCTATACAGCGTCCACATCCCACAGCTGTATAGCAGAGAGGTGATGACGACTGCCCTATAGACTGCCGGCTTGGTGGAAAGTCTGATGCCTCGTTTGGCCTACACACTTGTCCAAAGTCTGCCAAACGAAGCTCCTGCTTTTGCAAGCCTCATGGAGACATCTTTGCCCATGCTGCAGTTTGAGGACTGGCAGCTTCCCAGGTATGTAAAGCTCTCCACGTTGTTCAGAGTTGTGCCCTCAATCTTAATCTGAGGATCAGGAGATGTCAGGCCAGGTGCAGGCTGAAGCATCACTACAGTTTTTCACAGGCTAATGGTCAGTTCGAAGGCTTTTGCTGCTTCTGCGGGACAAATGACAAGTTCTTGCAGGTCTGGTTCATTCAATGCTGCAAGCGCATAATCGTTTGCAAACAGGAAGTCTTTCACTAGGGTGTCCAGGACTTTGGCTTCTGCCTTCAGACATCTGAGGTCAAAGAATTGGCCGTCACATCTGTAGCGAATAGTGACACCAGCATCAGACTTTGACAGGTCACGGAAGAGCATGGTGGCAAACATGCGGCTGAAGAGTGTGGGAGCCATCACGTAGCCTTGCTTCACGCCGTTGGAGACCGGGAATGGATCAGAGACATCTCCGTTTTCCACAATACAAGCCATCATGCCATCATGAAATGACTAGATGATCCTGACGAGCTTTGGTGGGCAGCCTAGCTTGGACAAGATATCCCACAGGCACTCACGGCTGACAAAAGCCTTCGTCAGGTCCACAAAGAGGATGTAGAGGTTCTGGTTTTGTTCTCAGCACTTTTCTCATATCTGCCGTACTGCAAAGACCATGCCTATTGTCCCCCTGTTGTTCCTAAATTCACACTGGCTCTCTGAGACCACATCACCCAGCAGGTGGTGTGTGATGCGGATCAGAAAAACATGGGCCATGATCTTTCCTGCCATGCTCAGCAATGAGATGCTTCTGTGGGTGTCACATGAAGCTCTGTCCCCCTTCTTCTTGTACAGATGCTCGATGTTGGCATCCTTGAAGTCCTGCAGCACTGACCCTTCGTCCCAGAACTGCTGTATCAGCTCAGTCAACTTGATGGCAACAGCTTCACCTTCCTCTTTGAAGATCTATGGGGGTATTCCATCAGGACCAGGTGCTTTCCCCACATGTAGTTGCTTGATGAATTTCTGCCAGTGTTGGGGGGTTGGGGGGGTCATCAAGCGACACCAGGACTGGGCACTGTGGCATGTCTTGAATGGTCTGCTGGTCAATCTGGGAAGGTCTGTTTAGCAGCTGACTGAAGTGTTCACTCCAGCGCTATATGATGTGTGGTTCTTGAGAAGATCTGCCAACTTCAGCAAAACTGAGATTGGAGAGTGCTGCATGTTCCACCCACACATAACAATAAAAAACAAAAATTTCACACACCCAACCCCCAAAAAACCAAACTACATCTCGTTTCTTCCTCATCTCTTCTTTTCAAGCACTGAATAACATCACTCCTCCCCAAGCCTCACCCCACATTCCTTTCCCAGTTTTCAGAGTTGGCACAGTCAATGTAGGCACACTGAAAAGTAGGTCTAGTGAGATTGTAGAAATGCTTGAAAGGAGATGTATGCTGCATACAAGAGGTAAGATGGAGAGGAGCTTCAGCTAGGTTCCTCACAGGCAAGGCACACAGGTACAAAATCTTCTGGCAAGGTAACATGGATGGAGTGGGGGGGTGTAGGCATACTCCTTGCGGAGAAATGGGTAGATAAAGTCATAGAAGTTGTCAGGCTATGTGACAGAGTGCTTAAGCTCAGGCTAGTCTTGCAGAATAGTATAGCTACAATTATCTCTGCCTACGCCCCACAAGCGGGTCTACCAAATGATCAGAAGGATCATTTTTATGATACCCTTCAACAGGCTATCTCAAAGATGAGTGGCAATGACCTCATCTTTGTGGCTGGAGATTTTAATGGGCATGTTGGGCAGCAATCCGGTATCTTCATTGATGTACACAGGGGCCATGGTATTGGTACCTGAAACTATGAGGAAACTAGGCTACTAGAGTTCTGTGATGCATGTAACCTTTTAATGTGCAACACTAACTTCAAGAAGTCAGACAGCCACCTGATAACCTATCAACTGGGTGACTCTGCTAGCCAGATTGATTTCATCCTCACCAGACTGGGGACACAGGGTTGCTCTTAAATACAAATACCCTCCTGGGTGAAGAATGTACCCCCAGCATAGGCTAGTCATTAGTGACTTTAGACTCGAAGCCAGAAAGATACCAAGAAGCAGACCAATCCAAAAAAGAAGGATTTGGAAGCTAAAGAACCCTTCACATGGTCAGAGAGTTTGGGACATCCTCATCAAGAAATATGAGAGGTAGGAGGAACTACGGACATCGGACATAGAAAGTAGCTGGAAATTCCTATGGGACAGCTTGCTGAGTACCACAGACCAAGTTTGCGGATGATGCAAATTCTCTTCCAGACTCAGAGTTACGTGGTGGAGGAATAGTATGGTAGACAAAGCCATTAGAGCAAAGAAACAGGCTTGGAAAGCCTGGAAAAGTGGGGGTAGCAGGGAACTGTACCAGGTAGCCAAAAGGGAGGCTGGGTGGCAGGCATACACAGCCAAGGGCAAAGCAGAAAAGAAGTTTGCCAATGTCCATCGATGTGAGGACCAAAGAACTGAAGTATTTTGGATTGCAAGACAGTGTGTGAGAGAAAATTGTGATGTCACAGAAGAGATATGTGTCTGCATTGGTGATGGTGCACTTGCTTTTAATGATTCTGAAAAGAAAGAGGCTTGGAGAAGCCATTGTGAAAGACTGCTGAACATGGAGAATGAATAGGAGGAGGAGAGCCTGCCAAATGTTGACCCAGTAGAGGGACCAGTTATCCGAATAGACAGCTACCTGGTAGATAAAGCAATTAAGGGTATGAAACCAGGAAAAGCCCCCGGCCCATCAGAAATCACTGCTGAGATGCTTAAAACATCTGGTGGTGTGGGCTATGGCCTAGTCACCCGCATTGTAAACCAGGTAGTTAATGATGGAGTCATACCCAATGACTGGCGTAGCAGCACCATAGTCAACTGCTACAAGGGTAAAGGTGATGCTCTAGATAGAAATAACTACAGGGGTATCAAACCGCTGGATCAGGTGATGAAGGTCATGGAGAGGGTCAGAGCCCATCTCATTAGGGAGAGAATCAGCTTAGATGAGATGCAGTTCGATTTTGTGCCAGGTAGAAGCGCCACTGATGCTATATTCCTGGTACAGCAACTGCAGGAGAAATACCCAGCTAAAGATAAACCCCTACATTTAGCTTTTGTGGAGTTGGAAAAAGCCTTTGACAGTTCCCCCAATCCCTTATCTGGTGGGCGATGCAGAAACTGGGGATTGATGAATGGTTAATAAGGGCTGTACAGGCCCTATACAGAGAGGCCGTATAGTGAAGAATTCTGGGTAGAAGTAGGGGTCCACCAAGGATCAGCTCTCAGTCCCCTTTTATTCCTCATAGTCCTCCAGGCAATAACAGAGGAATTCAAGACGGGTTGCCCCTGGGAGCTCCTCTATGCTGATGACCTAGCCCTCATAGCAGAATCACTACCAGAACTAGAGAAGAAATTTCGGGTGTGGAAGCAAGGTTTAGAATCAAAAGGCCTTAGAGTCAATGTAGCAAAGACCAAAGTTCTAGTAAGTAGGAAGGCAAACTCATCACACACACACCCTCAGGTAGATGGCCCTGCTCGATCTGTAGAAAAGGTGTAAATAGAAACTCCATAAGATGTACCTAGTGTAAGCTATGGACACATTAGAGGTGCAGCAACATCAAAGGAAGATTAACCGGGAAGATAGCTTTCGTGTGTGGCAGATGCACAGGGGCAATAAACACCACAGATGCTCAGAAAACAGATTCCATCAAACTCCAGGAGGAGAAACTAGAAGTAGTTGATAGCTTCCGCTACCTAGGTGGCCAAGTTAGTAGTGGGGGTGGATGCTCTTAGAGTGTTACCACTAAAATAAGAATAGCCTGGGCAAAGTAGTGGGAGTGGATGCTCAAAGATTGTTACCACTAGAATAAGAATAGGCTGGGCAAAGTAGTGGGAGTGGATGCTCAAAGAATGTTACCACTAGAATAAGAATAGGCTGGGCAAAGTTCAGAAAGCTTCTACCCCTACTGGTGACAAAGGGCCTCTTGCTCAGAGTGAAAGATAGATTGTACAATGCATGTGTATGAACTGCCATGCTTCACAGCAGTGAAACATGGGCCATGACTGCTGAGGACATGCGTAGGCTTGAAAGAAATGAAGCTAGCATGATCTGCTTGATGTGTAAAGTCAGTGTGCACACATGACAGAGTGTAAATGCCCTGAGAGAAATGTTGGACATAAGAAGCATCAGATTTGGTGTGCAAGAGAGACGTTTGCGCTGGTATGGTCATGTACTACGAATGGATGAGGAGGGCTGTGTGAAGAAGTGTCACTCCCAAACAGTTGAAGGAATCCGGGGTAGAGGTAGACCCAGGAAGACATGGGATGAGGTAGTGAAGCATGACCTTCAAGCGTTAAGCCTCACAGAGGCAATGACGAAAGACTGAGACTTCTGGAGATATGTTGTGACTGTGAAGACCCGGCAAATAAAGTGAGTTCACAGCTGTATCCTACACCAGCTTTGCATAACCAGCCCCAGCCCATTCAAAAGTACCTTGGATTGTAGGGGGTGACCTGCTGTGTTTGAGGAGACCTACTGAATCAAGTACATCAACATTAAAATGAAAATCAAATGGAAATTGTAGTTGTAATACCTGTGCCAGTGGCACATAAAAAGCACTATCCGAATGTGGCCAATGCCAGCGCCACCTTGGCTTTTTTTTTCTATGGAAACAATTTAAAATATTAAAAAGACTTACTGAGTGTTGACTTAGATAAAGTAATTGTTGATGTAGAAATAGTTTCCTGACTTGACAGAATTGAAGAAGATACTGTTGTTGGTATGTATGCTGAATAAAAACAGAAAAAGTGCTTCTATGAGTTGTAAATTACTAATAGCATTCATTGTAATATAACTTCAGAATTCACTGTTATGCACATGTATGAAAACTATAAAGAAAATAGGGTTAAAATTCCCTTAGAAATAGAATTTCATCTCCTAATTTTTAACACTCAACAATACAAACATACATGAATTAGAATGTTCGTCTATTCTTTTATTTGTTTCAGTCATTTCACGGCGGCCATGCTGGAGCGCCACCTTAAGTTGAACAAATCAACCCCACAACTTTCTCTTTGTAAGCCTATTACTTATTCTATCGGGCTCTTTTTACTGAACCACTAAGTTACAGAGACATAAACACACCCACATCAGTTGTCAAGCAATGGTAGGGAGACAAACACAGACACAAATAACAAATACATACATCATCATCATCATCATCATATATACATATACATACATACGGCAGGCTTCTTTCAGTTTCGGTTTACTAAATCCACTCACAAGGCTTTGGTTGGCCCAAGGTTATACTAGAAGACACTTGCACAAGATGCCAAGCAGTGGGACTGAACCCAGAATAATGTGGTTGGGAAGCATGCTTCTTAACACACTGTCATTCCTGCACCTATACACAGCCACTCCGGCACCTATGCTAATTAGATTTCTTTAATAAATATTAGAAATAATTGACACTGAGGCATTTTAAGATTATTTTGATATGTTTTATATATATATATATATATATATATATATATATATATATATATATAGCCGTGTGTGTGGAAAACAAGTCATGACATGAATTGTAATGCAAATCAAAAATTAATTATAAGAATGAAAAAGGAGATACACTGTACTCAGGGGCATATTAGAGAAAATGGAGAACTGAGACAAAAAAAATTCTGTTACATACTGAACAACATGATCAAAGAGAAAACTTACAAGACTGTATGAAAGAAAATTAATAAAATTCATACAGTATCATCAATGTTACACAGACAGCTTCTCTGCCTTCACACACACACATTGGAGAAGTGTTCCATTTAAATGAAATTCATCCCAAGAAATATGTTTCCCATTCGCTTGTATCATTACTCAAATCCATCTGCCATGCAAATCAATGGGAAAATGGGGTTCATGTAATGGAACCTGCTGCTAGGGCAAGATGCACCCCTCAGTGCCACAAACAGGAGATTCATGTGTCCTGCTTTTCCAAATCAAAGTTTTGAAAGAATACTTTCACAAAGTATATATCTACTTATTTATTACACGCGACATGCTTCATATTTGAACAATTATATTTCATATGCTCCTTACACCACTGAGACACTGAATATAACATATGTTAAAACAGAAAATGAAAACAATACGTTCCACATATATTTTACATTAATTTATCACAATATTTCTCCCATATACATTCATATACACAAATATTGACATCTGAATCATACAAAATTCAATGCAGAGGAATCAAAAATAGAAGTTTGATGCTATATACAGGCATTGTGACGTTCAGGATATAACAATTATTCCTGAAAAAAACAAAATCTTAAATTTCACACTTACTCGTTGGTTTCACACATATCTTCACAGAAACAGTCACTACCATGGGGATTTCTTTGGTAGTGGCAACAATGGTCAGTTGAATCTTTGTTTTTCCCGTTCCAGGTTTAATGCTAAAAGCCTCTGTAGGTGTCAGTAATGGAGAAACAACCCTCTCTGGTATTACACTTACTTCAGACTCCGGTTCCTGTAAAAATCACAAGAGAATATTTAATGTAAATGGAGAAAATACACGCTCAGAGAAAGCAGTGCATATCACATATCAAAACTTTGCAAACACACACACCAGGCAATTATTAAACTCACCTTTACTTTTCCAAACAATACTACTTGATAAATTTCTACATTCTTTGATTTGACAAGATAAACTTCTCCTCCGTTGTTAAGGTCATCTCCAATATCTATATAAATAATCCTATTCTCCGTAGTATTCGTTTTCCAACCTTGTCCACTCGGTCGAATATCACTTGCATTACCAGCAGGATACAGTTTTATTGCACTGTCTGGTATCACTGCTTTGTCGTCCATTCCATAAACACTTTCACATTTGGCTGCAAACAGGAAAACAATACACCGCACACTAAATATATATTTTCTATATACTGAAGCATATATACAATTTCATAATTGCAAGGTAAACATCAATCAAGCTGATAAATATAAACATATCGAAAGACATACATAACTTAAGATAAATGATAAATATCAGAGGTGAGATATACAAGAATTGCAATTTCAATGGGGCTATGATTAAAAACAAATATGTCTAACAACAAATGCATAGAGCACAATATGTTACTTTCTGCTTTTTAGCTAAACCTCTCAATAATAATGCCTACGTAGGTGTAATCAAAAGTAACCACAACTTTACAATATTGTTTTATGCACTTAATTTTACATGTTAACACATTTATTGCCTTCCAATTATTCTCAGTTTCAAGCAATGTGTCGATCCAAACGCATTCTCCTCAGTTCAAAGCAGTTCTGGAACTATTGCAAAGTGATGCCTTTTAACGCCTTCATCAGTTATTTTTCTTCCCTCATCAACATTCATAAAACATTTTCCTTTAAGGCTTTTTTTATTCTGGGGAGCAGAAACAAGTTGCAGGGAGCAAGATCCAAAGAATAAGGAATGCACGTAAGTGGTGTCATAACAGTTTTGATAGAAACAGTCCCACCCACAAGGCGGTGTGTGCAGACACATTGCCACGAAGAAACCACCATCCTCCACTTTCACACACATCAGGGTAGTTTGTTCCACAGTGTCTTGCAAATGATTAAGATCTGCCAAGTAAAATGTCTGGTTAAGTGTTCGACAATCACAAACAAATTCAGTGTGGTCACCTCATTTTGTATCAATGAAATACATCAGCAACTTGTTGACATTAGACTTCACTTGATGCGCATTTTCAGGGCATGGTGATATTGAAAGCATCCATTTACACAATTTCTCATTCATTTCAAGGTCACAGCCAACACAACAGATTTCATCACAAGTGATGACCTTCAGGAAAACGTTCCTGTCAGCACCTAATTGTACCTTCAGTTCTCGGCACGTATTCAGTTTTGACTGCTACTCACTTTCCGTGAGTACGCGAGGCACGAATTTTGCTGCAATTCCTCTCATTTGCAATCCATCACTCAAAACCCATTGGCACAAGCTCCAGGATACAAAAGTTATATCAACAAACTCATCAGTTATTCAGTAATGTCTCTCCAACATCAGTTCATGAACGTTCAGGATGTTTTTATTTGCTTCGAAGACAGACAGTCGCTCTGAACAGGGTTCGTCTGCAAGCAAAAGGCGACCAGTCCTTAAACATGAAAACCACTCGTAATCTTGCATTTTTCACATGGCAGTGTATTCCTACACTGTTTGAAGAATGACAACTATTTCAGCTACCATTTTAACCGGCACCAATTAGAATTTCACAGAAGTACGTTGTTCCTTTGTTTCAGCCATTGCAAAAATCAACAAACATGGGATAAACACCGTAAAACAAACATGCACCATGTGGGAGCATGATTTCATTCAATGCCACCAGTTAGCAGAATGATACCTGAGGGTCATATCAGCTTGCTTATTGCTGCAGAAGCCTGAACTGAAAGGGGACTGTCCCACAGAGAACATTTCCGGTTACTTTAGGGTATTCCTTTGTATATTCGAAACACTGTATACAAATACATTAAATGTGAACATCAAAACAGAAAAGAACCAATTATTCGTAGGACTACTACACACACCAATTATCTACCAAAACTGAAAACAATAAGAGTTATCTTAGGATTTCAAAAGTATTATGTAAATCATGAAGATACGTATTAACCTGAGATATACATGAGAATTTTTCATCTTGTTTAAATATTATTGGCCTATAAACCTGAGACTGCCATACTTACACGGTGTGGTAGATACTGTGCTCAGTACAGTGGAGACAATGGGTGACTCTGTTGTAGACACACTGGGTGACACTGTTGTAGACAAACTAGGTGATACTGTTGTTGATATGCTAGTAGGGATCAGTGTTGAAACACTTGGTGTTGAAAGGTAAGCTAAAACATTAACAAGGATATTCCATTCAAGACACACATTGCAAATACAAACTTTACATGCAATAATATGCATTCTAATTAACATGACATTTCCCCATGCAACTCAAATTTCCTGAAAAATACCATCAGCTCACATAATTTTCTAGAAAGTAATAAACCACGCCATTTATCTTTTGTCAAAATAGACATGGACTTTCACATGATTGACTGTTCCTATATCTGGTTCTAAAATTATGAGTGGTCAGTGCAGGTTGCACAACCCACTAAGAAAGAAGCCGTCAGTAGAGTTCAAATCAGCAATGATGTTTTGTGTACGGATAGTTTACGAAGGTTCAGTTCTCGGCCACATCTTCTTTATTGTAGACAACGAGGCTAGAAACAAGGAATTTAAGCCTGGCTGCCCTTTGGAGATACCTGATGTTGACACACTTTCTTATTACACCTGAATAACTAGCAGAAATAGAGGACGAATTTCAAGTACTCAAGCAACGTCCAAAATGATAGGACCAGGTTAGTAGAACAGTAAGAAATACTGGAGTTGATTTGTTCCACTAGAATCTTCAAAGAGCTGCCCCACAACGCTGACTCAAAACTAATGACTGAAACTACAAAACATAACTTACATATGTAATATACATATTTATCAATATTTCCTACTAATTGCCAATTTAGCTCCCATACGCAAGGTCTCATCAATAAGTACCCAGACTGTTGCCATAGTAATGAAGCTAAAGCACACTGAGTGTAGCCACCTGGCAATGACTGACCTTCATCTCTGTTGTGCATTCTAGCTCACTTCCTCTTGTTTGCAGCAGTGCTTGGAAGGAAGGTGTGTAGCGTGTGGTCGTCGCATTGACCATCACAGAGAAAGTTCTCACGGTAATACTGGCTCACAAGGCTGTGAAAAGTTGCAGAAAGTGTATGGAGAGGGGTGAATGAGCTGCACAGACGAGTATGAGTGTTTCACACATTTCTAAGATGCCCGAAAAAATGTTGATATTGACAAATGTTCTGGAAGACATGTAACCAGAAGAGCTTAGAAAAATATCACAGATGTGTGTGCAGCTGCGAGGAGAAATTCTCGAATCACACAATCCTTGCGTTACAAGAGGATGTGCAGGTTAATTACAGTTCAGTTCAGTCCATTATCACAGACATTTTAGGTGTGAGACATGTGTCTGCCAACTTTGTGCCAAATCTGCTTTCAGCTGACCAAAAATATATTCACGTTTCAGTTCTACAAGATCTTCTCAGTTCTGTCCAAAAACAATGAAAACTTTTTGAAACCTTAGCATTGGTCTCTGAGCATGTATTGCCAGGTGGTATGGAGGGTATCCAGCCATAGAAAACTTGGCAAATCAGACTAGAGTCTGGTGAAGACCCACTGTTTACCAGTCGTTGTCATGCCGTCCAACCCATTGCTGCATCAACAATGGATGTTTAACGATGATCAAGATGATTCTCTGCTCAGCTTCCTGTCATGGTCAATGAGACATTCTTGCATCACAGACATTCCTTCTAAGCACTGTAGTAAACAGCGAAAGTGAGCTAGAATGTTAAAACTTTGTACGCATGTACATCAGTGTACAAGGTCAATTTGTGCCAAGAAGCTTCAATCTCTGTGCGCTAGCTTCGTTATTATAGCAACAGTCTGCATACATATTGATCAGACCACATACATACACTCCAAACAAGCAACTAAAGCAATTCTGTCTTTTCGTTGTTATTGCAATGGAATTGTTTTCAATAATTGACAAACATCATTTATAAATGATTTCTGCTATTTAAATCATTAATTTCACACTTACTTGATGGTTTCACACACAATTTTACAGAAACCGTCACTCTCATCGGCCTTTTTGGACTACGGGGACTAATGGTCAATGCAACCTTTCCGTAGCCACTGTTTGGTTTTATTATGAATCCTTCACTGGGTTGCAATAGTGGAGAAACAACATATTCTGGCATAGTCCTCTGGTTAGTAGCACTTTCTCCAAACACATATGTTTCCCCAGATGTAGATTTCTGTAAAAGATTATATTCAATACAGTTGCAGCTATGTATATATATGTATAAAATCACACTCATCAAAAATCAAACTCACCTTTAATCTTCCATACATTTTTACTTCATAATATTTTACATTTTCGGAAACAACAAGAGAAATTCGTCCACCGGAGTTAAGCTTATCACCAATATCTATATACATAAATCTATTTCCTGCTGTCTTAGTTTCCCAACCAGATCCAGTTGGACGAACATTCCACGTATAGTCCTGAGGGAACAATATTATTGCAGCATTTGGTATCACATTTTCATCAGACATTCCTTCAATATTTTCGCATTCCACTGTAAAAAAATCAATAACGTATACAACATCACAAAACTGACAATCACTGAACAATAGCAGGATATAAGATGTGAAATTCATTCACAAGCAAGACAGCATTATTCCATGCAAAATACATAGCAATTATTACATAGGATTATTCCAAATACACAAGACAATATCAATGTCATCATGTTTCACGTCTCAATAGCATAATGAACACAAATATTAACTTCATCAAATCTAAATATGATACATTAAATAAAAAATGGATAAAATCTGATTCTCATAACAACAACAGAAAAATACACATTCTTATTCCCAAACAGGCATGTCTTTCAATGCATGCAAAATTGTGACGTTTCCATTCAGTCTCTCTGCATTCTATCAACACCAATGCTCACAACTAATGTAATGCACACTAATAAGTGGAATAGAAGAGTTATGCAAGTTTCAGCAACAAGATTATTCATATCTGTCACAACGCAAATATCAGAAATGAAAGCAATGGAGATTAAATTTAAGAAAATCCAAAGCGAATGACACAGAAAGCTACAATTCTGAAATATATGCAAGTGTTTTCAAACATGTTATTATGAATGACCAATAGACATTAGATTACAATACTTACATGGGGTGGTAGACACTGTACTCAGTACAGTGGACATACTGGGTGACACAGTTGTAGACACACTGGGCGACACAGTTGTAGACACACTGGGTGACACAGTTGTAGAGACACTGGGTGACACAGTTGTAGACACACTGGGTGACACTGTTGTAGACACATTGGATGACACTGTTGTAGAGACACTGGGTGATACTGTTGTAGACACACTGGGTGACACTGTGGTAGGCAAACTAGGTGACACTCTTGTTGATATACTTGTAGGGATCAATGTTGAAACGCTTGGTGTTGATTTGTAAGCTAAGAAGAAAGCAAAAATATTCTATTCAGTGTACCAGTCACACATTTCAAACATGAAATTTAGGAGCAATTATATGCATTCTCATTAACATGTACAAAATGACATTTTTCACATGCAACTCTCATTTCCAGTGGTTTATTGAAGGCTCATCTTATTTACTACAATACAATGAATCTCGCACAACATCACATATATTTACATTACATATAATGTGATGAGAATTACATTTCACATTACAACAATCTTGGCAATGTGAAAATCATCTATTCCTGGCTATCTGATAATACGTGTTCGCTGGAAGAATCATTTATACAAACCTATATCTATCTCTGAGATTGTGATATTTAAATTTCTGCACCTATTTCCACATTATTCAAAATGTATCCCACATGTTCATGCACTGGAATGAACCTTACCAACTCTTCCATTCCATTTCCATTGCAATGCAATCTGTTGTGATGACATGCAACAATCATACATAAATGGTATTGGCTATTAACATCATCAGTTTTGTGCTTACTTGTTGGTTTCACACATATCTTCACAGAAACAGTCACTACCACAGGGATTTCATTGGTAGTGGCAACAATGGTCAGTTGAATCTTTGTTTTTCCCGTTCCAGGTTTAATGCTAAAAGCCTCTGTAGGTGTCAGTAACAGAGAAACAACCCTCTCTGGTGTTTCACTTACTTCAGACTCCGGTTCCTGTAAAAACCACAAGGGTACATTTAATGTAAATGGAGAAAATACACACTCAGAGAAAGCAGTGCATATCACATATCAAAACTTTGCAAACACACACACCAGGCAAATATTAAACTCACCTTTACTTTTCCAAACAATTCTACTTGATAAATTTCTACATTCTTTGATGTCACAAGATAAACTTCTCCTCCGTTGTTAAGGTCATCTCCAATATCTATATAAATAATCCTATTCTCCGTAGTATTCGTTTTCCAACCTTGTCCACTCGGTCGAATATCACTTGCATTACCAGCAGGATACAGTTTTATTGCACTGTCTGGTATCACTGCTTTGTCGTCCATTCCATAAACACCTTCACATTTGACTGCAAACAGGAAAACAATACACCGCACACTAAATATATATTTTCTATATACTGAAGCATATATACAATTTCATAATTGCAAGGTAAACATCAATCAAGCTGATAAATGTAAACATATCGAAAGACATACATAACTTAAGATAAATGATAAATATCAAAGGAGAGATATACAAGAATTGCAATTTCAATGGGGCTATGATTAAAAACAAATATGTCTAACAACAAATGCATAGAGCACAATATGTTACTTTCTGCTTTTTAGATAAACCTCTCAATAATAATGCCTACGTGGGTGTAATCAAAAGTAACCACAACTTTACAATATTGTTTTATGCACTTAATTTTACATGTTAACACATTTATTGCCTTCCAATTATTCTCAGTTTCAAGCAATGTGTTGATTCAAACGCATTCTCCTCAGTTCAAAGCAGTTCTGGAACTATTGCAAAGCGATACCTTTTAACGCCTTCATCAGTTATTTTTCTTCCCTCATCAACATTCATAAAACATTTTCCTTTAAGGCTTTTTTTATTCTGGGGAGCAGAAACAAGTTGCAGGGAGCAAGATCCAAAGAATAAGAAATGCACGTAAGTGGTGTCATAACAGTTTTGATAGAAACATCCCACCCACAAGGCGGTGTGTGCAGACACATTGCCACGAAGAAACCACCATCCTCCACTTTCACACACATCAGGGTAGTTTGTTCCACAGTGTCTTGCAAATGATTAAGATCTGCCAAGTAAAATGTCTGGTTAAGTGTTCGACAATCACAAACAAATTCAGTGTGGTCACCTCATTTTGTATCAATGAAATACATCAGCATCTTGTTGACATTAGACTTCACTTGATGCGCATTTTCAGGGCATGGTGATATTGAATGCTTCCATTTACACAATTTCTCATTCATTTCAAGGTCACAGCCAATACAACAGATTTCATCACAAGTGATGCCCTTCAGGAAAACGTTCCGGTCAGCACCTAATTGTACCTTCAGTTCTCGGCACGTATTCAGTTTTGACTGCTACTCACTTTCCGTGAGTACGCGAGGCACGAATTTTGCTGCAATTCCTCTCATTTGCAATCCATCACTCAAAACTCATTGGCACAAGCTCCAGGATACAAAAGTTATATCAACAAACTCCTCAGTTATTCAGTAATGTCTCTCCAACATCAGTTCATGAACGTTCAGGATGTTTTTATTTGCTTCGAAGACAGACAGTCGCTCTGAACAGGGTTCCTCTGCAAGCAAAAGGCGACCAGTCCTTAAACATGAAAACCACTCGTAATCTTGCATTTTTCACATGGCAGTGTATTCCTACACTGTTTGAAGAATGACAACTATTTCAGCTACCATTTTAACCGGCGCCAATTAGAATTTCACAGAAGTACGTTGTTCCTTTGTTTCAGCCATTGCAGAAATCAACAAACCTGGGATAAACACCTTAAAGCAAACATGCACCATGTGGGAGCATGATTTCATTCAATGCCACCAGTTAGCAGAATGATACCTGAGGGTCATATCAGCTTGCTTATTGCTGCAGAAGCCTGAACTGAAAGGGGACTGTCCCACAGAGAACATTTCCGGTTACTTTAGGGTATTCCTTTGTATATTCGAAACACTGTATACAAATACATTAAATGTGAACATCAAAACAGAAAAGAATCAATTATTCGTAGGACTACTACACACACCAATTATCTACCAAAACTGAAAACAATAAGAGTTATCTTAGGATTTCAAAAGTATTATGTAAATCATGAAGATACGTATTAACCTGAGATATACATGAGAATTTTTCATCTTGTTTAAATATTATTGGCCTATAAACCTGAGACTGCCATACTTACACGGTGTGGTAGATACTGTGCTCAGTACAGTGGAGACAATGGGTGACTCTGTTGTAGACACACTGGGTGACACTGTTGTAGACAAACTAGGTGATACTGTTGTTGATATGCTAGTAGGGATCAGTGTTGAAACACTTGGTGTTGAAAGGTAAGCTAAAACATTAACAAGGATATTCCATTCAAGACACACATTGCAAATACAAACTTTACATGCAATAATATGCATTCTAATTAACATGACATTTCCCCATGCAACTCAAATTTCCTGAAAAATACCATCAGCTCACATAATTTTCTAGAAAGTAATAAACCACGCCATTTATCTTTTGTCAAAATAGACATGGACTTTCACATGATTGACTGTTCCTATATCTGGTTCTAAAATTATGAGTGGTCAGTGCAGGTTGTACAACCCACTAAGAAAGAAGCGGTCAGTAGAGTTCAAATCAGCAATGAGCAAAACCACATGTTTTGTGTACGGATAGTTTACGAAGGTTCAGTTCTCGGCCACATCTTCTTTATTGTAGACAACGAGGCTAGAAACAAGGAATTTAAGCCTGGCTGCCCTTTGGAGATACCTGATGTTGACACACCTTCTTATTACACCTGAATAACTAGCAGAAATAGAGGACGAATTTCAAGTACTCAAGCAACGTCCAAAATGATAGGACCAGGTTAGTAGAACAGTAAGAAATACTGGAGTTGATTTGTTCCACTAGAATCTTCAAAGAGCTGCCCCACAACGCTGACTCAAAACTAATGACTGAAACTACAAAACATAACTTACATATGTAATATACATATTTATCAATATTTCCTACTAATTGCCAATTTAGCTCCCATACGCAAGGTCTCATCAATAAGTACCCAGACTGTTGCCATAGTAATGAAGCTAAAGCACACTGAGTGTAGCCACCTGGCAATGACTGACCTTCATCTCTGTTGTGCATTCTAGCTCACTTCCTCTTGTTTGCAGCAGTGCTTGGAAGGAAGGTGTGTAGCGTGTGGTCGTCGCATTGACCATCACAGAGAAAGTTCTCACGGTAATACTGGCTCACAAGGCTGTGAAAAGTTGCAGAAAGTGTATGGAGAGGGGTGAATGAGCTGCACAGACGAGTATGAGTGTTTCACACATTTCTAAGATGCCCGAAAAAATGTTGATATTGACAAATGTTCTGGAAGACATGTAACCAGAAGAGCTTAGAAAAATATCACAGATGTGTGTGCAGCTGCGAGGAGAAATTCTCGAATCACACAATCCTTGCGTTACAAGAGGATGTGCAGGTTAATTACAGTTCAGTTCAGTCCATTATCACAGACATTTTAGGTGTGAGACATGTGTCTGCCAACTTTGTGCCAAATCTGCTTTCAGCTGACCAAAAATATATTCACGTTTCAGTTCTACAAGATCTTCTCAGTTCTGTCCAAAAACAATGAAAACTTTTTGAAACCTTAGCATTGGTCTCTGAGCATGTATTGCCAGGTGGTATGGAGGGTATCCAGCCATAGAAAACTTGGCAAATCAGACTAGAGTCTGGTGAAGACCCACTGTTTACCAGTCGTTGTCATGCCGTCCAACCCATTGCTGCATCAACAATGGATGTTTAACGATGATCAAGATGATTCTCTGCTCAGCTTCCTGTCATGGTCAATGAGACATTCTTGCATCACAGACATTCCTTCTAAGCACTGTAGTAAACAGCGAAAGTGAGCTAGAACGTTAAAACTTCGTACGCATGAACATCAGTGTACAAGGTCAATTTGTGCCAAGAAGCTTCAATCTCTGTGCGCTAGCTTCGTTATTATAGCAACAGTCTGCATACATATTGATCAGACCACATACATACACTCCAAACAAGCAACTAAAGCAATTCTGTCTTTTCGTTGTTATTGCAATGGAATTGTTTTCAATAATTGACAAACATCATTTATAAATGATTTCTGCTATTTAAATCATTAATTTCACACTTACTTGATGGTTTCACACACAACTTTACAGAAACAGTCACTCTCATCGGCCTTTTTGGACTACGGGGACTAATGGTCAATGCAACCTTTCCATAGCCACTGTTTGGTTTTATTATGAATCCTTCACTGGGTTGCAATAGTGGAGAAACAACATATTCTGGCATAGTCCTCTGGTTAGTAGCACTTTCTCCAAACACATATGTTTCCCCAGATGTAGATTTCTGTAAAAGATTATATTCAATACAGTTGCAGCTATGTATATATATGTATAAAATCACACTCATCAAAAATCAAACTCACCTTTGATCTTCCATACATTTTTACTTCATAATATTTTACATTTTCGGAAACAACAAGAGAAATTCGTCCACCGGAGTTAAACTTATCACCAATATCTATATACATAAATCTATTTCCTGCTGTCTTAGTTTCCCAACCAGATCCAGTTGGACGAACATTCCACGTATAGTCCTGAGGGAACAATATTATTGCAGCATTTGGTATCACATTTTCATCAGACATTCCTTCAATATTTTCGCATTCCACTGTAAAAAAATCAATAACGTATACAACATCACAAAACTGACAATCACTGAACAATAGCAGGATATAAGATGTGAAATTCATTCACAAGCAAGACAGCATTATTCCATGCAAAATACATAGCAATTATTACATAGGATTATTCCAAATACACAAGACAATATCAATGTCATCATGTTTCACGTCTCAATAGCATAATGAACACAAATATCAACTTCATCAAATCTAAATATGATACATTAAATAAAATTGGATAAAATCTGATTCTCATAACAACAACAGAAAAATACACATTCTTATTCCCAAACAGGCATGTCTTTCAATGCATGCAAAATTGTGACGTTTCCATTCAGTCTCTCTGCATTCTATCAACACCAATGCTCACAACTAATGTAATGCACACTAATAAGTGGAATAGAAGAGTTATGCAAGTTTCAGCAACAAGATTATTCATATCTGTCACAACGCAAATATCAGAAATGAAAGCAATGGAGATTAAATTTAAGAAAATCCAAAGCGAATGACACAGAAAGCTACAATTCTGAAATATATGCAAGTGTTTTCAAACATGTTATTATGAATGACCAATAGACATTAGATTACAATACTTACATGGGGTGGTAGACACTGTACTCAGTACAGTGGACATACTGGGTGACACAGTTGTAGACACACTGGGCGACACAGTTGTAGACATAGTTGTAGACACACTGGGTGACACAGTTGTAGAGACACTGGGTGACACAGTTGTAGACACACTGGGTGACACTGTTGTAGACACATTGGATGACACTGTTGTAGAGACACTGGGTGATACTGTTGTAGACACACTGGGTGACACTGTGGTAGGCAAACTAGGTGACACTCTTGTTGATATACTTGTAGGGATCAATGTTGAAACGCTTGGTGTTGATTTGTAAGCTAAGAAGAAAGCAAAAATATTCTATTCAGTGTACCAGTCACACATTTCAAACATGAAATTTAGGAGCAATTATATGCATTCTCATTAACATGTACAAAATGACATTTTTCACATGCAACTCTCATTTCCAGTGGTTTATTGAAGGCTCATCTTATTTACTACAATACAATGAATCTCACACAACATCACATATATTTACATTACATATAATGTGATGAGAATTACATTTCACATTACAACAATCTTGGCAATGTGAAAATCATCTATTCCTGGCTATCTGATAATACGTGTTCGCTGGAAGAATCATTTATACAAACCTATATCTATCTCTGAGATTGTGATATTTAAATTTCTGCACCTATTTCCACATTATTCAAAATGTATCCCACATGTTCATGCACTGGAATGAACCTTACCAACTCTTCCATTCCATTTCCATTGCAATGCAATCTGTTGTGATGACATGCAACAATCATACATAAATGGTATTGGCTATTAACATCATCAGTTTTGTGCTTACTTGTTGGTTTCACACATATCTTCACAGAAACAGTCACTACCACAGGGATTTCATTGGTAGTGGCAACAATGGTCAGTCGAATCTTTGTTTTTCCCGTTCCAGGTTTAATGCTAAAAGCCTCTGTAGGTGTCAGTAACAGAGAAACAACCCTCTCTGGTGTTACACTTACTTCAGACTCCGGTTCCTGTAAAAACCACAAGGGTACATTTAATGTAAATGGAGAAAATACACACTCAGAGAAAGCAGTGCATATCACATATCAAAACTTTGCAAACGCACACACCAGGCAAATATTAAACTCACCTTTACTTTTCCAAACAATTCTACTTGATAAATTTCTACATTCTTTGATGTCACAAGATAAACTTCTCCTCCGTTGTTAAGGTCATCTCCAATATCTATATAAATAATCCTATTCTCCGTAGTATTCGTTTTCCAACCTTGTCCACTCGGTCGAATATCACTTGCATTACCAGCAGGATACAGTTTTATTGCACTGTCTGGTATCACTGCTTTGTCGTCCATTCCATAAACACCTTCACATTTGACTGCAAACAGGAAAACAATACACCGCACACTAAATATATATTTTCTATATACTGAAGCATATATACAATTTCATAATTGCAAGGTAAACATCAATCAAGCTGATAAATGTAAACATATCGAAAGACATACATAACTTAAGATAAATGATAAATATCAAAGGAGAGATATACAAGAATTGCAATTTCAATGGGGCTATGATTAAAAACAAATATGTCTAACAACAAATGCATAGAGCACAATATGTTACTTTCTGCTTTTTAGATAAACCTCTCAATAATAATGCCTACGTGGGTGTAATCAAAAGTAACCACAACTTTACAATATTGTTTTATGCACTTAATTTTACATGTTAACACATTTATTGCCTTCCAATTATTCTCAGTTTCAAGCAAGGTGTCGATCCAAACGCATTCTCCTCAGTTCAAAGCAGTTCTGGAACTATTGCAAAGCGATACCTTTTAACGCCTTCATCAGTTATTTTTCTTCCCTCATCAACATTCATAAAACATTTTCCTTTAAGGCTTTTTTTATTCTGGGGAGCAGAAACAAGTTGCAGGGAGCAAGATCCAAAGAATAAGGAATGCACGTAAGTGGTGTCATAACAGTTTTGATAGAAACATCCCACCCACAAGGCGGTGTGTGCAGACACATTGCCACGAAGAAACCACCATCCTCCACTTTCACACACATCAGGGTAGTTTGTTCCACAGTGTCTTGCAAATGATTAAGATCTGCCAAGTAAAATGTCTGGTTAAGTGTTCGACAATCACAAACAAATTCAGTGTGGTCACCTCATTTTGTATCAATGAAATACATCAGCATCTTGTTGACATTAGACTTCACTTGATGTGCATTTTCAGGGCATGGTGATATTGAATGCTTCCATTTACACAATTTCTCATTCATTTCAAGGTCACAGCCAATACAACAGATTTCATCACAAGTGATGCCCTTCGGGAAAACGTTCCGGTCAGCACCTAATTGTACCTTCAGTTCTCGGCACGTATTCAGTTTTGACTGCTACTCACTTTCCGTGAGTACGCGAGGCACGAATTTTGCTGCAATTCCTCTCATTTGCAATCCATCACTCAAAACTCATTGGCACAAGCTCCAGGATACAAAAGTTATATCAACAAACTCATCAGTTATTCAGTAATGTCTCTCCAACATCAGTTCATGAACGTTCAGGATGTTTTTATTTGCTTCGAAGACAGACAGTCGCTCTGAACAGGGTTCGTCTGCAAGCAAAAGACGACCAGTCCTTAAACATGAAAACCACTCGTAATCTTGCATTTTTCACATGGCAGTGTATTCCTACACTGTTTGAAGACTGACAACTATTTCAGCTACCATTTTAACCGGCACCAATTAGAATTTCACAGAAGTACGTTGTTCCTTTGTTTCAGCCATTGCAGAAATCAACAAACATGGGATAAACACCTTAAAGCAAACATGCACCATGTGGGAGCATGATTTCATTCAATGCCACCAGTTAGCAGAATGATACCTGAGGGTCATATCAGCTTGCTTATTGCTGCAGAATCCTGAACTGAAAGGGGACTGTCCCACAGAGAACATTTCCGGTTACTTTAGGGTATTCCTTTGTATATTCGAAACACTGTATACAAATACATTAAATGTGAACATCAAAACAGAAAAGAACCAATTATTCGTAGGACTACTACACACACCAATTATCTACCAAAACTGAAAACAATAAGAGTTATCTTAGGATTTCAAAAGTATTATGTAAATCATGAAGATACGTATTAACCTGAGATATACATGAGAATTTTTCATCTTGTTTAAATATTATTGGCCTATAAACCTGAGACTGCCATACTTACACGGTGTGGTAGATACTGTGCTCAGTACAGTGGAGACAATGGGTGACTCTGTTGTAGACACACTGGGTGACACTGTTGTAGACAAACTAGGTGATACTGTTGTTGATATGCTAGTAGGGATCAGTGTTGAAACACTTGGTGTTGAAAGGTAAGCTAAAACATTAACAAGGATATTCCATTCAAGACACACATTGCAAATACAAACTTTACATGCAATAATATGCATTCTAATTAACATGACATTTCCCCATGCAACTCAAATTTCCTGAAAAATACCATCAGCTCACATAATTTTCTAGAAAGTAATAAACCACGCCATTTATCTTTTGTCAAAATAGACATGGACTTTCACATGATTGACTGTTCCTATATCTGGTTCTAAAATTATGAGTGGTCAGTGCAGGTTGCACAACCCACTAAGAAAGAAGCCGTCAGTAGAGTTCAAATCAGCAATGAGCAAAACCACATGTTTTGTGTACGGATAGTTTACGAAGGTTCAGTTCTCGGCCACATCTTCTTTATTGTAGACAACGAGGCTAGAAACAAGGAATTTAAGCCTGGCTGCCCTTTGGAGATACCTGATGTTGACACACCTTCTTATTACACCTGAATAACTAGCAGAAATAGAGGACGAATTTCAAGTACTCAAGCAACGTCCAAAATGATAGGACCAGGTTAGTAGAACAGTAAGAAATACTGGAGTTGATTTGTTCCACTAGAATCTTCAAAGAGCTGCCCCACAACGCTGACTCAAAACTAATGACTGAAACTACAAAACATAACTTACATATGTAATATACATATTTATCAATATTTCCTACTAATTGCCAATTTAGCTCCCATACGCAAGGTCTCATCAATAAGTACCCAGACTGTTGCCATAGTAATGAAGCTAAAGCACACTGAGTGTAGCCACCTGGCAATGACTGACCTTCATCTCTGTTGTGCATTCTAGCTCACTTCCTCTTGTTTGCAGCAGTGCTTGGAAGGAAGGTGTGTAGCGTGTGGTCGTCGCATTGACCATCACAGAGAAAGTTCTCACGGTAATACTGGCTCACAAGGCTGTGAAAAGTTGCAGAAAGTGTATGGAGAGGGGTGAATGAGCTGCACAGACGAGTATGAGTGTTTCACACATTTCTAAGATGCCCGAAAAAATGTTGATATTGACAAATGTTCTGGAAGACATGTAACCAGAAGAGCTTAGAAAAATATCACAGATGTGTGTGCAGCTGCGAGGAGAAATTCTCGAATCACACAATCCTTGCGTTACAAGAGGATGTGCAGGTTAATTACAGTTCAGTTCAGTCCATTATCACAGACATTTTAGGTGTGAGACATGTGTCTGCCAACTTTGTGCCAAATCTGCTTTCAGCTGACCAAAAATATATTCACGTTTCAGTTCTACAAGATCTTCTCAGTTCTGTCCAAAAACAATGAAAACTTTTTGAAACCTTAGCATTGGTCTCTGAGCATGTATTGCCAGGTGGTATGGAGGGTATCCAGCCATAGAAAACTTGGCAAATCAGACTAGAGTCTGGTGAAGACCCACTGTTTACCAGTCGTTGTCATGCCGTCCAACCCATTGCTGCATCAACAATGGATGTTTAACGATGATCAAGATGATTCTCTGCTCAGCTTCCTGTCATGGTCAATGAGACATTCTTGCATCACAGACATTCCTTCTAAGCACTGTAGTAAACAGCGAAAGTGAGCTAGAAAGTTAAAACTTCGTACGCATGAACATCAGTGTACAAGGTCAATTTGTGCCAAGAAGCTTCAATCTCTGTGCGCTAGCTTCGTTATTATAGCAACAGTCTGCATACATATTGATCAGACCACATACATACACTCCAAACAAGCAACTAAAGCAATTCTGTCTTTTCGTTGTTATTGCAATGGAATTGTTTTCAATAATTGACAAACATCATTTATAAATGATTTCTGCTATTTAAATCATTAATTTCACACTTACTTGATGGTTTCACACACAACTTTACAGAAACCGTCACTCTCATCGGCCTTTTTGGACTACGGGGACTAATGGTCAATGCAACCTTTCCGTAGCCACTGTTTGGTTTTATTATGAATCCTTCACTGGGTTGCAATAGTGGAGAAACAACATATTCTGGCATAGTCCTCTGGTTAGTAGCACTTTCTCCAAACACATATGTTTCCCCAGATGTAGATTTCTGTAAAAGATTATATTCAATACAGTTGCAGCTATGTATATATATGTATAAAATCACACTCATCAAAAATCAAACTCACCTTTAATCTTCCATACATTTTTACTTCATAATATTTTACATTTTCGGAAACAACAAGAGAAATTCGTCCACCGGAGTTAAGCTTATCACCAATATCTATATACATAAATCTATTTCCTGCTGTCTTAGTTTCCCAACCAGATCCAGTTGGACGAACATTCCACGTATAGTCCTGAGGGAACAATATTATTGCAGCATTTGGTATCACATTTTCATCAGACATTCCTTCAATATTTTCGCATTCCACTGTAAAAAAATCAATAACGTATACAACATCACAAAACTGACAATCACTGAACAATAGCAGGATATAAGATGTGAAATTCATTCACAAGCAAGACAGCATTATTCCATGCAAAATACATAGCAATTATTACATAGGATTATTCCAAATACACAAGACAATATCAATGTCATCATGTTTCACGTCTCAATAGCATAATGAACACAAATATCAACTTCATCAAATCTAAATATGATACATTAAATAAAAAATGGATAAAATCTGATTCTCATAACAACAACAGAAAAATACACATTCTTATTCCCAAACAGGCATGTCTTTCAATGCATGCAAAATTGTGACGTTTCCATTCAGTCTCTCTGCATTCTATCAACACCAATGCTCACAACTAATGTAATGCACACTAATAAGTGGAATAGAAGAGTTATGCAAGTTTCAGCAACAAGATTATTCATATCTGTCACAACGCAAATATCAGAAATGAAAGCAATGGAGATTAAATTTAAGAAAATCCAAAGCGAATGACACAGAAAGCTACAATTCTGAAATATATGCAAGTGTTTTCAAACATGTTATTATGAATGACCAATAGACATTAGATTACAATACTTACATGGTGTGGTAGACACTGTACTCAGTACATTGGACATACTGGGTGACACAGTTGTAGACACACTGGGCGACACAGTTGTAGACACAGTTGTAGACACACTGGGTGACACAGTTGTAGAGACACTGGGTGACACAGTTGTAGACACACTGGGTGACACTGTTGTAGACACATTGGATGACACTGTTGTAGAGACACTGGGTGATACTGTTGTAGACACACTGGGTGACACTGTGGTAGGCAAACTAGGTGACACTCTTGTTGATATACTTGTAGGGATCAATGTTGAAACGCTTGGTGTTGATTTGTAAGCTAAGAAGAAAGCAAAAATATTCTATTCAGCGTACCAGTCACACATTTCAAACATGAAATTTAGGAGCAATTATATGCATTCTCATTAACATGTACAAAATGACATTTTTCACATGCAACTCTCATTTCCAGTGGTTTATTGAAGGCTCATCTTATTTACTACAATACAATGAATCTCACACAACATCACATATATTTACATTACATATAATGTGATGAGAATTACATTTCACATTACAACAATCTTGGCAATGTGAAAATCATCTATTCCTGGCTATCTGATAATACGTGTTCGCTGGAAGAATCATTTATACAAACCTATATCTATCTCTGAGATTGTGATATTTAAATTTCTGCACCTATTTCCACATTATTCAAAATGTATCCCACATGTTCGTGCACTGGAATGAACCTTACCAACTCTTCCATTCCATTTCCATTGCAATGCAATCTGTTGTGATGACATGCAACAATCATACATAAATGGTATTGGCTATTAACATCATCAGTTTTGTGCTTACTTGTTGGTTTCACACATATCTTCACAGAAACAGTCACTACCACAGGGATTTCATTGGTAGTGGCAACAATGGTCAGTTGAATCTTTGTTTTTCCCGTTCCAGGTTTAATGCTAAAAGCCTCTGTAGGTGTCAGTAACAGAGAAACAACCCTCTCTGGTGTTTCACTTACTTCAGACTCCGGTTCCTGTAAAAACCACAAGGGTACATTTAATGTAAATGGAGAAAATACACACTCAGAGAAAGCAGTGCATATCACATATCAAAACTTTGCAAACACACACACCAGGCAAATATTAAACTCACCTTTACTTTTCCAAACAATTCTACTTGATAAATTTCTACATTCTTTGATGTCACAAGATAAACTTCTCCTCCGTTGTTAAGGTCATCTCCAATATCTATATAAATAATCCTATTCTCCGTAGTATTCGTTTTCCAACCTTGTCCACTCGGTCGAATATCACTTGCATTACCAGCAGGATACAGTTTTATTGCACTGTCTGGTATCACTGCTTTGTCGTCCATTCCATAAACACCTTCACATTTGACTGCAAACAGGAAAACAATACACCGCACACTAAATATATATTTTCTATATACTGAAGCATATATACAATTTCATAATTGCAAGGTAAACATCAATCAAGCTGATAAATATAAACATATCGAAAGACATACATAACTTAAGATAAATGATAAATATCAAAGGAGAGATATACAAGAATTGCAATTTCAATGGGGCTATGATTAAAAACAAATATGTCTAACAACAAATGCATAGAGCACAATATGTTACTTTCTGCTTTTTAGCTAAACCTCTCAATAATAATGCCTACGTGGGTGTAATCAAAAGTAACCACAACTTTACAATATTGTTTTATGCACTTAATTTTACATGTTAACACATTTATTGCCTTCCAATTATTCTCAGTTTCAAGCAATGTGTCGATCCAAACGCATTCTCCTCAGTTCAAAGCAGTTCTGGAACTATTGCAAAGCGATACCTTTTAACGCCTTCATCAGTTATTTTTCTTCCCTCATCAACATTCATAAAACATTTTCCTTTAAGGCTTTTTTTATTCTGGGGAGCAGAAACAAGTTGCAGGGAGCAAGATCCAAAGAATAAGGAATGCACGTAAGTGGTGTCATAACAGTTTTGATAGAAACATCCCACACACAAGGCGGTGTGTGCAGACACATTGCCACGAAGAAACCACCATCCTCCACTTTCACACACATCAGGGTAGTTTGTTCCACAGTGTCTTGCAAATGATTAAGATCTGCCAAGTAAAATGTCTGGTTAAGTGTTCGACAATCACAAACAAATTCAGTGTGGTCACCTCATTTTGTATCAATGAAATACATCAGCATCTTGTTGACATTAGACTTCACTTGATGCGCATTTTCAGGGCATGGTGATATTGAATGCTTCCATTTACACAATTTCTCATTCATTTCAAGGTCACAGCCAATACAACAGATTTCATCACAAGTGATGCCCTTCGGGAAAACGTTCCGGTCAGCACCTAATTGTACCTTCAGTTCTCGGCACGTATTCAGTTTTGACTGCTACTCACTTTCCGTGAGTACGCGAGGCACGAATTTTGCTGCAATTCCTCTCATTTGCAATCCATCACTCAAAACTCATTGGCACAAGCTCCAGGATACAAAAGTTATATCAACAAACTCATCAGTTATTCAGTAATGTCTCTCCAACATCAGTTCATGAACGTTCAGGATGTTTTTATTTGCTTCGAAGACAGACAGTCGCTCTGAACAGGGTTCGTCTGCAAGCAAAAGGCGACCAGTCCTTAAACATGAAAACCACTCGTAATCTTGCATTTTTCACATGGCAGTGTATTCCTACACTGTTTGAAGAATGACAACTATTTCAGCTACCATTTTAACCGGCGCCAATTAGAATTTCACAGAAGTACGTTGTTCCTTTGTTTCAGCCATTGCAAAAATCAACAAACATGGGATAAACACCGTAAAACAAACATGCACCATGTGGGAGCATGATTTCATTCAATGCCACCAGTTAGCAGAATGATACCTGAGGGTCATATCAGCTTGCTTATTGCTGCAGAAGCCTGAACTGAAAGGGGACTGTCCCACAGAGAACATTTCCGGTTACTTTAGGGTATTCCTTTGTATATTCGAAACACTGTATACAAATACATTAAATGTGAACATCAAAACAGAAAAGAACCAATTATTCGTAGGACTACTACACACACCAATTATCTACCAAAACTGAAAACAATAAGAGTTATCTTAGGATTTCAAAAGTATTATGTAAATCATGAAGATACGTATTAACCTGAGATATACATGAGAATTTTTCATCTTGTTTAAATATTATTGGCCTATAAACCTGAGACTGCCATACTTACACGGTGTGGTAGATACTGTGCTCAGTACAGTGGAGACAATGGGTGACTCTGTTGTAGACACACTGGGTGACACTGTTGTAGACAAACTAGGTGATACTGTTGTTGATATGCTAGTAGGGATCAGTGTTGAAACACTTGGTGTTGAAAGGTAAGCTAAAACATTAACAAGGATATTCCATTCAAGACACACATTGCAAATACAAACTTTACATGCAATAATATGCATTCTAATTAACATGACATTTCCCCATGCAACTCAAATTTCCTGAAAAATACCATCAGCTCACATAATTTTCTAGAAAGTAATAAACCACGCCATTTATCTTTTGTCAAAATAGACATGGACTTTCACATGATTGACTGTTCCTATATCTGGTTCTAAAATTATGAGTGGTCAGTGCAGGTTGCACAACCCACTAAGAAAGAAGCCGTCAGTAGAGTTCAAATCAGCAATGAGCAAAACCACATGTTTTGTGTACGGATAGTTTACGAAGGTTCAGTTCTCGGCCACATCTTCTTTATTGTAGACAACGAGGCTAGAAACAAGGAATTTAAGCCTGGCTGCCCTTTGGAGATACCTGATGTTGACACACCTTCTTATTACACCTGAATAACTAGCAGAAATAGAGGACGAATTTCAAGTACTCAAGCAACGTCCAAAATGATAGGACCAGGTTAGTAGAACAGTAAGAAATACTGGAGTTGATTTGTTCCACTAGAATCTTCAAAGAGCTGCCCCACAACGCTGACTCAAAACTAATGACTGAAACTACAAAACATAACTTACATATGTAATATACATATTTATCAATATTTCCTACTAATTGCCAATTTAGCTCCCATACGCAAGCTCTCATCAATAAGTACCCAGACTGTTGCCATAGTAATGAAGCTAAAGCACACTGAGTGTAGCCACCTGGCAATGACTGACCTTCATCTCTGTTGTGCATTCTAGCTCACTTCCTCTTGTTTGTAGCAGTGCTTGGAAGGAAGGTGTGTAGCGTGTGGTCGTCGCATTGACCATCACAGAGAAAGTTCTCACGGTAATACTGGCTCACAAGGCTGTGAAAAGTTGCAGAAAGTGTATGGAGAGGGGTGAATGAGCTGCACAGACGAGTATGAGTGTTTCACACATTTCTAAGATGCCCGAAAAAATGTTGATATTGACAAATGTTCTGGAAGACATGTAACCAGAAGAGCTTAGAAAAATATCACAGATGTGTGTGCAGCTGCGAGGAGAAATTCTCGAATCACACAATCCTTGCGTTACAAGAGGATGTGCAGGTTAATTACAGTTCAGTTCAGTCCATTATCACAGACATTTTAGGTGTGAGACATGTGTCTGCCAACTTTGTGCCAAATCTGCTTTCAGCTGACCAAAAATATATTCACGTTTCAGTTCTACAAGATCTTCTCAGTTCTGTCCAAAAACAATGAAAACTTTTTGAAACCTTAGCATTGGTCTCTGAGCATGTATTGCCAGGTGGTATGGAGGGTATCCAGCCATAGAAAACTTGGCAAATCAGACTAGAGTCTGGTGAAGACCCACTGTTTACCAGTCGTTGTCATGCCGTCCAACCCATTGCTGCATCAACAATGGATGTTTAACGATGATCAAGATGATTCTCTGCTCAGCTTCCTGTCATGGTCAATGAGACATTCTTGCATCACAGACATTCCTTCTAAGCACTGTAGTAAACAGCGAAAGTGAGCTAGAACGTTAAAACTTCGTACGCATGAACATCAGGGTACAAGGTCAATTTGTGCCAAGAAGCTTCAATCTCTGTGCGCTAGCTTCGTTATTATAGCAACAGTCTGCATACATATTGATCAGACCACATACATACACTCCAAACAAGCAACTAAAGCAATTCTGTCTTTTCGTTGTTATTGCAATGGAATTGTTTTCAATAATTGACAAACATCATTTATAAATGATTTCTGCTATTTAAATCATTAATTTCACACTTACTTGATGGTTTCACACACAACTTTACAGAAACCGTCACTCTCATCGGCCTTTTTGGACTACGGGGACTAATGGTCAATGCAACCTTTCCGTAGCCACTGTTTGGTTTTATTATGAATCCTTCACTGGGTTGCAATAGTGGAGAAACAACATATTCTGGCATAGTCCTCTGGTTAGTAGCACTTTCTCCAAACACATATGTTTCCCCAGATGTAGATTTCTGTAAAAGATTATATTCAATACAGTTGCAGCTATGTATATATATGTATAAAATCACACTCATCAAAAATCAAACTCACCTTTAATCTTCCATACATTTTTACTTCATAATATTTTACATTTTCGGAAACAACAAGAGAAATTCGTCCACCGGAGTTAAGCTTATCACCAATATCTATATACATAAATCTATTTCCTGCTGTCTTAGTTTCCCAACCAGATCCAGTTGGACGAACATTCCACGTATAGTCCTGAGGGAACAATATTATTGCAGCATTTGGTATCACATTTTCATCAGACATTCCTTCAATATTTTCGCATTCCACTGTAAAAAAATCAATAACGTATACAACATCACAAAACTGACAATCACTGAACAATAGCAGGATATAAGATGTGAAATTCATTCACAAGCAAGACAGCATTATTCCATGCAAAATACATAGCAATTATTACATAGGATTATTCCAAATACACAAGACAATATCAATGTCATCATGTTTCACGTCTCAATAGCATAATGAACACAAATATCAACTTCATCAAATCTAAATATGATACATTAAATAAAAAATGGATAAAATCTGATTCTCATAACAACAACAGAAAAATACACATTCTTATTCCCAAACAGGCATGTCTTTCAATGCATGCAAAATTGTGACGTTTCCATTCAGTCTCTCTGCATTCTATCAACACCAATGCTCACAACTAATGTAATGCACACTAATAAGTGGAATAGAAGAGTTATGCAAGTTTCAGCAACAAGATTATTCATATCTGTCACAACGCAAATATCAGAAATGAAAGCAATGGAGATTAAATTTAAGAAAATCCAAAGCGAATGACACAGAAAGCTACAATTCTGAAATATATGCAAGTGTTTTCAAACATGTTATTATGAATGACCAATAGACATTAGATTACAATACTTACATGGTGTGGTAGACACTGTACTCAGTACAGTGGACATACTGGGTGACACAGTTGTAGACACACTGGGCGACACAGTTGTAGACACAGTTGTAGACACACTGGGTGACACTGTTGTAGACACATTGGATGACACTGTTGTAGAGACACTGGGTGATACTGTTGTAGACACACTGGGTGACACTGTGGTAGGCAAACTAGGTGACACTCTTGTTGATATACTTGTAGGGATCAATGTTGAAACGCTTGGTGTTGATTTGTAAGCTAAGAAGAAAGCAAAAATATTCTATTCAGTGTACCAGTCACACATTTCAAACATGAAATTTAGGAGCAATTATATGCATTCTCATTAACATGTACAAAATGACATTTTTCACATGCAACTCTCATTTCCAGTGGTTTTTTGAAGGCTCATCTTATTTACTACAATACAATGAATCTCACACAACATCACATATATTTACATTACATATAATGTGATGAGAATTACATTTCACATTACAACAATCTTGGCAATGTGAAAATCATCTATTCCTGGCTATCTGATAATACGTGTTCGCTGGAAGAATCATTTATACAAACCTATATCTATCTCTGAGATTGTGATATTTAAATTTCTGCACCTATTTCCACATTATTCAAAATGTATCCCACATGTTCGTGCACTGGAATGAACCTTACCAACTCTTCCATTCCATTTCCATTGCAATGCAATCTGTTGTGATGACATGCAACAATCATACATAAATGGTATTGGCTATTAACATCATCAGTTTTGTGCTTACTTGTTGGTTTCACACATATCTTCACAGAAACAGTCACTACCACAGGGATTTCATTGGTAGTGGCAACAATGGTCAGTTGAATCTTTGTTTTTCCCGTTCCAGGTTTAATGCTAAAAGCCTCTGTAGGTGTCAGTAACAGAGAAACAACCCTCTCTGGTGTTTCACTTACTTCAGACTCCGGTTCCTGTAAAAACCACAAGGGTACATTTAATGTAAATGGAGAAAATACACACTCAGAGAAAGCAGTGCATATCACATATCAAAACTTTGCAAACACACACACCAGGCAAATATTAAACTCACCTTTACTTTTCCAAACAATTCTACTTGATAAATTTCTACATTCTTTGATGTCACAAGATAAACTTCTCCTCCGTTGTTAAGGTCATCTCCAATATCTATATAAATAATCCTATTCTCCGTAGTATTCGTTTTCCAACCTTGTCCACTCGGTCGAATATCACTTGCATTACCAGCAGGATACAGTTTTATTGCACTGTCTGGTATCACTGCTTTGTCGTCCATTCCATAAACACCTTCACATTTGACTGCAAACAGGAAAACAATACACCGCACACTAAATATATATTTTCTATATACTGAAGCATATATACAATTTCATAATTGCAAGGTAAACATCAATCAAGCTGATAAATATAAACATATCGAAAGACATACATAACTTAAGATAAATGATAAATATCAAAGGAGAGATATACAAGAATTGCAATTTCAATGGGGCTATGATTAAAAACAAATATGTCTAACAACAAATGCATAGAGCACAATATGTTACTTTCTGCTTTTTAGCTAAACCTCTCAATAATAATGCCTACGTGGGTGTAATCAAAAGTAACCACAACTTTACAATATTGTTTTATGCACTTAATTTTACATGTTAACACATTTATTGCCTTCCAATTATTCTCAGTTTCAAGCAATGTGTCGATCCAAACGCATTCTCCTCAGTTCAAAGCAGTTCTGGAACTATTGCAAAGCGATACCTTTTAACGCCTTCATCAGTTATTTTTCTTCCCTCATCAACATTCATAAAACATTTTCCTTTAAGGCTTTTTTTATTCTGGGGAGCAGAAACAAGTTGCAGGGAGCAAGATCCAAAGAATAAGGAATGCACGTAAGTGGTGTCATAACAGTTTTGATAGAAACATCCCACACACAAGGCGGTGTGTGCAGACACATTGCCACGAAGAAACCACCATCCTCCACTTTCACACACATCAGGGTAGTTTGTTCCACAGTGTCTTGCAAATGATTAAGATCTGCCAAGTAAAATGTCTGGTTAAGTGTTCGACAATCACAAACAAATTCAGTGTGGTCACCTCATTTTGTATCAATGAAATACATCAGCATCTTGTTGACATTAGACTTCACTTGATGCGCATTTTCAGGGCATGGTGATATTGAATGCTTCCATTTACACAATTTCTCATTCATTTCAAGGTCACAGCCAATACAACAGATTTCATCACAAGTGATGCCCTTCGGGAAAACGTTCCGGTCAGCACCTAATTGTACCTTCAGTTCTCGGCACGTATTCAGTGTTGACTGCTACTCACTTTCCGTGAGTACGCGAGGCACGAATTTTGCTGCAATTCCTCTCATTTGCAATCCATCACTCAAAACTCATTGGCACAAGCTCCAGGATACAAAAGTTATATCAACAAACTCATCAGTTATTCAGTAATGTCTCTCCAACATCAGTTCATGAACGTTCAGGATGTTTTTATTTGCTTCGAAGACAGACAGTCGCTCTGAACAGGGTTCGTCTGCAAGCAAAAGGCGACCAGTCCTTAAACATGAAAACCACTCGTAATCTTGCATTTTTCACATGGCAGTGTATTCCTACACTGTTTGAAGAATGACAACTATTTCAGCTACCATTTTAACCGGCGCCAATTAGAATTTCACAGAAGTACGTTGTTCCTTTGTTTCAGCCATTGCAAAAATCAACAAACATGGGATAAACACCGTAAAACAAACATGCACCATGTGGGAGCATGATTTCATTCAATGCCACCAGTTAGCAGAATGATACCTGAGGGTCATATCAGCTTGCTTATTGCTGCAGAAGCCTGAACTGAAAGGGGACTGTCCCACAGAGAACATTTCCGGTTACTTTAGGGTATTCCTTTGTATATTCGAAACACTGTATACAAATACATTAAATGTGAACATCAAAACAGAAAAGAACCAATTATTCGTAGGACTACTACACACACCAATTATCTACCAAAACTGAAAACAATAAGAGTTATCTTAGGATTTCAAAAGTATTATGTAAATCATGAAGATACGTATTAACCTGAGATATACATGAGAATTTTTCATCTTGTTTAAATATTATTGGCCTATAAACCTGAGACTGCCATACTTACACGGTGTGGTAGATACTGTGCTCAGTACAGTGGAGACAATGGGTGACTCTGTTGTAGACACACTGGGTGACACTGTTGTAGACAAACTAGGTGATACTGTTGTTGATATGCTAGTAGGGATCAGTGTTGAAACACTTGGTGTTGAAAGGTAAGCTAAAACATTAACAAGGATATTCCATTCAAGACACACATTGCAAATACAAACTTTACATGCAATAATATGCATTCTAATTAACATGACATTTCCCCATGCAACTCAAATTTCCTGAAAAATACCATCAGCTCACATAATTTTCTAGAAAGTAATAAACCACGCCATTTATCTTTTGTCAAAATAGACATGGACTTTCACATGATTGACTGTTCCTATATCTGGTTCTAAAATTATGAGTGGTCAGTGCAGGTTGCACAACCCACTAAGAAAGAAGCCGTCAGTAGAGTTCAAATCAGCAATGAGCAAAACCACATGTTTTGTGTACGGATAGTTTACGAAGGTTCAGTTCTCGGCCACATCTTCTTTATTGTAGACAACGAGGCTAGAAACAAGGAATTTAAGCCTGGCTGCCCTTTGGAGATACCTGATGTTGACACACCTTCTTATTACACCTGAATAACTAGCAGAAATAGAGGACGAATTTCAAGTACTCAAGCAACGTCCAAAATGATAGGACCAGGTTAGTAGAACAGTAAGAAATACTGGAGTTGATTTGTTCCACTAGAATCTTCAAAGAGCTGCCCCACAACGCTGACTCAAAACTAATGACTGAAACTACAAAACATAACTTACATATGTAATATACATATTTATCAATATTTCCTACTAATTGCCAATTTAGCTCCCATACGCAAGGTCTCATCAATAAGTACCCAGACTGTTGCCATAGTAATGAAGCTAAAGCACACTGAGTGTAGCCACCTGGCAATGACTGACCTTCATCTCTGTTGTGCATTCTAGCTCACTTCCTCTTGTTTGTAGCAGTGCTTGGAAGGAAGGTGTGTAGCGTGTGGTCGTCGCATTGACCATCACAGAGAAAGTTCTCACGGTAATACTGGCTCACAAGGCTGTGAAAAGTTGCAGAAAGTGTATGGAGAGGGGTGAATGAGCTGCACAGACGAGTATGAGTGTTTCACACATTTCTAAGATGCCCGAAAAAATGTTGATATTGACAAATGTTCTGGAAGACATGTAACCAGAAGAGCTTAGAAAAATATCACAGATGTGTGTGCAGCTGCGAGGAGAAATTCTCGAATCACACAATCCTTGCGTTACAAGAGGATGTGCAGGTTAATTACAGTTCAGTTCAGTCCATTATCACAGACATTTTAGGTGTGAGACATGTGTCTGCCAACTTTGTGCCAAATCTGCTTTCAGCTGACCAAAAATATATTCACGTTTCAGTTCTACAAGATCTTCTCAGTTCTGTCCAAAAACAATGAAAACTTTTTGAAACCTTAGCATTGGTCTCTGAGCATGTATTGCCAGGTGGTATGGAGGGTATCCAGCCATAGAAAACTTGGCAAATCAGACTAGAGTCTGGTGAAGACCCACTGTTTACCAGTCGTTGTCATGCCGTCCAACCCATTGCTGCATCAACAATGGATGTTTAACGATGATCAAGATGATTCTCTGCTCAGCTTCCTGTCATGGTCAATGAGACATTCTTGCATCACAGACATTCCTTCTAAGCACTGTAGTAAACAGCGAAAGTGAGCTAGAACGTTAAAACTTCGTACGCATGAACATCAGTGTACAAGGTCAATTTGTGCCAAGAAGCTTCAATCTCTGTGCGCTAGCTTCGTTATTATAGCAACAGTCTGCATACATATTGATCAGACCACATACATACACTCCAAACAAGCAACTAAAGCAATTCTGTCTTTTCGTTGTTATTGCAATGGAATTGTTTTCAATAATTGACAAACATCATTTATAAATGATTTCTGCTATTTAAATCATTAATTTCACACTTACTTGATGGTTTCACACACAACTTTACAGAAACAGTCACTCTCATCGGCCTTTTTGGACTACGGGGACTAATGGTCAATGCAACCTTTCCATAGCCACTGTTTGGTTTTATTATGAATCCTTCACTGGGTTGCAATAGTGGAGAAACAACATATTCTGGCATAGTCCTCTGGTTAGTAGCACTTTCTCCAAACACATATGTTTCCCCAGATGTAGATTTCTGTAAAAGATTATATTCAATACAGTTGCAGCTATGTATATATATGTATAAAATCACACTCATCAAAAATCAAACTCACCTTTAATCTTCCATACATTTTTACTTCATAATATTTTACATTTTCGGAAACAACAAGAGAAATTCGTCCACCGGAGTTAAGCTTATCACCAATATCTATATACATAAATCTATTTCCTGCTGTCTTAGTTTCCCAACCAGATCCAGTTGGACGAACATTCCACGTATAGTCCTGAGGGAACAATATTATTGCAGCATTTGGTATCACATTTTCATCAGACATTCCTTCAATATTTTCGCATTCCACTGTAAAAAAATCAATAACGTATACAACATCACAAAACTGACAATCACTGAACAATAGCAGGATATAAGATGTGAAATTCATTCACAAGCAAGACAGCATTATTCCATGCAAAATACATAGCAATTATTACATAGGATTATTCCAAATACACAAGACAATATCAATGTCATCATGTTTCACGTCTCAATAGCATAATGAACACAAATATCAACTTCATCAAATCTAAATATGATACATTAAATAAAATTGGATAAAATCTGATTCTCATAACAACAACAGAAAAATACACATTCTTATTCCCAAACAGGCATGTCTTTCAATGCATGCAAAATTGTGACGTTTCCATTCAGTCTCTCTGCATTCTATCAACACCAATGCTCACAACTAATGTAATGCACACTAATAAGTGGAATAGAAGAGTTATGCAAGTTTCAGCAACAAGATTATTCATATCTGTCACAACGCAAATATCAGAAATGAAAGCAATGGAGATTAAATTTAAGAAAATCCAAAGCGAATGACACAGAAAGCTACAATTCTGAAATATATGCAAGTGTTTTCAAACATGTTATTATGAATGACCAATAGACATTAGATTACAATACTTACATGGGGTGGTAGACACTGTACTCAGTACAGTGGACATACTGGGTGACACAGTTGTAGACACACTGGGCGACACAGTTGTAGACATAGTTGTAGACACACTGGGTGACACAGTTGTAGAGACACTGGGTGACACAGTTGTAGACACACTGGGTGACACTGTTGTAGACACATTGGATGACACTGTTGTAGAGACACTGGGTGATACTGTTGTAGACACACTGGGTGACACTGTGGTAGGCAAACTAGGTGACACTCTTGTTGATATACTTGTAGGGATCAATGTTGAAACGCTTGGTGTTGATTTGTAAGCTAAGAAGAAAGCAAAAATATTCTATTCAGTGTACCAGTCACACATTTCAAACATGAAATTTAGGAGCAATTATATGCATTCTCATTAACATGTACAAAATGACATTTTTCACATGCAACTCTCATTTCCAGTGGTTTATTGAAGGCTCATCTTATTTACTACAATACAATGAATCTCACACAACATCACATATATTTACATTACATATAATGTGATGAGAATTACATTTCACATTACAACAATCTTGGCAATGTGAAAATCATCTATTCCTGGCTATCTGATAATACGTGTTCGCTGGAAGAATCATTTATACAAACCTATATCTATCTCTGAGATTGTGATATTTAAATTTCTGCACCTATTTCCACATTATTCAAAATGTATCCCACATGTTCATGCACTGGAATGAACCTTACCAACTCTTCCATTCCATTTCCATTGCAATGCAATCTGTTGTGATGACATGCAACAATCATACATAAATGGTATTGGCTATTAACATCATCAGTTTTGTGCTTACTTGTTGGTTTCACACATATCTTCACAGAAACAGTCACTACCACAGGGATTTCATTGGTAGTGGCAACAATGGTCAGTTGAATCTTTGTTTTTCCCGTTCCAGGTTTAATGCTAAAAGCCTCTGTAGGTGTCAGTAACGGAGAAACAACCCTCTCTGGTGTTACACTTACTTCAGACTCCGGTTCCTGTAAAAACCACAAGGGTATATATAATGTAAATGGAGAAAATACACACTCAGAGAAAGCAGTGCATATCACATATCAAAACTTTGCAAACACACACACCAGGCAAATATTAAACTCACCTTTACTTTTCCAAACAATTCTACTTGATAAATTTCTACATTCTTTGATGTCACAAGATAAACTTCTCCTCCGTTGTTAAGGTCATCTCCAATATCTATATAAATAATCCTATTCTCCGTAGTATTCGTTTTCCAACCTTGTCCACTCGGTCGAATATCACTTGCATTACCAGCAGGATACAGTTTTATTGCACTGTCTGGTATCACTGCTTTGTCGTCCATTCCATAAACACCTTCACATTTGACTGCAAACAGGAAAACAATACACCGCACACTAAATATATATTTTCTATATACTGAAGCATATATACAATTTCATAATTGCAAGGTAAACATCAATCAAGCTGATAAATATAAACATATCGAAAGACATACATAACTTAAGATAAATGATAAATATCAAAGGAGAGATATACAAGAATTGCAATTTCAATGGGGCTATGATTAAAAACAAATATGTCTAACAACAAATGCATAGAGCACAATATGTTACTTTCTGCTTTTTAGCTAAACCTCTCAATAATAATGCCTACGTGGGTGTAATCAAAAGTAACCACAACTTTACAATATTGTTTTATGCACTTAATTTTACATGTTAACACATTTATTGCCTTCCAATTATTCTCAGTTTCAAGCAATGTGTCGATCCAAACGCATTCTCCTCAGTTCAAAGCAGTTCTGGAACTATTGCAAAGCGATACCTTTTAACGCCTTCATCAGTTATTTTTCTTCCCTCATCAACATTCATAAAACATTTTCCTTTAAGGCTTTTTTATTCTGGGGAGCAGAAACAAGTTGCAGGGAGCAAGATCCAAAGAATAAGGAATGCACGTAAGTGGTGTCATAACAGTTTTGATAGAAACATCCCACCCACAAGGCGGTGTGTGCAGACACATTGCCACGAAGAAACCACCATCCTCCACTTTCACACACATCAGGGTAGTTTGTTCCACAGTGTCTTGCAAATGATTAAGATCTGCCAAGTAAAATGTCTGGTTAAGTGTTCGACAATCACAAACAAATTCAGTGTGGTCACCTCATTTTGTATCAATGAAATACATCAGCATCTTGTTGACATTAGACTTCACTTGATGCGCATTTTCAGGGCATGGTGATATTGAATGCTTCCATTTACACAATTTCTCATTTATTTCAAGGTCACAGCCAATACAACAGATTTCATCACAAGTGATGCCCTTCAGGAAAACGTTCCGGTCAGCACCTAATTGTACCTTCAGTTCTCGGCACGTATTCAGTTTTGACTGCTACTCACTTTCCGTGAGTACGCGAGGCACGAATTTTGCTGCAATTCCTCTCATTTGTAATCCATCACTCAAAACTCATTGGCACAAGCTCCAGGATACAAAAGTTATATCAACAAACTCATCAGTTATTCAGTAATGTCTCTCCAACATCAGTTCATGAACGTTCAGGATGTTTTTATTTGCTTCGAAGACAGACAGTCGCTCTGAACAGGGTTCCTCTGCAAGCAAAAGGCGACCAGTCCTTAAACATGAAAACCACTCGTAATCTTGCATTTTTCACATGGCAGTGTATTCCTACACTGTTTGAAGAATGACAACTATTTCAGCTACCATTTTAACCGGCGCCAATTAGAATTTCACAGAAGTACGTTGTTCCTTTGTTTCAGCCATTGCAGAAATCAACAAACCTGGGATAAACACCTTAAAGCAAACATGCACCATGTGGGAGCATGATTTCATTCAATGCCACCAGTTAGCAGAATGATACCTGAGGGTCATATCAGCTTGCTTATTGCTGCAGAAGCCTGAACTGAAAGGGGACTGTCCCACAGAGAACATTTCCGGTTACTTTAGGGTATTCCTTTGTATATTCGAAACACTGTATACAAATACATTAAATGTGAACATCAAAACAGAAAAGAATCAATTATTCGTAGGACTACTACACACACCAATTATCTACCAAAACTGAAAACAATAAGAGTTATCTTAGGATTTCAAAAGTATTATGTAAATCATGAAGATACGTATTAACCTGAGATATACATGAGAATTTTTCATCTTGTTTAAATATTATTGGCCTATAAACCTGAGACTGCCATACTTACACGGTGTGGTAGATACTGTGCTCAGTACAGTGGAGACAATGGGTGACTCTGTTGTAGACACACTGGGTGACACTGTTGTAGACAAACTAGGTGATACTGTTGTTGATATGCTAGTAGGGATCAGTGTTGAAACACTTGGTGTTGAAACACTTGGTGTTGAAAGGTAAGCTAAAACATTAACAAGGATATTCCATTCAAGACACACATTGCAAATACAAACTTTACATGCAATAATATGCATTCTAATTAACATGACATTTCCCCATGCAACTCAAATTTCCTGAAAAATACTATCAGCTCACATAATTTTCTAGAAAGTAATAAAACACGCCATTTATCTTTTGTCAAAATAGACATGGACTTTCACATGATTGACTGTTCCTATATCTGGTTCTAAAATTATGAGTGGTCAGTGCAGGTTGCACAACCCACTAAGAAAGAAGCCATCAGTAGAGTTCAAATCAGCAATGAGCAAAACCACATGTTTTGTGTACGGATAGTTTACGAAGGTTCAGTTCTCGGCCACATCTTCTTTATTGTAGACAACGAGGCTAGAAACAAGGAATTTAAGCCTGGCTGCCCTTTGGAGATACCTGATGTTGACACACCTTCTTATTACACCTGAATAACTAGCAGAAATAGAGGACGAATTTCAAGTACTCAAGCAACGTCCAAAATGATAGGACCAGGTTAGTAGAACAGTAAGAAATACTGGAGTTGATTTGTTCCACTAGAATCTTCAAAGAGCTGCCCCACAACGCTGACTCAAAACTAATGACTGAAACTACAAAACATAACTTACATATGTAATATACATATTTATCAATATTTCCTACTAATTGCCAATTTAGCTCCCATACGCAAGCTCTCATCAATAAGTACCCAGACTGTTGCCATAGTAATGAAGCTAAAGCACACTGAGTGTAGCCACCTGGCAATGACTGACCTTCATCTCTGTTGTGCATTCTAGCTCACTTCCTCTTGTTTGCAGCAGTGCTTGGAAGGAAGGTGTGTAGCGTGTGGTCGTCGCATTGACCATCACAGAGAAAGTTCTCACGGTAATACTGGCTCACAAGGCTGTGAAAAGTTGCAGAAAGTGTATGGAGAGGGGTGAATGAGCTGCACAGACGAGTATGAGTGTTTCACACATTTCTAAGATGCCCGAAAAAATGTTGATATTGACAAATGTTCTGGAAGACATGTAACCAGAAGAGCTTAGAAAAATATCACAGATGTGTGTGCAGCTGCGAGGAGAAATTCTCGAATCACACAATCCTTGCGTTACAAGAGGATGTGCAGGTTAATTACAGTTCAGTTCAGTCCATTATCACAGACATTTTAGGTGTGAGACATGTGTCTGCCAACTTTGTGCCAAATCTGCTTTCAGCTGACCAAAAATATATTCACGTTTCAGTTCTACAAGATCTTCTCAGTTCTGTCCAAAAACAATGAAAACTTTTTGAAACCTTAGCATTGGTCTCTGAGCATGTATTGCCAGGTGGTATGGAGGGTATCCAGCCATAGAAAACTTGGCAAATCAGACTAGAGTCTGGTGAAGACCCACTGTTTACCAGTCGTTGTCATGCCGTCCAACCCATTGCTGCATCAACAATGGATGTTTAACGATGATCAAGATGATTCTCTGCTCAGCTTCCTGTCATGGTCAATGAGACATTCTTGCATCACAGACATTCCTTCTAAGCACTGTAGTAAACAGCGAAAGTGAGCTAGAACGTTAAAACTTCGTACGCATGAACATCAGTGTACAAGGTCAATTTGTGCCAAGAAGCTTCAATCTCTGTGCGCTAGCTTCGTTATTATAGCAACAGTCTGCATACATATTGATCAGACCACATACATACACTCCAAACAAGCAACTAAAGCAATTCTGTCTTTTCGTTGTTATTGCAATGGAATTGTTTTCAATAATTGACAAACATCATTTATAAATGATTTCTGCTATTTAAATCATTAATTTCACACTTACTTGATGGTTTCACACACAACTTTACAGAAACAGTCACTCTCATCGGCCTTTTTGGACTACGGGGAGTAATGGTCAATGCAACCTTTCCGTAGCCACTGTTTGGTTTTATTATGAATCCTTCACTGGGTTGCAATAGTGGAGAAACAACATATTCTGGCATAGTCCTCTGGTTAGTAGCACTTTCTCCAAACACATATGTTTCCCCAGATGTAGATTTCTGTAAAAGATTATATTCAATACAGTTGCAGCTATGTATATATATGTATAAAATCACACTCATCAAAAATCAAACTCACCTTTAATCTTCCATACATTTTTACTTCATAATATTTTACATTTTCGGAAACAACAAGAGAAATTTGTCCACCGGAGTTAAGCTTATCACCAATATCTATATACATAAATCTATTTCCTGCTGTTTTAGTTTCCCAACCAGATCCAGTTGGACGAACATTCCACGTATAGTCCTGAGGGAACAATATTATTGCAGCATTTGGTATCACATTTTCATCAGACATTCCTTCAATATTTTCGCATTCCACTGTAAAAAAATCAATAACGTATACAACATCACAAAACTGACAATCACTGAACAATAGCAGGATATAAGATGTGAAATTCATTCACAAGCAAGACAGCATTATTCCATGCAAAATACATAGCAATTATTACATAGGATTATTCCAAATACACAAGACAATATCAATGTCATCATGTTTCACGTCTCAATAGCATAATGAACACAAATATCAACTTCATCAAATCTAAATATGATACATTAAATAAAAAATGGATAAAATCTGATTCTCATAACAACAACAGAAAAATACACATTCTTATTCCCAAACAGGCATGTCTTTCAATGCATGCAAAATTGTGACGTTTCCATTCAGTCTCTCTGCATTCTATCAACACCAATGCTCACAACTAATGTAATGCACACTAATAAGTGGAATAGAAGAGTTATGCAAGTTTCAGCAACAAGATTATTCATATCTGTCACAACGCAAATATCAGAAATGAAAGCAATGGAGATTAAATTTAAGAAAATCCAAAGCGAATGACACAGAAAGCTACAATTCTGAAATATATGCAAGTGTTTTCAAACATGTTATTATGAATGACCAATAGACATTAGATTACAATACTTACATGGTGTGGTAGACACTGTACTCAGTACAGTGGACATACTGGGTGACACAGTTGTAGACACACTGGGCGACACAGTTGTAGACACACTGGGTGACACAGTTGTAGAGACACTGGGTGACACAGTTGTAGACACACTGGGTGACACTGTTGTAGACACATTGGATGACACTGTTGTAGAGACACTGGGTGATACTGTTGTAGACACACTGGGTGACACTGTGGTAGGCAAACTAGGTGACACTCTTGTTGATATACTTGTAGGGATCAATGTTGAAACGCTTGGTGTTGATTTGTAAGCTAAGAAGAAAGCAAAAATATTCTATTCAGTGTACCAGTCACACATTTCAAACATGAAATTTAGGAGCAATTATATGCATTCTCATTAACATGTACAAAATGACATTTTTCACATGCAACTCTCATTTCCAGTGGTTTATTGAAGGCTCATCTTATTTACTACAATACAATGAATCTCACACAACATCACATATATTTACATTACATATAATGTGATGAGAATTACATTTCACATTACAACAATCTTGGCAATGTGAAAATCATCTATTCCTGGCTATCTGATAATACGTGTTCGCTGGAAGAATCATTTATACAAACCTATATCTATCTCTGAGATTGTGATATTTAAATTTCTGCACCTATTTCCACATTATTCAAAATGTATCCCACATGTTCATGCACTGGAATGAACCTTACCAACTCTTCCATTCCATTTCCATTGCAATGCAATCTGTTGTGATGACATGCAACAATCATACATAAATGGTATTGGCTATTAACATCATCAGTTTTGTGCTTACTTGTTGGTTTCACACATATCTTCACAGAAACAGTCACTACCACAGGGATTTCATTGGTAGTGGCAACAATGGTCAGTTGAATCTTTGTTTTTCCCGTTCCAGGTTTAATGCTAAAAGCCTCTGTAGGTGTCAGTAACGGAGAAACAACCCTCTCTGGTGTTACACTTACTTCAGACTCCGGTTCCTGTAAAAACCACAAGGGTATATATAATGTAAATGGAGAAAATACACACTCAGAGAAAGCAGTGCATATCACATATCAAAACTTTGCAAACACACACACCAGGCAAATATTAAACTCACCTTTACTTTTCCAAACAATTCTACTTGATAAATTTCTACATTCTTTGATGTCACAAGATAAACTTCTCCTCCGTTGTTAAGGTCATCTCCAATATCTATATAAATAATCCTATTCTCCGTAGTATTCGTTTTCCAACCTTGTCCACTCGGTCGAATATCACTTGCATTACCAGCAGGATACAGTTTTATTGCACTGTCTGGTATCACTGCTTTGTCGTCCATTCCATAAACACCTTCACATTTGACTGCAAACAGGAAAACAATACACCGCACACTAAATATATATTTTCTATATACTGAAGCATATATACAATTTCATAATTGCAAGGTAAACATCAATCAAGCTGATAAATGTAAACATATCGAAAGACATACATAACTTAAGATAAATGATAAATATCAAAGGAGAGATATACAAGAATTGCAATTTCAATGGGGCTATGATTAAAAACAAATATGTCTAACAACAAATGCATAGAGCACAATATGTTACTTTCTGCTTTTTAGATAAACCTCTCAATAATAATGCCTACGTGGGTGTAATCAAAAGTAACCACAACTTTACAATATTGTTTTATGCACTTAATTTTACATGTTAACACATTTATTGCCTTCCAATTATTCTCAGTTTCAAGCAATGTGTCGATCCAAACGCATTCTCCTCAGTTCAAAGCAGTTCTGGAACTATTGCAAAGCGATACCTTTTAACGCCTTCATCAGTTATTTTTCTTCCCTCATCAACATTCATAAAACATTTTCCTTTAAGGCTTTTTTTATTCTGGGGAGCAGAAACAAGTTGCAGGGAGCAAGATCCAAAGAATAAGGAATGCACGTAAGTGGTGTCATAACAGTTTTGATAGAAACATCCCACCCACAAGGCGGTGTGTGCAGACACATTGCCACGAAGAAACCACCATCCTCCACTTTCACACACATCAGGGTAGTTTGTTCCACAGTGTCTTGCAAATGATTAAGATCTGCCAAGTAAAATGTCTGGTTAAGTGTTCGACAATCACAAACAAATTCAGTGTGGTCACCTCATTTTGTATCAATGAAATACATCAGCATCTTGTTGACATTAGACTTCACTTGATGCGCATTTTCAGGGCATGGTGATATTGAATGCTTCCATTTACACAATTTCTCATTCATTTCAAGGTCACAGCCAATACAACAGATTTCATCACAAGTGATGCCCTTCGGGAAAACGTTCCGGTCAGCACCTAATTGTACCTTCAGTTCTCGGCACGTATTCAGTTTTGACTGCTACTCACTTTCCGTGAGTACGCGAGGCACGAATTTTGCTGCAATTCCTCTCATTTGCAATCCATCACTCAAAACTCATTGGCACAAGCTCCAGGATACAAAAGTTATATCAACAAACTCATCAGTTATTCAGTAATGTCTCTCCAACATCAGTTCATGAACGTTCAGGATGTTTTTATTTGCTTCGAAGACAGACAGTCGCTCTGAACAGGGTTCGTCTGCAAGCAAAAGGCGACCAGTCCTTAAACATGAAAACCACTCGTAATCTTGCATTTTTCACATGGCAGTGTATTCCTACACTGTTTGAAGAATGACAACTATTTCAGCTACCATTTTAACCGGCACCAATTAGAATTTCACAGAAGTACGTTGTTCCTTTGTTTCAGCCATTGCAGAAATCAACAAACATGGGATAAACACCTTAAAGCAAACATGCACCATGTGGGAGCATGATTTCATTCAATGCCACCAGTTAGCAGAATGATACCTGAGGGTCATATCAGCTTGCTTATTGCTGCAGAATCCTGAACTGAAAGGGGACTGTCCCACAGAGAACATTTCCGGTTACTTTAGGGTATTCCTTTGTATATTCGAAACACTGTATACAAATACATTAAATGTGAACATCAAAACAGAAAAGAACCAATTATTCGTAGGACTACTACACACACCAATTATCTACCAAAACTGAAAACAATAAGAGTTATCTTAGGATTTCAAAAGTATTATGTAAATCATGAAGATACGTATTAACCTGAGATATACATGAGAATTTTTCATCTTGTTTAAATATTATTGGCCTATAAACCTGAGACTGCCATACTTACACGGTGTGGTAGATACTGTGCTCAGTACAGTGGAGACAATGGGTGACTCTGTTGTAGACACACTGGGTGACACTGTTGTAGACAAACTAGGTGATACTGTTGTTGATATGCTAGTAGGGATCAGTGTTGAAACACTTGGTGTTGAAAGGTAAGCTAAAACATTAACAAGGATATTCCATTCAAGACACACATTGCAAATACAAACTTTACATGCAATAATATGCATTCTAATTAACATGACATTTCCCCATGCAACTCAAATTTCCTGAAAAATACCATCAGCTCACATAATTTTCTAGAAAGTAATAAACCACGCCATTTATCTTTTGTCAAAATAGACATGGACTTTCACATGATTGACTGTTCCTATATCTGGTTCTAAAATTATGAGTGGTCAGTGCAGGTTGCACAACCCACTAAGAAAGAAGCCGTCAGTAGAGTTCAAATCAGCAATGAGCAAAACCACATGTTTTGTGTACGGATAGTTTACGAAGGTTCAGTTCTCGGCCACATCTTCTTTATTGTAGACAACGAGGCTAGAAACAAGGAATTTAAGCCTGGCTGCCCTTTGGAGATACCTGATGTTGACACACCTTCTTATTACACCTGAATAACTAGCAGAAATAGAGGACGAATTTCAAGTACTCAAGCAACGTCCAAAATGATAGGACCAGGTTAGTAGAACAGTAAGAAATACTGGAGTTGATTTGTTCCACTAGAATCTTCAAAGAGCTGCCCCACAACGCTGACTCAAAACTAATGACTGAAACTACAAAACATAACTTACATATGTAATATACATATTTATCAATATTTCCTACTAATTGCCAATTTAGCTCCCATACGCAAGCTCTCATCAATAAGTACCCAGACTGTTGCCATAGTAATGAAGCTAAAGCACACTGAGTGTAGCCACCTGGCAATGACTGACCTTCATCTCTGTTGTGCATTCTAGCTCACTTCCTCTTGTTTGCAGCAGTGCTTGGAAGGAAGGTGTGTAGCGTGTGGTCGTCGCATTGACCATCACAGAGAAAGTTCTCACGGTAATACTGGCTCACAAGGCTGTGAAAAGTTGCAGAAAGTGTATGGAGAGGGGTGAATGAGCTGCACAGACGAGTATGAGTGTTTCACACATTTCTAAGATGCCCGAAAAAATGTTGATATTGACAAATGTTCTGGAAGACATGTAACCAGAAGAGCTTAGAAAAATATCACAGATGTGTGTGCAGCTGCGAGGAGAAATTCTCGAATCACACAATCCTTGCGTTACAAGAGGATGTGCAGGTTAATTACAGTTCAGTTCAGTCCATTATCACAGACATTTTAGGTGTGAGACATGTGTCTGCCAACTTTGTGCCAAATCTGCTTTCAGCTGACCAAAAATATATTCACGTTTCAGTTCTACAAGATCTTCTCAGTTCTGTCCAAAAACAATGAAAACTTTTTGAAACCTTAGCATTGGTCTCTGAGCATGTATTGCCAGGTGGTATGGAGGGTATCCAGCCATAGAAAACTTGGCAAATCAGACTAGAGTCTGGTGAAGACCCACTGTTTACCAGTCGTTGTCATGCCGTCCAACCCATTGCTGCATCAACAATGGATGTTTAACGATGATCAAGATGATTCTCTGCTCAGCTTCCTGTCATGGTCAATGAGACATTCTTGCATCACAGACATTCCTTCTAAGCACTGTAGTAAACAGCGAAAGTGAGCTAGAACGTTAAAACTTCGTACGCATGAACATCAGTGTACAAGGTCAATTTGTGCCAAGAAGCTTCAATCTCTGTGCGCTAGCTTCGTTATTATAGCAACAGTCTGCATACATATTGATCAGACCACATACATACACTCCAAACAAGCAACTAAAGCAATTCTGTCTTTTCGTTGTTATTGCAATGGAATTGTTTTCAATAATTGACAAACATCATTTATAAATGATTTCTGCTATTTAAATCATTAATTTCACACTTACTTGATGGTTTCACACACAACTTTACAGAAACAGTCACTCTCATCGGCCTTTTTGGACTACGGGGACTAATGGTCAATGCAACCTTTCCATAGCCACTGTTTGGTTTTATTATGAATCCTTCACTGGGTTGCAATAGTGGAGAAACAACATATTCTGGCATAGTCCTCTGGTTAGTAGCACTTTCTCCAAACACATATGTTTCCCCAGATGTAGATTTCTGTAAAAGATTATATTCAATACAGTTGCAGCTATGTATATATATGTATAAAATCACACTCATCAAAAATCAAACTCACCTTTAATCTTCCATACATTTTTACTTCATAATATTTTACATTTTCGGAAACAACAAGAGAAATTCGTCCACCGGAGTTAAACTTATCACCAATATCTATATACATAAATCTATTTCCTGCTGTCTTAGTTTCCCAACCAGATCCAGTTGGACGAACATTCCACGTATAGTCCTGAGGGAACAATATTATTGCAGCATTTGGTATCACATTTTCATCAGACATTCCTTCAATATTTTCGCATTCCACTGTAAAAAAATCAATAACGTATACAACATCACAAAACTGACAATCACTGAACAATAGCAGGATATAAGATGTGAAATTCATTCACAAGCAAGACAGCATTATTCCATGCAAAATACATAGCAATTATTACATAGGATTATTCCAAATACACAAGACAATATCAATGTCATCATGTTTCACGTCTCAATAGCATAATGAACACAAATATCAACTTCATCAAATCTAAATATGATACATTAAATAAAAAATGGATAAAATCTGATTCTCATAACAACAACAGAAAAATACACATTCTTATTCCCAAACAGGCATGTCTTTCAATGCATGCAAAATTGTGACGTTTCCATTCAGTCTCTCTGCATTCTATCAACACCAATGCTCACAACTAATGTAATGCACACTAATAAGTGGAATAGAAGAGTTATGCAAGTTTCAGCAACAAGATTATTCATATCTGTCACAACGCAAATATCAGAAATGAAAGCAATGGAGATTAAATTTAAGAAAATCCAAAGCGAATGACACAGAAAGCTACAATTCTGAAATATATGCAAGTGTTTTCAAACATGTTATTATGAATGACCAATAGACATTAGATTACAATACTTACATGGGGTGGTAGACACTGTACTCAGTACAGTGGACATACTGGGTGACACAGTTGTAGACACACTGGGCGACACAGTTGTAGACATAGTTGTAGACACACTGGGTGACACAGTTGTAGAGACACTGGGTGACACAGTTGTAGACACACTGGGTGACACTGTTGTAGACACATTGGATGACACTGTTGTAGAGACACTGGGTGATACTGTTGTAGACACACTGGGTGACACTGTGGTAGGCAAACTAGGTGACACTCTTGTTGATATACTTGTAGGGATCAATGTTGAAACGCTTGGTGTTGATTTGTAAGCTAAGAAGAAAGCAAAAATATTCTATTCAGCGTACCAGTCACACATTTCAAACATGAAATTTAGGAGCAATTATATGCATTCTCATTAACATGTACAAAATGACATTTTTCACATGCAACTCTCATTTCCAGTGGTTTATTGAAGGCTCATCTTATTTACTACAATACAATGAATCTCACACAACATCACATATATTTACATTACATATAATGTGATGAGAATTACATTTCACATTACAACAATCTTGGCAATGTGAAAATCATCTATTCCTGGCTATCTGATAATACGTGTTCGCTGGAAGAATCATTTATACAAACCTATATCTATCTCTGAGATTGTGATATTTAAATTTCTGCACCTATTTCCACATTATTCAAAATGTATCCCACATGTTCATGCACTGGAATGAACCTTACTAACTCTTCCATTCCATTTCCATTGCAATGCAATCTGTTGTGATGACATGCAACAATCATACATAAATGGTATTGGCTATTAACATCATCAGTTTTGTGCTTACTTGTTGGTTTCACACATATCTTCACAGAAACAGTCACTACCACAGGGATTTCATTGGTAGTGGCAACAATGGTCAGTTGAATCTTTGTTTTTCCCGTTCCAGGTTTAATGCTAAAAGCCTCTGTAGGTGTCAGTAACAGAGAAACAACCCTCTCTGGTGTTACACTTACTTCAGACTCCGGTTCCTGTAAAAACCACAAGGGTACATTTAATGTAAATGGAGAAAATACACACTCAGAGAAAGCAGTGCATATCACATATCAAAACTTTGCAAACACACACACCAGGCAAATATTAAACTCACCTTTACTTTTCCAAACAATTCTACTTGATAAATTTCTACATTCTTTGATGTCACAAGATAAACTTCTCCTCCGTTGTTAAGGTCATCTCCAATATCTATATAAATAATCCTATTCTCCGTAGTATTCGTTTTCCAACCTTGTCCACTCGGTCGAATATCACTTGCATTACCAGCAGGATACAGTTTTATTGCACTGTCTGGTATCACTGCTTTGTCGTCCATTCCATAAACACCTTCACATTTGACTGCAAACAGGAAAACAATACACCGCACACTAAATATATATTTTCTATATACTGAAGCATATATACAATTTCATAATTGCAAGGTAAACATCAATCAAGCTGATAAATGTAAACATATCGAAAGACATACATAACTTAAGATAAATGATAAATATCAAAGGAGAGATATACAAGAATTGCAATTTCAATGGGGCTATGATTAAAAACAAATATGTCTAACAACAAATGCATAGAGCACAATATGTTACTTTCTGCTTTTTAGATAAACCTCTCAATAATAATGCCTACGTGGGTGTAATCAAAAGTAACCACAACTTTACAATATTGTTTTATGCACTTAATTTTACATGTTAACACATTTATTGCCTTCCAATTATTCTCAGTTTCAAGCAATGTGTCGATCCAAACGCATTCTCCTCAGTTCAAAGCAGTTCTGGAACTATTGCAAAGCGATACCTTTTAACGCCTTCATCAGTTATTTTTCTTCCCTCATCAACATTCATAAAACATTTTCCTTTAAGGCTTTTTTTATTCTGGGGAGCAGAAACAAGTTGCAGGGAGCAAGACCCAAAGAATAAGGAATGCACGTAAGTGGTGTCATAACAGTTTTGATAGAAACATCCCACCCACAAGGCGGTGTGTGCAGACACATTGCCACGAAGAAACCACCATCCTCCACTTTCACACACATCAGGGTAGTTTGTTCCACAGTGTCTTGCAAATGATTAAGATCTGCCAAGTAAAATGTCTGGTTAAGTGTTCGACAATCACAAACAAATTCAGTGTGGTCACCTCATTTTGTATCAATGAAATACATCAGCATCTTGTTGACATTAGACTTCACTTGATGCGCATTTTCAGGGCATGGTGATATTGAATGCTTCCATTTACACAATTTCTCATTCATTTCAAGGTCACAGCCAATACAACAGATTTCATCACAAGTGATGCCCTTCGGGAAAACGTTCCGGTCAGCACCTAATTGTACCTTCAGTTCTCGGCACGTATTCAGTTTTGACTGCTACTCACTTTCCGTGAGTACGCGAGGCACGAATTTTGCTGCAATTCCTCTCATTTGCAATCCATCACTCAAAACTCATTGGCACAAGCTCCAGGATACAAAAGTTATATCAACAAACTCATCAGTTATTCAGTAATGTCTCTCCAACATCAGTTCATGAACGTTCAGGATGTTTTTATTTGCTTCGAAGACAGACAGTCGCTCTGAACAGGGTTCGTCTGCAAGCAAAAGGCGACCAGTCCTTAAACATGAAAACCACTCGTAATCTTGCATTTTTCACATGGCAGTGTATTCCTACACTGTTTGAAGAATGACAACTATTTCAGCTACCATTTTAACCGGCACCAATTAGAATTTCACAGAAGTACGTTGTTCCTTTGTTTCAGCCATTGCAGAAATCAACAAACATGGGATAAACACCTTAAAGCAAACATGCACCATGTGGGAGCATGATTTCATTCAATGCCACCAGTTAGCAGAATGATACCTGAGGGTCATATCAGCTTGCTTATTGCTGCAGAATCCTGAACTGAAAGGGGACTGTCCCACAGAGAACATTTCCGGTTACTTTAGGGTATTCCTATGTATATTCGAAACACTGTATACAAATACATTAAATGTGAACATCAAAACAGAAAAGAACCAATTATTCGTAGGACTACTACACACACCAATTATCTACCAAAACTGAAAACAATAAGAGTTATCTTAGGATTTCAAAAGTATTATGTAAATCATGAAGATACGTATTAACCTGAGATATACATGAGAATTTTTCATCTTGTTTAAATATTATTGGCCTATAAACCTGAGACTGCCATACTTACACGGTGTGGTAGATACTGTGCTCAGTACAGTGGAGACAATGGGTGACTCTGTTGTAGACACACTGGGTGACACTGTTGTAGACAAACTAGGTGATACTGTTGTTGATATGCTAGTAGGGATCAGTGTTGAAACACTTGGTGTTGAAAGGTAAGCTAAAACATTAACAAGGATATTCCATTCAAGACACACATTGCAAATACAAACTTTACATGCAATAATATGCATTCTAATTAACATGACATTTCCCCATGCAACTCAAATTTCCTGAAAAATACCATCAGCTCACATAATTTTCTAGAAAGTAATAAACCACGCCATTTATCTTTTGTCAAAATAGACATGGACTTTCACATGATTGACTGTTCCTATATCTGGTTCTAAAATTATGAGTGGTCAGTGCAGGTTGCACAACCCACTAAGAAAGAAGCCGTCAGTAGAGTTCAAATCAGCAATGAGCAAAACCACATGTTTTGTGTACGGATAGTTTACGAAGGTTCAGTTCTCGGCCACATCTTCTTTATTGTAGACAACGAGGCTAGAAACAAGGAATTTAAGCCTGGCTGCCCTTTGGAGATACCTGATGTTGACACACCTTCTTATTACACCTGAATAACTAGCAGAAATAGAGGACGAATTTCAAGTACTCAAGCAACGTCCAAAATGATAGGACCAGGTTAGTAGAACAGTAAGAAATACTGGAGTTGATTTGTTCCACTAGAATCTTCAAAGAGCTGCCCCACAACGCTGACTCAAAACTAATGACTGAAACTACAAAACATAACTTACATATGTAATATACATATTTATCAATATTTCCTACTAATTGCCAATTTAGCTCCCATACGCAAGCTCTCATCAATAAGTACCCAGACTGTTGCCATAGTAATGAAGCTAAAGCACACTGAGTGTAGCCACCTGGCAATGACTGACCTTCATCTCTGTTGTGCATTCTAGCTCACTTCCTCTTGTTTGCAGCAGTGCTTGGAAGGAAGGTGTGTAGCATGTGGTCGTCGCATTGACCATCACAGAGAAAGTTCTCACGGTAATACTGGCTCACAAGGCTGTGAAAAGTTGCAGAAAGTGTATGGAGAGGGGTGAATGAGCTGCACAGACGAGTATGAGTGTTTCACACATTTCTAAGATGCCCGAAAAAATGTTGATATTGACAAATGTTCTGGAAGACATGTAACCAGAAGAGCTTAGAAAAATATCACAGATGTGTGTGCAGCTGCGAGGAGAAATTCTCGAATCACACAATCCTTGCGTTACAAGAGGATGTGCAGGTTAATTACAGTTCAGTTCAGTCCATTATCACAGACATTTTAGGTGTGAGACATGTGTCTGCCAACTTTGTGCCAAATCTGCTTTCAGCTGACCAAAAATATATTCACGTTTCAGTTCTACAAGATCTTCTCAGTTCTGTCCAAAAACAATGAAAACTTTTTGAAACCTTAGCATTGGTCTCTGAGCATGTATTGCCAGGTGGTATGGAGGGTATCCAGCCATAGAAAACTTGGCAAATCAGACTAGAGTCTGGTGAAGACCCACTGTTTACCAGTCGTTGTCATGCCGTCCAACCCATTGCTGCATCAACAATGGATGTTTAACGATGCTCAAGATGATTCTCTGCTCAGCTTCCTGTCATGGTCAATGAGACATTCTTGCATCACAGACATTCCTTCTAAGCACTGTAGTAAACAGCGAAAGTGAGCTAGAACGTTAAAACTTCGTACGCATGAACATCAGTGTACAAGGTCAATTTGTGCCAAGAAGCTTCAATCTCTGTGCGCTAGCTTCGTTATTATAGCAACAGTCTGCATACATATTGATCAGACCACATACATACACTCCAAACAAGCAACTAAAGCAATTCTGTCTTTTCGTTGTTATTGCAATGGAATTGTTTTCAATAATTGACAAACATCATTTATAAATGATTTCTGCTATTTAAATCATTAATTTCACACTTACTTGATGGTTTCACACACAACTTTACAGAAACAGTCACTCTCATCGGCCTTTTTGGACTACGGGGACTAATGGTCAATGCAACCTTTCCATAGCCACTGTTTGGTTTTATTATGAATCCTTCACTGGGTTGCAATAGTGGAGAAACAACATATTCTGGCATAGTCCTCTGGTTAGTAGCACTTTCTCCAAACACATATGTTTCCCCAGATGTAGATTTCTGTAAAAGATTATATTCAATACAGTTGCAGCTATGTATATATATGTATAAAATCACACTCATCAAAAATCAAACTCACCTTTAATCTTCCATACATTTTTACTTCATAATATTTTACATTTTCGGAAACAACAAGAGAAATTCGTCCACCGGAGTTAAACTTATCACCAATATCTATATACATAAATCTATTTCCTGCTGTCTTAGTTTCCCAACCAGATCCAGTTGGACGAACATTCCACGTATAGTCCTGAGGGAACAATATTATTGCAGCATTTGGTATCACATTTTCATCAGACATTCCTTCAATATTTTCGCATTCCACTGTAAAAAAATCAATAACGTATACAACATCACAAAACTGACAATCACTGAACAATAGCAGGATATAAGATGTGAAATTCATTCACAAGCAAGACAGCATTATTCCATGCAAAATACATAGCAATTATTACATAGGATTATTCCAAATACACAAGACAATATCAATGTCATCATGTTTCACGTCTCAATAGCATAATGAACACAAATATCAACTTCATCAAATCTAAATATGATACATTAAATAAAAAATGGATAAAATCTGATTCTCATAACAACAACAGAAAAATACACATTCTTATTCCCAAACAGGCATGTCTTTCAATGCATGCAAAATTGTGACGTTTCCATTCAGTCTCTCTGCATTCTATCAACACCAATGCTCACAACTAATGTAATGCACACTAATAAGTGGAATAGAAGAGTTATGCAAGTTTCAGCAACAAGATTATTCATATCTGTCACAACGCAAATATCAGAAATGAAAGCAATGGAGATTAAATTTAAGAAAATCCAAAGCGAATGACACAGAAAGCTACAATTCTGAAATATATGCAAGTGTTTTCAAACATGTTATTATGAATGACCAATAGACATTAGATTACAATACTTACATGGGGTGGTAGACACTGTACTCAGTACAGTGGACATACTGGGTGACACAGTTGTAGACACACTGGGCGACACAGTTGTAGACATAGTTGTAGACACACTGGGTGACACAGTTGTAGAGACACTGGGTGACACAGTTGTAGACACACTGGGTGACACTGTTGTAGACACATTGGATGACACTGTTGTAGAGACACTGGGTGATACTGTTGTAGACACACTGGGTGACACTGTGGTAGGCAAACTAGGTGACACTCTTGTTGATATACTTGTAGGGATCAATGTTGAAACGCTTGGTGTTGATTTGTAAGCTAAGAAGAAAGCAAAAATATTCTATTCAGTGTACCAGTCACACATTTCAAACATGAAATTTAGGAGCAATTATATGCATTCTCATTAACATGTACAAAATGACATTTTTCACATGCAACTCTCATTTCCAGTGGTTTATTGAAGGCTCATCTTATTTACTACAATACAATGAATCTCACACAACATCACATATATTTACATTACATATAATGTGATGAGAATTACATTTCACATTACAACAATCTTGGCAATGTGAAAATCATCTATTCCTGGCTATCTGATAATACGTGTTCGCTGGAAGAATCATTTATACAAACCTATATCTATCTCTGAGATTGTGATATTTAAATTTCTGCACCTATTTCCACATTATTCAAAATGTATCCCACATGTTCATGCACTGGAATGAACCTTACCAACTCTTCCATTCCATTTCCATTGCAATGCAATCTGTTGTGATGACATGCAACAATCATACATAAATGGTATTGGCTATTAACATCATCAGTTTTGTGCTTACTTGTTGGTTTCACACATATCTTCACAGAAACAGTCACTACCACAGGGATTTCATTGGTAGTGGCAACAATGGTCAGTTGAATCTTTGTTTTTCCCGTTCCAGGTTTAATGCTAAAAGCCTCTGTAGGTGTCAGTAACAGAGAAACAACCCTCTCTGGTGTTACACTTACTTCAGACTCCGGTTCCTGTAAAAACCACAAGGGTACATTTAATGTAAATGGAGAAAATACACACTCAGAGAAAGCAGTGCATATCACATATCAAAACTTTGCAAACGCACACACCAGGCAAATATTAAACTCACCTTTACTTTTCCAAACAATTCTACTTGATAAATTTCTACATTCTTTGATGTCACAAGATAAACTTCTCCTCCGTTGTTAAGGTCATCTCCAATATCTATATAAATAATCCTATTCTCCGTAGTATTCGTTTTCCAACCTTGTCCACTCGGTCGAATATCACTTGCATTACCAGCAGGATACAGTTTTATTGCACTGTCTGGTATCACTGCTTTGTCGTCCATTCCATAAACACCTTCACATTTGACTGCAAACAGGAAAACAATACACCGCACACTAAATATATATTTTCTATATACTGAAGCATATATACAATTTCATAATTGCAAGGTAAACATCAATCAAGCTGATAAATGTAAACATATCGAAAGACATACATAACTTAAGATAAATGATAAATATCAAAGGAGAGATATACAAGAATTGCAATTTCAATGGGGCTATGATTAAAAACAAATATGTCTAACAACAAATGCATAGAGCACAATATGTTACTTTCTGCTTTTTAGATAAACCTCTCAATAATAATGCCTACGTGGGTGTAATCAAAAGTAACCACAACTTTACAATATTGTTTTATGCACTTAATTTTACATGTTAACACATTTATTGCCTTCCAATTATTCTCAGTTTCAAGCAATGTGTCGATCCAAACGCATTCTCCTCAGTTCAAAGCAGTTCTGGAACTATTGCAAAGCGATACCTTTTAACGCCTTCATCAGTTATTTTTCTTCCCTCATCAACATTCATAAAACATTTTCCTTTAAGGCTTTTTTTATTCTGGGGAGCAGAAACAAGTTGCAGGGAGCAAGATCCAAAGAATAAGGAATGCACGTAAGTGGTGTCATAACAGTTTTGATAGAAACATCCCACCCACAAGGCGGTGTGTGCAGACACATTGCCACGAAGAAACCACCATCCTCCACTTTCACACACATCAGGGTAGTTTGTTCCACAGTGTCTTGCAAATGATTAAGATCTGCCAAGTAAAATGTCTGGTTAAGTGTTCGACAATCACAAACAAATTCAGTGTGGTCACCTCATTTTGTATCAATGAAATACATCAGCATCTTGTTGACATTAGACTTCACTTGATGCGCATTTTCAGGGCATGGTGATATTGAATGCTTCCATTTACACAATTTCTCATTCATTTCAAGGTCACAGCCAATACAACAGATTTCATCACAAGTGATGCCCTTCGGGAAAACGTTCCGGTCAGCACCTAATTGTACCTTCAGTTCTCGGCACGTATTCAGTTTTGACTGCTACTCACTTTCCGTGAGTACGCGAGGCACGAATTTTGCTGCAATTCCTCTCATTTGCAATCCATCACTCAAAACTCATTGGCACAAGCTCCAGGATACAAAAGTTATATCAACAAACTCATCAGTTATTCAGTAATGTCTCTCCAACATCAGTTCATAAACGTTCAGGATGTTTTTATTTGCTTCGAAGACAGACAGTCGCTCTGAACAGGGTTCGTCTGCAAGCAAAAGGCGACCAGTCCTTAAACATGAAAACCACTCGTAATCTTGCATTTTTCACATGGCAGTGTATTCCTACATTGTTTGAAGAATGACAACTATTTCAGCTACCATTTTAACCGGCACCAATTAGAATTTCACAGAAGTACGTTGTTCCTTTGTTTCAGCCATTGCAGAAATCAACAAACATGGGATAAACACCTTAAAGCAAACATGCACCATGTGGGAGCATGATTTCATTCAATGCCACCAGTTAGCAGAATGATACCTGAGGGTCATATCAGCTTGCTTATTGCTGCAGAATCCTGAACTGAAAGGGGACTGTCCCACAGAGAACATTTCCGGTTACTTTAGGGTATTCCTTTGTATATTCGAAACACTGTATACAAATACATTAAATGTGAACATCAAAACAGAAAAGAACCAATTATTCATAGGACTACTACACACACCAATTATCTACCAAAACTGAAAACAATAAGAGTTATCTTAGGATTTCAAAAGTATTATGTAAATCATGAAGATACGTATTAACCTGAGATATACATGAGAATTTTTCATCTTGTTTAAATATTATTGGCCTATAAACCTGAGACTGCCATACTTACACGGTGTGGTAGATACTGTGCTCAGTACAGTGGAGACAATGGGTGACTCTGTTGTAGACACACTGGGTGACACTGTTGTAGACAAACTAGGTGATACTGTTGTTGATATGCTAGTAGGGATCAGTGTTGAAACACTTGGTGTTGAAAGGTAAGCTAAAACATTAACAAGGATATTCCATTCAAGACACACATTGCAAATACAAACTTTACATGCAATAATATGCATTCTAATTAACATGACATTTCCCCATGCAACTCAAATTTCCTGAAAAATACCATCAGCTCACATAATTTTCTAGAAAGTAATAAACCACGCCATTTATCTTTTGTCAAAATAGACATGGACTTTCACATGATTGACTGTTCCTATATCTGGTTCTAAAATTATGAGTGGTCAGTGCAGGTTGCACAACCCACTAAGAAAGAAGCCGTCAGTAGAGTTCAAATCAGCAATGAGCAAAACCACATGTTTTGTGTACGGATAGTTTACGAAGGTTCAGTTCTCGGCCACATCTTCTTTATTGTAGACAACGAGGCTAGAAACAAGGAATTTAAGCCTGGCTGCCCTTTGGAGATACCTGATGTTGACACACCTTCTTATTACACCTGAATAACTAGCAGAAATAGAGGACGAATTTCAAGTACTCAAGCAACGTCCAAAATGATAGGACCAGGTTAGTAGAACAGTAAGAAATACTGGAGTTGATTTGTTCCACTAGAATCTTCAAAGAGCTGCCCCACAACGCTGACTCAAAACTAATGACTGAAACTACAAAACATAACTTACATATGTAATATACATATTTATCAATATTTCCTACTAATTGCCAATTTAGCTCCCATACGCAAGCTCTCATCAATAAGTACCCAGACTGTTGCCATAGTAATGAAGCTAAAGCACACTGAGTGTAGCCACCTGGCAATGACTGACCTTCATCTCTGTTGTGCATTCTAGCTCACTTCCTCTTGTTTGCAGCAGTGCTTGGAAGGAAGGTGTGTAGCGTGTGGTCGTCGCATTGACCATCACAGAGAAAGTTCTCACGGTAATACTGGCTCACAAGGCTGTGAAAAGTTGCAGAAAGTGTATGGAGAGGGGTGAATGAGCTGCACAGACGAGTATGAGTGTTTCACACATTTCTAAGATGCCCGAAAAAATGTTGATATTGACAAATGTTCTGGAAGACATGTAACCAGAAGAGCTTAGAAAAATATCACAGATGTGTGTGCAGCTGCGAGGAGAAATTCTCGAATCACACAATCCTTGCGTTACAAGAGGATGTGCAGGTTAATTACAGTTCAGTTCAGTCCATTATCACAGACATTTTAGGTGTGAGACATGTGTCTGCCAACTTTGTGCCAAATCTGCTTTCAGCTGACCAAAAATATATTCACGTTTCAGTTCTACAAGATCTTCTCAGTTCTGTCCAAAAACAATGAAAACTTTTTGAAACCTTAGCATTGGTCTCTGAGCATGTATTGCCAGGTGGTATGGAGGGTATCCAGCCATAGAAAACTTGGCAAATCAGACTAGAGTCTGGTGAAGACCCACTGTTTACCAGTCGTTGTCATGCCGTCCAACCCATTGCTGCATCAACAATGGATGTTTAACGATGATCAAGATGATTCTCTGCTCAGCTTCCTGTCATGGTCAATGAGACATTCTTGCATCACAGACATTCCTTCTAAGCACTGTAGTAAACAGCGAAAGTGAGCTAGAAAGTTAAAACTTCGTACGCATGAACATCAGTGTACAAGGTCAATTTGTGCCAAGAAGCTTCAATCTCTGTGCGCTAGCTTCGTTATTATAGCAACAGTCTGCATACATATTGATCAGACCACATACATACACTCCAAACAAGCAACTAAAGCAATTCTGTCTTTTCGTTGTTATTGCAATGGAATTGTTTTCAATAATTGACAAACATCATTTATAAATGATTTCTGCTATTTAAATCATTAATTTCACACTTACTTGATGGTTTCACACACAACTTTACAGAAACAGTCACTCTCATCGGCCTTTTTGGACTACGGGGACTAATGGTCAATGCAACCTTTCCATAGCCACTGTTTGGTTTTATTATGAATCCTTCACTGGGTTGCAATAGTGGAGAAACAACATATTCTGGCATAGTCCTCTGGTTAGTAGCACTTTCTCCAAACACATATGTTTCCCCAGATGTAGATTTCTGTAAAAGATTATATTCAATACAGTTGCAGCTATGTATATATATGTATAAAATCACACTCATCAAAAATCAAACTCACCTTTAATCTTCCATACATTTTTACTTCATAATATTTTACATTTTCGGAAACAACAAGAGAAATTCGTCCACCGGAGTTAAACTTATCACCAATATCTATATACATAAATCTATTTCCTGCTGTCTTAGTTTCCCAACCAGATCCAGTTGGACGAACATTCCACGTATAGTCCTGAGGGAACAATATTATTGCAGCATTTGGTATCACATTTTCATCAGACATTCCTTCAATATTTTCGCATTCCACTGTAAAAAAATCAATAACGTATACAACATCACAAAACTGACAATCACTGAACAATAGCAGGATATAAGATGTGAAATTCATTCACAAGCAAGACAGCATTATTCCATGCAAAATACATAGCAATTATTACATAGGATTATTCCAAATACACAAGACAATATCAATGTCATCATGTTTCACGTCTCAATAGCATAATGAACACAAATATCAACTTCATCAAATCTAAATATGATACATTAAATAAAAAATGGATAAAATCTGATTCTCATAACAACAACAGAAAAATACACATTCTTATTCCCAAACAGGCATGTCTTTCAATGCATGCAAAATTGTGACGTTTCCATTCAGTCTCTCTGCATTCTATCAACACCAATGCTCACAACTAATGTAATGCACACTAATAAGTGGAATAGAAGAGTTATGCAAGTTTCAGCAACAAGATTATTCATATCTGTCACAACGCAAATATCAGAAATGAAAGCAATGGAGATTAAATTTAAGAAAATCCAAAGCGAATGACACAGAAAGCTACAATTCTGAAATATATGCAAGTGTTTTCAAACATGTTATTATGAATGACCAATAGACATTAGATTACAATACTTACATGGGGTGGTAGACACTGTACTCAGTACAGTGGACATACTGGGTGACACAGTTGTAGACACACTGGGCGACACAGTTGTAGACATAGTTGTAGACACACTGGGTGACACAGTTGTAGAGACACTGGGTGACACAGTTGTAGACACACTGGGTGACACTGTTGTAGACACATTGGATGACACTGTTGTAGAGACACTGGGTGATACTGTTGTAGACACACTGGGTGACACTGTGGTAGGCAAACTAGGTGACACTCTTGTTGATATACTTGTAGGGATCAATGTTGAAACGCTTGGTGTTGATTTGTAAGCTAAGAAGAAAGCAAAAATATTCTATTCAGCGTACCAGTCACACATTTCAAACATGAAATTTAGGAGCAATTATATGCATTCTCATTAACATGTACAAAATGACATTTTTCACATGCAACTCTCATTTCCAGTGGTTTATTGAAGGCTCATCTTATTTACTACAATACAATGAATCTCACACAACATCACATATATTTACATTACATATAATGTGATGAGAATTACATTTCACATTACAACAATCTTGGCAATGTGAAAATCATCTATTCCTGGCTATCTGATAATACGTGTTCGCTGGAAGAATCATTTATACAAACCTATATCTATCTCTGAGATTGTGATATTTAAATTTCTGCACCTATTTCCACATTATTCAAAATGTATCCCACATGTTCATGCACTGGAATGAACCTTACTAACTCTTCCATTCCATTTCCATTGCAATGCAATCTGTTGTGATGACATGCAACAATCATACATAAATGGTATTGGCTATTAACATCATCAGTTTTGTGCTTACTTGTTGGTTTCACACATATCTTCACAGAAACAGTCACTACCACAGGGATTTCATTGGTAGTGGCAACAATGGTCAGTTGAATCTTTGTTTTTCCCGTTCCAGGTTTAATGCTAAAAGCCTCTGTAGGTGTCAGTAACAGAGAAACAACCCTCTCTGGTGTTACACTTACTTCAGACTCCGGTTCCTGTAAAAACCACAAGGGTACATTTAATGTAAATGGAGAAAATACACACTCAGAGAAAGCAGTGCATATCACATATCAAAACTTTGCAAACACACACACCAGGCAAATATTAAACTCACCTTTACTTTTCCAAACAATTCTACTTGATAAATTTCTACATTCTTTGATGTCACAAGATAAACTTCTCCTCCGTTGTTAAGGTCATCTCCAATATCTATATAAATAATCCTATTCTCCGTAGTATTCGTTTTCCAACCTTGTCCACTCGGTCGAATATCACTTGCATTACCAGCAGGATACAGTTTTATTGCACTGTCTGGTATCACTGCTTTGTCGTCCATTCCATAAACACCTTCACATTTGACTGCAAACAGGAAAACAATACACCGCACACTAAATATATATTTTCTATATACTGAAGCATATATACAATTTCATAATTGCAAGGTAAACATCAATCAAGCTGATAAATGTAAACATATCGAAAGACATACATAACTTAAGATAAATGATAAATATCAAAGGAGAGATATACAAGAATTGCAATTTCAATGGGGCTATGATTAAAAACAAATATGTCTAACAACAAATGCATAGAGCACAATATGTTACTTTCTGCTTTTTAGATAAACCTCTCAATAATAATGCCTACGTGGGTGTAATCAAAAGTAACCACAACTTTACAATATTGTTTTATGCACTTAATTTTACATGTTAACACATTTATTGCCTTCCAATTATTCTCAGTTTCAAGCAATGTGTCGATCCAAACGCATTCTCCTCAGTTCAAAGCAGTTCTGGAACTATTGCAAAGCGATACCTTTTAACGCCTTCATCAGTTATTTTTCTTCCCTCATCAACATTCATAAAACATTTTCCTTTAAGGCTTTTTTTATTCTGGGGAGCAGAAACAAGTTGCAGGGAGCAAGATCCAAAGAATAAGGAATGCACGTAAGTGGTGTCATAACAGTTTTGATAGAAACATCCCACCCACAAGGCGGTGTGTGCAGACACATTGCCACGAAGAAACCACCATCCTCCACTTTCACACACATCAGGGTAGTTTGTTCCACAGTGTCTTGCAAATGATTAAGATCTGCCAAGTAAAATGTCTGGTTAAGTGTTCGACAATCACAAACAAATTCAGTGTGGTCACCTCATTTTGTATCAATGAAATACATCAGCATCTTGTTGACATTAGACTTCACTTGATGCGCATTTTCAGGGCATGGTGATATTGAATGCTTCCATTTACACAATTTCTCATTCATTTCAAGGTCACAGCCAATACAACAGATTTCATCACAAGTGATGCCCTTCGGGAAAACGTTCCGGTCAGCACCTAATTGTACCTTCAGTTCTCGGCACGTATTCAGTTTTGACTGCTACTCACTTTCCGTGAGTACGCGAGGCACGAATTTTGCTGCAATTCCTCTCATTTGCAATCCATCACTCAAAACTCATTGGCACAAGCTCCAGGATACAAAAGTTATATCAACAAACTCATCAGTTATTCAGTAATGTCTCTCCAACATCAGTTCATGAACGTTCAGGATGTTTTTATTTGCTTCGAAGACAGACAGTCGCTCTGAACAGGGTTCGTCTGCAAGCAAAAGGCGACCAGTCCTTAAACATGAAAACCACTCGTAATCTTGCATTTTTCACATGGCAGTGTATTCCTACACTGTTTGAAGAATGACAACTATTTCAGCTACCATTTTAACCGGCACCAATTAGAATTTCACAGAAGTACGTTGTTCCTTTGTTTCAGCCATTGCAGAAATCAACAAACATGGGATAAACACCTTAAAGCAAACATGCACCATGTGGGAGCATGATTTCATTCAATGCCACCAGTTAGCAGAATGATACCTGAGGGTCATATCAGCTTGCTTATTGCTGCAGAATCCTGAACTGAAAGGGGACTGTCCCACAGAGAACATTTCCGGTTACTTTAGGGTATTCCTTTGTATATTCGAAACACTGTATACAAATACATTAAATGTGAACATCAAAACAGAAAAGAACCAATTATTCGTAGGACTACTACACACACCAATTATCTACCAAAACTGAAAACAATAAGAGTTATCTTAGGATTTCAAAAGTATTATGTAAATCATGAAGATACGTATTAACCTGAGATATACATGAGAATTTTTCATCTTGTTTAAATATTATTGGCCTATAAACCTGAGACTGCCATACTTACACGGTGTGGTAGATACTGTGCTCAGTACAGTGGAGACAATGGGTGACTCTGTTGTAGACACACTGGGTGACACTGTTGTAGACAAACTAGGTGATACTGTTGTTGATATGCTAGTAGGGATCAGTGTTGAAACACTTGGTGTTGAAAGGTAAGCTAAAACATTAACAAGGATATTCCATTCAAGACACACATTGCAAATACAAACTTTACATGCAATAATATGCATTCTAATTAACATGACATTTCCCCATGCAACTCAAATTTCCTGAAAAATACCATCAGCTCACATAATTTTCTAGAAAGTAATAAACCACGCCATTTATCTTTTGTCAAAATAGACATGGACTTTCACATGATTGACTGTTCCTATATCTGGTTCTAAAATTATGAGTGGTCAGTGCAGGTTGCACAACCCACTAAGAAAGAAGCCGTCAGTAGAGTTCAAATCAGCAATGAGCAAAACCACATGTTTTGTGTACGGATAGTTTACGAAGGTTCAGTTCTCGGCCACATCTTCTTTATTGTAGACAACGAGGCTAGAAACAAGGAATTTAAGCCTGGCTGCCCTTTGGAGATACCTGATGTTGACACACCTTCTTATTACACCTGAATAACTAGCAGAAATAGAGGACGAATTTCAAGTACTCAAGCAACGTCCAAAATGATAGGACCAGGTTAGTAGAACAGTAAGAAATACTGGAGTTGATTTGTTCCACTAGAATCTTCAAAGAGCTGCCCCACAACGCTGACTCAAAACTAATGACTGAAACTACAAAACATAACTTACATATGTAATATACATATTTATCAATATTTCCTACTAATTGCCAATTTAGCTCCCATACGCAAGCTCTCATCAATAAGTACCCAGACTGTTGCCATAGTAATGAAGCTAAAGCACACTGAGTGTAGCCACCTGGCAATGACTGACCTTCATCTCTGTTGTGCATTCTAGCTCACTTCCTCTTGTTTGCAGCAGTGCTTGGAAGGAAGGTGTGTAGCGTGTGGTCGTCGCATTGACCATCACAGAGAAAGTTCTCACGGTAATACTGGCTCACAAGGCTGTGAAAAGTTGCAGAAAGTGTATGGAGAGGGGTGAATGAGCTGCACAGACGAGTATGAGTGTTTCACACATTTCTAAGATGCCCGAAAAAATGTTGATATTGACAAATGTTCTGGAAGACATGTAACCAGAAGAGCTTAGAAAAATATCACAGATGTGTGTGCAGCTGCGAGGAGAAATTCTCGAATCACACAATCCTTGCGTTACAAGAGGATGTGCAGGTTAATTACAGTTCAGTTCAGTCCATTATCACAGACATTTTAGGTGTGAGACATGTGTCTGCCAACTTTGTGCCAAATCTGCTTTCAGCTGACCAAAAATATATTCACGTTTCAGTTCTACAAGATCTTCTCAGTTCTGTCCAAAAACAATGAAAACTTTTTGAAACCTTAGCATTGGTCTCTGAGCATGTATTGCCAGGTGGTATGGAGGGTATCCAGCCATAGAAAACTTGGCAAATCAGACTAGAGTCTGGTGAAGACCCACTGTTTACCAGTCGTTGTCATGCCGTCCAACCCATTGCTGCATCAACAATGGATGTTTAACGATGATCAAGATGATTCTCTGCTCAGCTTCCTGTCATGGTCAATGAGACATTCTTGCATCACAGACATTCCTTCTAAGCACTGTAGTAAACAGCGAAAGTGAGCTAGAACGTTAAAACTTCGTACGCATGAACATCAGGGTACAAGGTCAATTTGTGCCAAGAAGCTTCAATCTCTGTGCGCTAGCTTCGTTATTATAGCAACAGTCTGCATACATATTGATCAGACCACATACATACACTCCAAACAAGCAACTAAAGCAATTCTGTCTTTTCGTTGTTATTGCAATGGAATTGTTTTCAATAATTGACAAACATCATTTATAAATGATTTCTGCTATTTAAATCATTAATTTCACACTTACTTGATGGTTTCACACACAACTTTACAGAAACCGTCACTCTCATCGGCCTTTTTGGACTACGGGGACTAATGGTCAATGCAACCTTTCCGTAGCCACTGTTTGGTTTTATTATGAATCCTTCACTGGGTTGCAATAGTGGAGAAACAACATATTCTGGCATAGTCCTCTGGTTAGTAGCACTTTCTCCAAACACATATGTTTCCCCAGATGTAGATTTCTGTAAAAGATTATATTCAATACAGTTGCAGCTATGTATATATATGTATAAAATCACACTCATCAAAAATCAAACTCACCTTTAATCTTCCATACATTTTTACTTCATAATATTTTACATTTTCGGAAACAACAAGAGAAATTCGTCCACCGGAGTTAAGCTTATCACCAATATCTATATACATAAATCTATTTCCTGCTGTCTTAGTTTCCCAACCAGATCCAGTTGGACGAACATTCCACGTATAGTCCTGAGGGAACAATATTATTGCAGCATTTGGTATCACATTTTCATCAGACATTCCTTCAATATTTTCGCATTCCACTGTAAAAAAATCAATAACGTATACAACATCACAAAACTGACAATCACTGAACAATAGCAGGATATAAGATGTGAAATTCATTCACAAGCAAGACAGCATTATTCCATGCAAAATACATAGCAATTATTACATAGGATTATTCCAAATACACAAGACAATATCAATGTCATCATGTTTCACGTCTCAATAGCATAATGAACACAAATATCAACTTCATCAAATCTAAATATGATACATTAAATAAAAAATGGATAAAATCTGATTCTCATAACAACAACAGAAAAATACACATTCTTATTCCCAAACAGGCATGTCTTTCAATGCATGCAAAATTGTGACGTTTCCATTCAGTCTCTCTGCATTCTATCAACACCAATGCTCACAACTAATGTAATGCACACTAATAAGTGGAATAGAAGAGTTATGCAAGTTTCAGCAACAAGATTATTCATATCTGTCACAACGCAAATATCAGAAATGAAAGCAATGGAGATTAAATTTAAGAAAATCCAAAGCGAATGACACAGAAAGCTACAATTCTGAAATATATGCAAGTGTTTTCAAACATGTTATTATGAATGACCAATAGACATTAGATTACAATACTTACATGGTGTGGTAGACACTGTACTCAGTACAGTGGACATACTGGGTGACACAGTTGTAGACACACTGGGCGACACAGTTGTAGACACAGTTGTAGACACACTGGGTGACACTGTTGTAGACACATTGGATGACACTGTTGTAGAGACACTGGGTGATACTGTTGTAGACACACTGGGTGACACTGTGGTAGGCAAACTAGGTGACACTCTTGTTGATATACTTGTAGGGATCAATGTTGAAACGCTTGGTGTTGATTTGTAAGCTAAGAAGAAAGCAAAAATATTCTATTCAGTGTACCAGTCACACATTTCAAACATGAAATTTAGGAGCAATTATATGCATTCTCATTAACATGTACAAAATGACATTTTTCACATGCAACTCTCATTTCCAGTGGTTTTTTGAAGGCTCATCTTATTTACTACAATACAATGAATCTCACACAACATCACATATATTTACATTACATATAATGTGATGAGAATTACATTTCACATTACAACAATCTTGGCAATGTGAAAATCATCTATTCCTGGCTATCTGATAATACGTGTTCGCTGGAAGAATCATTTATACAAACCTATATCTATCTCTGAGATTGTGATATTTAAATTTCTGCACCTATTTCCACATTATTCAAAATGTATCCCACATGTTCGTGCACTGGAATGAACCTTACCAACTCTTCCATTCCATTTCCATTGCAATGCAATCTGTTGTGATGACATGCAACAATCATACATAAATGGTATTGGCTATTAACATCATCAGTTTTGTGCTTACTTGTTGGTTTCACACATATCTTCACAGAAACAGTCACTACCACAGGGATTTCATTGGTAGTGGCAACAATGGTCAGTTGAATCTTTGTTTTTCCCGTTCCAGGTTTAATGCTAAAAGCCTCTGTAGGTGTCAGTAACAGAGAAACAACCCTCTCTGGTGTTTCACTTACTTCAGACTCCGGTTCCTGTAAAAACCACAAGGGTACATTTAATGTAAATGGAGAAAATACACACTCAGAGAAAGCAGTGCATATCACATATCAAAACTTTGCAAACACACACACCAGGCAAATATTAAACTCACCTTTACTTTTCCAAACAATTCTACTTGATAAATTTCTACATTCTTTGATGTCACAAGATAAACTTCTCCTCCGTTGTTAAGGTCATCTCCAATATCTATATAAATAATCCTATTCTCCGTAGTATTCGTTTTCCAACCTTGTCCACTCGGTCGAATATCACTTGCATTACCAGCAGGATACAGTTTTATTGCACTGTCTGGTATCACTGCTTTGTCGTCCATTCCATAAACACCTTCACATTTGACTGCAAACAGGAAAACAATACACCGCACACTAAATATATATTTTCTATATACTGAAGCATATATACAATTTCATAATTGCAAGGTAAACATCAATCAAGCTGATAAATATAAACATATCGAAAGACATACATAACTTAAGATAAATGATAAATATCAAAGGAGAGATATACAAGAATTGCAATTTCAATGGGGCTATGATTAAAAACAAATATGTCTAACAACAAATGCATAGAGCACAATATGTTACTTTCTGCTTTTTAGCTAAACCTCTCAATAATAATGCCTACGTGGGTGTAATCAAAAGTAACCACAACTTTACAATATTGTTTTATGCACTTAATTTTACATGTTAACACATTTATTGCCTTCCAATTATTCTCAGTTTCAAGCAATGTGTCGATCCAAACGCATTCTCCTCAGTTCAAAGCAGTTCTGGAACTATTGCAAAGCGATACCTTTTAACGCCTTCATCAGTTATTTTTCTTCCCTCATCAACATTCATAAAACATTTTCCTTTAAGGCTTTTTTTATTCTGGGGAGCAGAAACAAGTTGCAGGGAGCAAGATCCAAAGAATAAGGAATGCACGTAAGTGGTGTCATAACAGTTTTGATAGAAACATCCCACACACAAGGCGGTGTGTGCAGACACATTGCCACGAAGAAACCACCATCCTCCACTTTCACACACATCAGGGTAGTTTGTTCCACAGTGTCTTGCAAATGATTAAGATCTGCCAAGTAAAATGTCTGGTTAAGTGTTCGACAATCACAAACAAATTCAGTGTGGTCACCTCATTTTGTATCAATGAAATACATCAGCATCTTGTTGACATTAGACTTCACTTGATGCGCATTTTCAGGGCATGGTGATATTGAATGCTTCCATTTACACAATTTCTCATTCATTTCAAGGTCACAGCCAATACAACAGATTTCATCACAAGTGATGCCCTTCGGGAAAACGTTCCGGTCAGCACCTAATTGTACCTTCAGTTCTCGGCACGTATTCAGTTTTGACTGCTACTCACTTTCCGTGAGTACGCGAGGCACGAATTTTGCTGCAATTCCTCTCATTTGCAATCCATCACTCAAAACTCATTGGCACAAGCTCCAGGATACAAAAGTTATATCAACAAACTCATCAGTTATTCAGTAATGTCTCTCCAACATCAGTTCATGAACGTTCAGGATGTTTTTATTTGCTTCGAAGACAGACAGTCGCTCTGAACAGGGTTCGTCTGCAAGCAAAAGGCGACCAGTCCTTAAACATGAAAACCACTCGTAATCTTGCATTTTTCACATGGCAGTGTATTCCTACACTGTTTGAAGAATGACAACTATTTCAGCTACCATTTTAACCGGCGCCAATTAGAATTTCACAGAAGTACGTTGTTCCTTTGTTTCAGCCATTGCAAAAATCAACAAACATGGGATAAACACCGTAAAACAAACATGCACCATGTGGGAGCATGATTTCATTCAATGCCACCAGTTAGCAGAATGATACCTGAGGGTCATATCAGCTTGCTTATTGCTGCAGAAGCCTGAACTGAAAGGGGACTGTCCCACAGAGAACATTTCCGGTTACTTTAGGGTATTCCTTTGTATATTCGAAACACTGTATACAAATACATTAAATGTGAACATCAAAACAGAAAAGAACCAATTATTCGTAGGACTACTACACACACCAATTATCTACCAAAACTGAAAACAATAAGAGTTATCTTAGGATTTCAAAAGTATTATGTAAATCATGAAGATACGTATTAACCTGAGATATACATGAGAATTTTTCATCTTGTTTAAATATTATTGGCCTATAAACCTGAGACTGCCATACTTACACGGTGTGGTAGATACTGTGCTCAGTACAGTGGAGACAATGGGTGACTCTGTTGTAGACACACTGGGTGACACTGTTGTAGACAAACTAGGTGATACTGTTGTTGATATGCTAGTAGGGATCAGTGTTGAAACACTTGGTGTTGAAAGGTAAGCTAAAACATTAACAAGGATATTCCATTCAAGACACACATTGCAAATACAAACTTTACATGCAATAATATGCATTCTAATTAACATGACATTTCCCCATGCAACTCAAATTTCCTGAAAAATACCATCAGCTCACATAATTTTCTAGAAAGTAATAAACCACGCCATTTATCTTTTGTCAAAATAGACATGGACTTTCACATGATTGACTGTTCCTATATCTGGTTCTAAAATTATGAGTGGTCAGTGCAGGTTGCACAACCCACTAAGAAAGAAGCCGTCAGTAGAGTTCAAATCAGCAATGAGCAAAACCACATGTTTTGTGTACGGATAGTTTACGAAGGTTCAGTTCTCGGCCACATCTTCTTTATTGTAGACAACGAGGCTAGAAACAAGGAATTTAAGCCTGGCTGCCCTTTGGAGATACCTGATGTTGACACACCTTCTTATTACACCTGAATAACTAGCAGAAATAGAGGACGAATTTCAAGTACTCAAGCAACGTCCAAAATGATAGGACCAGGTTAGTAGAACAGTAAGAAATACTGGAGTTGATTTGTTCCACTAGAATCTTCAAAGAGCTGCCCCACAACGCTGACTCAAAACTAATGACTGAAACTACAAAACATAACTTACATATGTAATATACATATTTATCAATATTTCCTACTAATTGCCAATTTAGCTCCCATACGCAAGGTCTCATCAATAAGTACCCAGACTGTTGCCATAGTAATGAAGCTAAAGCACACTGAGTGTAGCCACCTGGCAATGACTGACCTTCATCTCTGTTGTGCATTCTAGCTCACTTCCTCTTGTTTGCAGCAGTGCTTGGAAGGAAGGTGTGTAGCGTGTGGTCGTCGCATTGACCATCACAGAGAAAGTTCTCACGGTAATACTGGCTCACAAGGCTGTGAAAAGTTGCAGAAAGTGTATGGAGAGGGGTGAATGAGCTGCACAGACGAGTATGAGTGTTTCACACATTTCTAAGATGCCCGAAAAAATGTTGATATTGACAAATGTTCTGGAAGACATGTAACCAGAAGAGCTTAGAAAAATATCACAGATGTGTGTGCAGCTGCGAGGAGAAATTCTCGAATCACACAATCCTTGCGTTACAAGAGGATGTGCAGGTTAATTACAGTTCAGTTCAGTCCATTATCACAGACATTTTAGGTGTGAGACATGTGTCTGCCAACTTTGTGCCAAATCTGCTTTCAGCTGACCAAAAATATATTCACGTTTCAGTTCTACAAGATCTTCTCAGTTCTGTCCAAAAACAATGAAAACTTTTTGAAACCTTAGCATTGGTCTCTGAGCATGTATTGCCAGGTGGTATGGAGGGTATCCAGCCATAGAAAACTTGGCAAATCAGACTAGAGTCTGGTGAAGACCCACTGTTTACCAGTCGTTGTCATGCCGTCCAACCCATTGCTGCATCAACAATGGATGTTTAACGATGATCAAGATGATTCTCTGCTCAGCTTCCTGTCATGGTCAATGAGACATTCTTGCATCACAGACATTCCTTCTAAGCACTGTAGTAAACAGCGAAAGTGAGCTAGAACGTTAAAACTTCGTACGCATGAACATCAGTGTACAAGGTCAATTTGTGCCAAGAAGCTTCAATCTCTGTGCGCTAGCTTCGTTATTATAGCAACAGTCTGCATACATATTGATCAGACCACATACATACACTCCAAACAAGCAACTAAAGCAATTCTGTCTTTTCGTTGTTATTGCAATGGAATTGTTTTCAATAATTGACAAACATCATTTATAAATGATTTCTGCTATTTAAATCATTAATTTCACACTTACTTGATGGTTTCACACACAACTTTACAGAAACAGTCACTCTCATCGGCCTTTTTGGACTACGGGGACTAATGGTCAATGCAACCTTTCCATAGCCACTGTTTGGTTTTATTATGAATCCTTCACTGGGTTGCAATAGTGGAGAAACAACATATTCTGGCATAGTCCTCTGGTTAGTAGCACTTTCTCCAAACACATATGTTTCCCCAGATGTAGATTTCTGTAAAAGATTATATTCAATACAGTTGCAGCTATGTATATATATGTATAAAATCACACTCATCAAAAATCAAACTCACCTTTAATCTTCCATACATTTTTACTTCATAATATTTTACATTTTCGGAAACAACAAGAGAAATTCGTCCACCGGAGTTAAACTTATCACCAATATCTATATACATAAATCTATTTCCTGCTGTCTTAGTTTCCCAACCAGATCCAGTTGGACGAACATTCCACGTATAGTCCTGAGGGAACAATATTATTGCAGCATTTGGTATCACATTTTCATCAGACATTCCTTCAATATTTTCGCATTCCACTGTAAAAAAATCAATAACGTATACAACATCACAAAACTGACAATCACTGAACAATAGCAGGATATAAGATGTGAAATTCATTCACAAGCAAGACAGCATTATTCCATGCAAAATACATAGCAATTATTACATAGGATTATTCCAAATACACAAGACAATATCAATGTCATCATGTTTCACGTCTCAATAGCATAATGAACACAAATATCAACTTCATCAAATCTAAATATGATACATTAAATAAAATTGGATAAAATCTGATTCTCATAACAACAACAGAAAAATACACATTCTTATTCCCAAACAGGCATGTCTTTCAATGCATGCAAAATTGTGACGTTTCCATTCAGTCTCTCTGCATTCTATCAACACCAATGCTCACAACTAATGTAATGCACACTAATAAGTGGAATAGAAGAGTTATGCAAGTTTCAGCAACAAGATTATTCATATCTGTCACAACGCAAATATCAGAAATGAAAGCAATGGAGATTAAATTTAAGAAAATCCAAAGCGAATGACACAGAAAGCTACAATTCTGAAATATATGCAAGTGTTTTCAAACATGTTATTATGAATGACCAATAGACATTAGATTACAATACTTACATGGGGTGGTAGACACTGTACTCAGTACAGTGGACATACTGGGTGACACAGTTGTAGACACACTGGGCGACACAGTTGTAGACATAGTTGTAGACACACTGGGTGACACAGTTGTAGAGACACTGGGTGACACAGTTGTAGACACACTGGGTGACACTGTTGTAGACACATTGGATGACACTGTTGTAGAGACACTGGGTGATACTGTTGTAGACACACTGGGTGACACTGTGGTAGGCAAACTAGGTGACACTCTTGTTGATATACTTGTAGGGATCAATGTTGAAACGCTTGGTGTTGATTTGTAAGCTAAGAAGAAAGCAAAAATATTCTATTCAGTGTACCAGTCACACATTTCAAACATGAAATTTAGGAGCAATTATATGCATTCTCATTAACATGTACAAAATGACATTTTTCACATGCAACTCTCATTTCCAGTGGTTTATTGAAGGCTCATCTTATTTACTACAATACAATGAATCTCACACAACATCACATATATTTACATTACATATAATGTGATGAGAATTACATTTCACATTACAACAATCTTGGCAATGTGAAAATCATCTATTCCTGGCTATCTGATAATACGTGTTCGCTGGAAGAATCATTTATACAAACCTATATCTATCTCTGAGATTGTGATATTTAAATTTCTGCACCTATTTCCACATTATTCAAAATGTATCCCACATGTTCATGCACTGGAATGAACCTTACTAACTCTTCCATTCCATTTCCATTGCAATGCAATCTGTTGTGATGACATGCAACAATCATACATAAATGGTATTGGCTATTAACATCATCAGTTTTGTGCTTACTTGTTGGTTTCACACATATCTTCACAGAAACAGTCACTACCACAGGGATTTCATTGGTAGTGGCAACAATGGTCAGTTGAATCTTTGTTTTTCCCGTTCCAGGTTTAATGCTAAAAGCCTCTGTAGGTGTCAGTAACAGAGAAACAACCCTCTCTGGTGTTACACTTACTTCAGACTCCGGTTCCTGTAAAAACCACAAGGGTACATTTAATGTAAATGGAGAAAATACACACTCAGAGAAAGCAGTGCATATCACATATCAAAACTTTGCAAACGCACACACCAGGCAAATATTAAACTCACCTTTACTTTTCCAAACAATTCTACTTGATAAATTTCTACATTCTTTGATGTCACAAGATAAACTTCTCCTCCGTTGTTAAGGTCATCTCCAATATCTATATAAATAATCCTATTCTCCGTAGTATTCGTTTTCCAACCTTGTCCACTCGGTCGAATATCACTTGCATTACCAGCAGGATACAGTTTTATTGCACTGTCTGGTATCACTGCTTTGTCGTCCATTCCATAAACACCTTCACATTTGACTGCAAACAGGAAAACAATACACCGCACACTAAATATATATTTTCTATATACTGAAGCATATATACAATTTCATAATTGCAAGGTAAACATCAATCAAGCTGATAAATGTAAACATATCGAAAGACATACATAACTTAAGATAAATGATAAATATCAAAGGAGAGATATACAAGAATTGCAATTTCAATGGGGCTATGATTAAAAACAAATATGTCTAACAACAAATGCATAGAGCACAATATGTTACTTTCTGCTTTTTAGATAAACCTCTCAATAATAATGCCTACGTGGGTGTAATCAAAAGTAACCACAACTTTACAATATTGTTTTATGCACTTAATTTTACATGTTAACACATTTATTGCCTTCCAATTATTCTCAGTTTCAAGCAATGTGTCGATCCAAACGCATTCTCCTCAGTTCAAAGCAGTTCTGGAACTATTGCAAAGCGATACCTTTTAACGCCTTCATCAGTTATTTTTCTTCCCTCATCAACATTCATAAAACATTTTCCTTTAAGGCTTTTTTTATTCTGGGGAGCAGAAACAAGTGGCAGGGAGCAAGATCCAAAGAATAAGGAATGCACGTAAGTGGTGTCATAACAGTTTTGATAGAAACATCCCACCCACAAGGCGGTGTGTGCAGACACATTGCCACGAAGAAACCACCATCCTCCACTTTCACACACATCAGGGTAGTTTGTTCCACAGTGTCTTGCAAATGATTAAGATCTGCCAAGTAAAATGTCTGGTTAAGTGTTCGACAATCACAAACAAATTCAGTGTGGTCACCTCATTTTGTATCAATGAAATACATCAGCATCTTGTTGACATTAGACTTCACTTGATGCGCATTTTCAGGGCATGGTGATATTGAATGCTTCCATTTACACAATTTCTCATTCATTTCAAGGTCACAGCCAATACAACAGATTTCATCACAAGTGATGCCCTTCGGGAAAACGTTCCGGTCAGCACCTAATTGTACCTTCAGTTCTCGGCACGTATTCAGTTTTGACTGCTACTCACTTTCCGTGAGTACGCGAGGCACGAATTTTGCTGCAATTCCTCTCATTTGCAATCCATCACTCAAAACTCATTGGCACAAGCTCCAGGATACAAAAGTTATATCAACAAACTCATCAGTTATTCAGTAATGTCTCTCCAACATCAGTTCATGAACGTTCAGGATGTTTTTATTTGCTTCGAAGACAGACAGTCGCTCTGAACAGGGTTCGTCTGCAAGCAAAAGGCGACCAGTCCTTAAACATGAAAACCACTCGTAATCTTGCATTTTTCACATGGCAGTGTATTCCTACACTGTTTGAAGAATGACAACTATTTCAGCTACCATTTTAACCGGCACCAATTAGAATTTCACAGAAGTACGTTGTTCCTTTGTTTCAGCCATTGCAGAAATCAACAAACATGGGATAAACACCTTAAAGCAAACATGCACCATGTGGGAGCATGATTTCATTCAATGCCACCAGTTAGCAGAATGATACCTGAGGGTCATATCAGCTTGCTTATTGCTGCAGAATCCTGAACTGAAAGGGGACTGTCCCACAGAGAACATTTCCGGTTACTTTAGGGTATTCCTTTGTATATTCGAAACACTGTATACAAATACATTAAATGTGAACATCAAAACAGAAAAGAACCAATTATTCATAGGACTACTACACACACCAATTATCTACCAAAACTGAAAACAATAAGAGTTATCTTAGGATTTCAAAAGTATTATGTAAATCATGAAGATACGTATTAACCTGAGATATACATGAGAATTTTTCATCTTGTTTAAATATTATTGGCCTATAAACCTGAGACTGCCATACTTACACGGTGTGGTAGATACTGTGCTCAGTACAGTGGAGACAATGGGTGACTCTGTTGTAGACACACTGGGTGACACTGTTGTAGACAAACTAGGTGATACTGTTGTTGATATGCTAGTAGGGATCAGTGTTGAAACACTTGGTGTTGAAAGGTAAGCTAAAACATTAACAAGGATATTCCATTCAAGACACACATTGCAAATACAAACTTTACATGCAATAATATGCATTCTAATTAACATGACATTTCCCCATGCAACTCAAATTTCCTGAAAAATACCATCAGCTCACATAATTTTCTAGAAAGTAATAAACCACGCCATTTATCTTTTGTCAAAATAGACATGGACTTTCACATGATTGACTGTTCCTATATCTGGTTCTAAAATTATGAGTGGTCAGTGCAGGTTGCACAACCCACTAAGAAAGAAGCCGTCAGTAGAGTTCAAATCAGCAATGAGCAAAACCACATGTTTTGTGTACGGATAGTTTACGAAGGTTCAGTTCTCGGCCACATCTTCTTTATTGTAGACAACGAGGCTAGAAACAAGGAATTTAAGCCTGGCTGCCCTTTGGAGATACCTGATGTTGACACACCTTCTTATTACACCTGAATAACTAGCAGAAATAGAGGACGAATTTCAAGTACTCAAGCAACGTCCAAAATGATAGGACCAGGTTAGTAGAACAGTAAGAAATACTGGAGTTGATTTGTTCCACTAGAATCTTCAAAGAGCTGCCCCACAACGCTGACTCAAAACTAATGACTGAAACTACAAAACATAACTTACATATGTAATATACATATTTATCAATATTTCCTACTAATTGCCAATTTAGCTCCCATACGCAAGCTCTCATCAATAAGTACCCAGACTGTTGCCATAGTAATGAAGCTAAAGCACACTGAGTGTAGCCACCTGGCAATGACTGACCTTCATCTCTGTTGTGCATTCTAGCTCACTTCCTCTTGTTTGCAGCAGTGCTTGGAAGGAAGGTGTGTAGCGTGTGGTCGTCGCATTGACCATCACAGAGAAAGTTCTCACGGTAATACTGGCTCACAAGGCTGTGAAAAGTTGCAGAAAGTGTATGGAGAGGGGTGAATGAGCTGCACAGACGAGTATGAGTGTTTCACACATTTCTAAGATGCCCGAAAAAATGTTGATATTGACAAATGTTCTGGAAGACATGTAACCAGAAGAGCTTAGAAAAATATCACAGATGTGTGTGCAGCTGCGAGGAGAAATTCTCGAATCACACAATCCTTGCGTTACAAGAGGATGTGCAGGTTAATTACAGTTCAGTTCAGTCCATTATCACAGACATTTTAGGTGTGAGACATGTGTCTGCCAACTTTGTGCCAAATCTGCTTTCAGCTGACCAAAAATATATTCACGTTTCAGTTCTACAAGATCTTCTCAGTTCTGTCCAAAAACAATGAAAACTTTTTGAAACCTTAGCATTGGTCTCTGAGCATGTATTGCCAGGTGGTATGGAGGGTATCCAGCCATAGAAAACTTGGCAAATCAGACTAGAGTCTGGTGAAGACCCACTGTTTACCAGTCGTTGTCATGCCGTCCAACCCATTGCTGCATCAACAATGGATGTTTAACGATGATCAAGATGATTCTCTGCTCAGCTTCCTGTCATGGTCAATGAGACATTCTTGCATCACAGACATTCCTTCTAAGCACTGTAGTAAACAGCGAAAGTGAGCTAGAAAGTTAAAACTTCGTACGCATGAACATCAGTGTACAAGGTCAATTTGTGCCAAGAAGCTTCAATCTCTGTGCGCTAGCTTCGTTATTATAGCAACAGTCTGCATACATATTGATCAGACCACATACATACACTCCAAACAAGCAACTAAAGCAATTCTGTCTTTTCGTTGTTATTGCAATGGAATTGTTTTCAATAATTGACAAACATCATTTATAAATGATTTCTGCTATTTAAATCATTAATTTCACACTTACTTGATGGTTTCACACACAACTTTACAGAAACAGTCACTCTCATCGGCCTTTTTGGACTACGGGGACTAATGGTCAATGCAACCTTTCCATAGCCACTGTTTGGTTTTATTATGAATCCTTCACTGGGTTGCAATAGTGGAGAAACAACATATTCTGGCATAGTCCTCTGGTTAGTAGCACTTTCTCCAAACACATATGTTTCCCCAGATGTAGATTTCTGTAAAAGATTATATTCAATACAGTTGCAGCTATGTATATATATGTATAAAATCACACTCATCAAAAATCAAACTCACCTTTAATCTTCCATACATTTTTACTTCATAATATTTTACATTTTCGGAAACAACAAGAGAAATTCGTCCACCGGAGTTAAGCTTATCACCAATATCTATATACATAAATCTATTTCCTGCTGTCTTAGTTTCCCAACCAGATCCAGTTGGACGAACATTCCACGTATAGTCCTGAGGGAACAATATTATTGCAGCATTTGGTATCACATTTTCATCAGACATTCCTTCAATATTTTCGCATTCCACTGTAAAAAAATCAATAACGTATACAACATCACAAAACTGACAATCACTGAACAATAGCAGGATATAAGATGTGAAATTCATTCACAAGCAAGACAGCATTATTCCATGCAAAATACATAGCAATTATTACATAGGATTATTCCAAATACACAAGACAATATCAATGTCATCATGTTTCACGTCTCAATAGCATAATGAACACAAATATCAACTTCATCAAATCTAAATATGATACATTAAATAAAAAATGGATAAAATCTGATTCTCATAACAACAACAGAAAAATACACATTCTTATTCCCAAACAGGCATGTCTTTCAATGCATGCAAAATTGTGACGTTTCCATTCAGTCTCTCTGCATTCTATCAACACCAATGCTCACAACTAATGTAATGCACACTAATAAGTGGAATAGAAGAGTTATGCAAGTTTCAGCAACAAGATTATTCATATCTGTCACAACGCAAATATCAGAAATGAAAGCAATGGAGATTAAATTTAAGAAAATCCAAAGCGAATGACACAGAAAGCTACAATTCTGAAATATATGCAAGTGTTTTCAAACATGTTATTATGAATGACCAATAGACATTAGATTACAATACTTACATGGTGTGGTAGACACTGTACTCAGTACAGTGGACATACTGGGTGACACAGTTGTAGACACACTGGGCGACACAGTTGTAGACACAGTTGTAGACACACTGGGTGACACTGTTGTAGACACATTGGATGACACTGTTGTAGAGACACTGGGTGATACTGTTGTAGACACACTGGGTGACACTGTGGTAGGCAAACTAGGTGACACTCTTGTTGATATACTTGTAGGGATCAATGTTGAAACGCTTGGTGTTGATTTGTAAGCTAAGAAGAAAGCAAAAATATTCTATTCAGTGTACCAGTCACACATTTCAAACATGAAATTTAGGAGCAATTATATGCATTCTCATTAACATGTACAAAATGACATTTTTCACATGCAACTCTCATTTCCAGTGGTTTTTTGAAGGCTCATCTTATTTACTACAATACAATGAATCTCACACAACATCACATATATTTACATTACATATAATGTGATGAGAATTACATTTCACATTACAACAATCTTGGCAATGTGAAAATCATCTATTCCTGGCTATCTGATAATACGTGTTCGCTGGAAGAATCATTTATACAAACCTATATCTATCTCTGAGATTGTGATATTTAAATTTCTGCACCTATTTCCACATTATTCAAAATGTATCCCACATGTTCGTGCACTGGAATGAACCTTACCAACTCTTCCATTCCATTTCCATTGCAATGCAATCTGTTGTGATGACATGCAACAATCATACATAAATGGTATTGGCTATTAACATCATCAGTTTTGTGCTTACTTGTTGGTTTCACACATATCTTCACAGAAACAGTCACTACCACAGGGATTTCATTGGTAGTGGCAACAATGGTCAGTTGAATCTTTGTTTTTCCCGTTCCAGGTTTAATGCTAAAAGCCTCTGTAGGTGTCAGTAACAGAGAAACAACCCTCTCTGGTGTTTCACTTACTTCAGACTCCGGTTCCTGTAAAAACCACAAGGGTACATTTAATGTAAATGGAGAAAATACACACTCAGAGAAAGCAGTGCATATCACATATCAAAACTTTGCAAACACACACACCAGGCAAATATTAAACTCACCTTTACTTTTCCAAACAATTCTACTTGATAAATTTCTACATTCTTTGATGTCACAAGATAAACTTCTCCTCCGTTGTTAAGGTCATCTCCAATATCTATATAAATAATCCTATTCTCCGTAGTATTCGTTTTCCAACCTTGTCCACTCGGTCGAATATCACTTGCATTACCAGCAGGATACAGTTTTATTGCACTGTCTGGTATCACTGCTTTGTCGTCCATTCCATAAACACCTTCACATTTGACTGCAAACAGGAAAACAATACACCGCACACTAAATATATATTTTCTATATACTGAAGCATATATACAATTTCATAATTGCAAGGTAAACATCAATCAAGCTGATAAATATAAACATATCGAAAGACATACATAACTTAAGATAAATGATAAATATCAAAGGAGAGATATACAAGAATTGCAATTTCAATGGGGCTATGATTAAAAACAAATATGTCTAACAACAAATGCATAGAGCACAATATGTTACTTTCTGCTTTTTAGATAAACCTCTCAATAATAATGCCTACGTGGGTGTAATCAAAAGTAACCACAACTTTACAATATTGTTTTATGCACTTAATTTTACATGTTAACACATTTATTGCCTTCCAATTATTCTCAGTTTCAAGCAATGTGTCGATCCAAACGCATTCTCCTCAGTTCAAAGCAGTTCTGGAACTATTGCAAAGCGATACCTTTTAACGCCTTCATCAGTTATTTTTCTTCCCTCATCAACATTCATAAAACATTTTCCTTTAAGGCTTTTTTCATTCTGGGGAGCAGAAACAAGTTGCAGGGAGCAAGATCCAAAGAATAAGGAATGCACGTAAGTGGTGTCATAACAGTTTTGATAGAAACATCCCACCCACAAGGCGGTGTGTGCAGACACATTGCCACGAAGAAACCACCATCCTCCACTTTCACACACATCAGGGTAGTTTGTTCCACAGTGTCTTGCAAATGATTAAGATCTGCCAAGTAAAATGTCTGGTTAAGTGTTCGACAATCACAAACAAATTCAGTGTGGTCACCTCATTTCGTATCAATGAAATACATCAGCATCTTGTTGACATTAGACTTCACTTGATGCGCATTTTCAGGGCATGGTGATATTGAATGCTTCCATTTACACAATTTCTCATTCATTTCAAGGTCACAGCCAACACAATAGATTTCATCACAAGTGATGACCTTCAGGCAAACGTTCCTGTCAGCACCTAATTGTACCTTCAGTTCTCGGCACGTATTCAGTTTTGACTGCTACTCACTTTCCGTGAGTACGCGAGGCACAAATTTTGCTGCAATTCCTCTCATTTGCAATCCATCACTCAAAACTCATTGGCACAAGCTCCAGGATACAAAAGTTATATCAACAAATTCATCAGTTATTCAGTGATGTCTCTCCAACATCAGTTCATGAACGTTCAAGATGTTTTTATTTGCTTCGAAGACAGACAGTCGCTCTGAACAGGGTTCGTCTGCAAGCAAAAGGCGACCAGTCCTTAAACATGAAAACCACTCGTAATCTTGCATTTTTCACATGGCAGTGTATTCCTACACTGTTTGAAGAATGACAACTATTTCAGCTACCATTTTAACTGGCACCAATTAGAATTTCACAGAAGTACGTTGTTCTTTTGTTTCAGCCATTGCAGAAATCAACATACATGGGATAAACACCGTAAAACAAACATGCACCATGTGGGAGCATGATTTCATTCAATGCCACCAGTTAGCAGAATGATACCTGAGGGTCATATCAGCTTGCTTATTGCTGCAGAAGCCTGAACTGAAAGGGGATTGTCCCACAGAGAACATTTCTCGTTACATTTGGTTATTCGCCCGTATATTCAAAACAATGTATACAAATACATTAAATGTGATCATCAAAACAAAAACAATCAATTATTCCTAGGAATAGTATACATGCCAATTATCTATCATAATTGCAAACAATGATAATTATCTTAGTATTTCAAAAGTGTAAAGCAAATAATGAAGACATGGATTAATATGAGTTATACATGAGAAATTTTTTCATCTTTTTAAAATATTTTTGGCCAATAAACCTGAATCTGACATACTTACATGGTGTGGTAGACACTGTGCTCAGTACAGTGGAGACAATGGGTGACTCTGTTGTAGACACACTGGGTGACACTGTTGTAGACAAACTAGGTGATACTGTTGTTGATATGCTAGTAGGGATCAGTGTTGAAACACTTGGTGTTGAAAGGTAAGCTAAAACATTGACAAGGATATTCCATTCAAGACACACATTGCAAATACAAACTTTATATGCAATAATATGCATTCTAATTAACATGACATTTCCCCATGCGACACAAATTTCCTGAAAAATACCTTGAGCTTGCATAGTTTCCTGCAAAATAACATACCTCTGGACTGAGCTTTTGTCAAAATGGAGAAGGTTATTCTCATGGTCTTTTGCTCCCTTACCTGATTGTAAAAATATATGAGTGGTTGGTGGAGGCTGCAGAACCCATTGAGAATGATGCCATCAGTAAGGTTAAATTTGCCTGTGAGCAAAACCATGAATTTGGTGTTCAGGTAGTTCATGAAGATTCAGTTCTCGGCCACATCTTTTTATCGCAGACCTACAGGCCAGAAACGAGGAATTGAGACTCGCTGCGCTTTGGAGATACATTGTGTTGATGACCTAGTTGTAACAGCTGCAACACTACCAGAACTAGAGAAGGAACTTCAAGTCTAGAAGCAACCACCAAAATGATAGGCCCAGGTTTTTAAAACAATAATGAATACTGGAATTCATTTGTTCCATTAAAATCTTCAAGGTCGTGCCCCACAAGGCTGACTGGATCAAATGATTGAAACTACAAAACATAACTTCCATATGCTATATATATATTTATCAATATTTCTTACTTATTGAAAATGCAGCTTCCATATTCATACATTTTGCAAACAAACTTATTTAGCAACTCTTTCTTTTAATCGTGTTTCTTTTCAATGATCGCCAAACATCATACATAAATGATTTCTGTTATTTAAATCATGAATTTCACACTTACTTGATGGTTTCACACACAACTTTACAGAAACAGTCACTCTCATCGGCCTTTTTGGACTACGGGGACTAATGGTCAATGCAACCTTTCCGTAGCCACCGTTTGGTTTTATTATGAATCCTTCACTGGGTTGCAATAGTGGAGAAACAATATATTCTGGCATAGTCCTCTGGTTAGTAGCACTTTCCCCAAACACATATGTTTCCCCAGATGTAGGTTTCTGTAAAAGAATATTTTCAATACAGTTGCTGCTATGTATATATATGTATAAAATTGCACTCATCAAAAATCAAACTTACCTTTAATCTTCCATACATTTTTACTTCATAATATTTTACATTTTCGGAAACAACAAGAGAAATTTGTCCACCGGAGTTAAGCTTATCACCAATATCTATATAAATAAACCTCTTTCTTGCTGTCTTTGTTTTCCAACCAGATCCACTTGGACGGATCTTCCCGGGATAGTCCGAAGGTAACAGCACTATTGAAGTATCTGGTATCACATTTTCATTAGCCATTCCTTCAATATTTTCACATTCAACTACAAAAAATAAATAATATATACATCACAAAACTTAGAATAACTAAACAATATCAGAATATAAAACATTAATTTTATTCGTAAGAAAGACAGCATTATTCCATGGAAAGTATGTAGCAATTGGAACTAGCATTATTCCAAATGCACAAACAATCTCTATATTATCATGCTTCACTTCTCAACAGTGTAGTGAAAACATATTTTAACTCAATCAATTGTACATATGACACATTACATAACAAATGGATAAAATCTATTTCTCATAACGCAACAGGTAAATACAGAATCTTGCTCCCAAACAGGTATGTCTTTCAATGCGTACATGTGTGTAACATTTTCATTCAGTCTCTGTGCATTCTCTAAAAACCAATGCTTAGAATTAATTTAATGCATTCATATGTATGTAATAGAAGAGTTAGGCAAGTTTCAGCAACAAGATTATTCATATCTGTCACAACGCAAATATCAGAAATGAAAGCAATGGAGATTAAATTTAAGAAAACCCAACACAAATGACGCAGAAAGCTACAATTCTGAAATATATGGGAATGTTTTCAAACATCTTATTATGGCTTACCAATAAACATTAGATTATGATACTTACATATTGTGGTAGACACTGTACTCAGTACAGTGGAAACACTGGGTGACACTGTTGTAGACACACTGCGTGACACTGTTGTAGACACACTGGGTGACACTGTTGTAGACACACTGGGTGACACTGTTGTAAACACACTGGGTGACACTGTTGTAGGCAAACTAGGTGACACTGTTGTTGATATACTTGTAGGGATCAACGTTGAAACGCTTGGTGTTGATTTGTAAGCTAAGAAGAAAACAAAAATATTCTATTCAGTTTACCAGTCACACATTTCAAACGTGAATTTTCTCATTAACATGTACGGAATAACATTTTCACGTGCAACTCTAATTTCCAATGGTTTATTTAAGAGTCATCTTATTTACTACAATACAATGAATCTCACACAACACACATATTTTTACTTTACATACAATGTGATGATAAATACATTTTATTTTACAAGAATCTTGGCAATGAGGTATCATCCACTCTTGGCTATCTGATACTACATGTTCACTGTAATAACTATTTCTCCAAACCTAAATCTATCTTTAAGCCTGTGATATTTCAATATCGTATTCAAACATTGGGTATATAATTCCCAGGAAGCAGATGTAAAATTAATGTGTTCATCCAACCTATATTGCAAGACTCCAGAACGCCCTCTCAACATCACCTATCAACCTCTCATCTCAACCAACACGCTACTCTTTATAAAAATTCATCTAGTCCATTCTTCCAATCCCCTAGGGGTGTCAATGACTCTTCCCACATCTCCCCCTTTGAGATTGACTCCTGTTGGAAGTTAATACCATTATTTTCATTTATTTAGTTTTGTTTCATCACATCTCCATTTTTGAGATTTTTTACCTAGAGAAGTTTAAAATTTCTTCCAGTTAGGCACTGCTTTGCCCATTCTATTTGTTTCCTCTTTCTTATGCTGCTATACCTAGTTTTGGTTTCTTATGGCTTTGAAGCTTCAGAGGCTTTTCCATATATCCATATATCTACTTTTTAGCTGATTTAAATGCCTTTGGTGTTCCTATTTTTCACCTCTTATCATACGTGTAATTTTGCCTATTCTTTTTGTTACTACTCCATCTTCCCAACCTCATCTTCCAATTTTATATATTTTGAAAATTCTCCTTGTCACCGATATTAAAATGCTGTTGTATATTTACTGTTTTCCCTATTTGCTTTTCTTACTGGTAACAGCATGTCAAAAATTGACTTTAATTTTTCAAGCAATTAGTTCCGCCTGTGACTTGCTTGAAAAAGAATTTTGGTTTGACAAGATCGTTGCCAGTGCCCCTGGACTGGTTCTTGTGCGGGTGGCACATGAGATGCACCATTTTGAGCGTGGCCGTTGCCAGTACCGCCTGACTGGCTCCTGTAGGATTTTCGAGCGAGATCGTTGCCAGTGCCCCTGGACTGGCTTGTGCGGGTGGCACATAAAAGACACCATTTCGAGCGTGGCCGTTTTCGTGCGGGTGACACGTAAAAGCACCCACTACACTCTCTGAGTGGTTGGCGTTAGGAAGGGCATCCAGCTGTAGAAACTCTGCCAAATCAGACTGGAGCCTGGTGTTGCCATCCGGTTTCACCAGTCCTCAGTCAAATCGTCCAACCCATGCTAGCATGGAAAGCGGACGTTAAACGATGATGATGATGATGATGATTATCCTATAAACCCTCAAGAATTGCATTAATGCTGTGTCATTGGCTAGCACTTTTCTTGATTTCTTTAATGCTCTTTTAAATGTATCCACAAACCTTTTCGCTTGTTTGTTTGATCTTGGGTGATATAGAGTTGTGATATGTTCAACTCGATACATCTTGCAAAAATTCTGAAATACATTAGCCGCGAATTGTGTACCGTTATCGGAGACTATGGCATCCGGGACACCATACCTGGCAAAAAGTTCATGTAGAAATTCCACTGTTACCGTGGATGTCAAGTTTTCCATATTTACACATTTCTGACCACTTAGTAAAGCTATCTACCACTATTAAATAATATGATCGGTTTAACGGTCCTGCAAAGTCCTTGTGTAGTCAGGACCATGGTATATCGGTCTTGCACCAAGATTGAAATTTTTATAAGTTGTGATTTCGCTGCAAGAGCACAACCTCTGCAGGATTTTAACAGCTTCTCAATATCTAGAACAATTTCTGGCCAGTAAACAGAACTACTTATAATCGATTTCATTCCTGGATGTCTAGTGTGGAACTCCTTTAACATTCAACCTTGTAGTGAGGTAGGCATTACAACCCTCTGTGCATACATAAGCACATTATCACATATGGAATACAAATTCAAAACCATGTCACATCCAGCCACATATATTTTTTTAGTTTGTTTTTTCTGATCTCACTATTTTTTTTCATTTTTATGATAAACTCGTCCGTCTCTGCCTGAATTTTTATTTCCTCCAATGTCACAGGTAATTCACACACAACATTGCACAATATATTTTTTATTTTATTTTCAGTTTTTAATGCCACTATCACTGTGTTTTATAGTGGTTCACTGTATTTTGTTACTAATTTTGACAAACTATCTGCATGTCCCAATTTTTTCGATGGCAAATACTCCATCTTGAAATCATAATTCAGTAGGATTGTTCCCCAGCACTGTAATCTGTTGGCTGTATGAGTAGGAACACCCTTTTTTGACTGCAGATGGAACCTTCTTCCATGTATAAATTTATGGCATGTTTTCACTACAAATATGATGGCTGCTGCCTCTTTTTCTATTTGACTGTAAGTTTTCTCAGCCGGCAATAATGAATGTATAGATGATCAAGGTGATGTGTAGTGTGACCATCTAATAATGATTCATATTGCCCCATTTTTTTGTTTCGTTATATAACATGAGCTTTTATGTCCGATTTTTCCACACTCAAAACATTTACGATTTTTAAAAGGACAATTACTTCTAAAATGTAAACCCATAGCATGGATTTGGTCTTGACATTCGTTTTTCCTTTTTTTCATGCATTTCAGATTGACATGCATATATCTGAGAGCAAACTTCTTTTTCAATTTTATCAGCATTATGTCTTAAATTTATATTCTTCAGCCACTGCCTGTAGAGTTAATTTTTGGTCCTGTTCTAATTTTGTTAATATACAGGAAAGTATATCAGCATCTTTTCTTGCAGTTAAACCTTGAACAAAAATTAGACATTTGAGCAAATCTGAATTTTTCACACTCTCTGTTAACAACCGCAGCATAGGTGACGAAATCTTCATCTTTTTTAGATAATAATTTGATTGTTTCAGCAAAACAAATCTCACATGGTTTCTTCGGCAGAATATAATTACAGTATTTTTTGTGTTTGGCAGGGTGTAACTTTCTTAAAAGTAATTGCACCTTCTTCTTGTCGTTCCAATTTCTACATTCTCCTTTGAAGATTTCTTCGTTGCTAGGCCAGCTGACAAGAACAAACCTGAAGTATTTTCAAACTGCTTCAACATTACTTCCAGTAACTGTTAGTATTGTTGCTGTTGTAACTGTTGTTGTTGCATCGTCACCATGCAAGCCAATAAAGTCTTCCATGTTAATGATTTTTTCTTTGATTTCATATCAAAAATAAATTTTAACATCTGACACAAGCTTCAAATATCTTGTCGCCATTTTTATATCTTAGACAAATGTTTGATGTATAATTTAAGGAAGTGGAGGTAAAATTAATGCGTTCACACGACATACTTCGCGAGACTCCAAAATGTCCTCTCATTAACTCCTTTCAACCTCTCATTTCAACCACTATGTGACTCCTTATAAGAGTTCAGCTAGTCCGTTTTTCCAATCCCCCAGTGATGTCAATGACTCTCACTACAACAGATGTATAAATTTCTGCAAATATTTCCACATTATTCAAAATGTATTGCACACACTGATGCACTGTAATGAAACTTAAATTCACTAACTCTTCCATTCCATTTCCATTGCATTTCAATTAGTTGTGATGAGATGCAACAATTATACATAAATGGTATTTGCTATTAAAATTATCAATTTCACACTTACTTGTTGGTTTCACACATATCTTCACAGAAACAGTCACTACCACGGGGATTACATTGATAGTGGCAACAATGGTCAGTTGAATCTTTGTTTTTCCCATTCCAGGTTTAATGCTAAAAGCCTCTGTAGGTGTCAGTAACGGAGAAACAACCCTCTCTGGCATTACACTTACTTCAGACTCCGGTTCCTGTAAAAACCACAAGGGTATATTTAATGTAAATGGAGAAAATACACACTCAGAGAAAGCAGTGCATATCACATATCAAAACTTTGCAAACACACACACCAGGCAATTATTAAACTCACCTTTACTTTTCCAAACAATTCTACTTGATAAATTTCTATATTCTTTGATTTGACAAGATAAACTTCTCCTCCGTTGTTAAGGTCATCTCCAATATCTATATAAATAATCCTATTCCCCGTAGTATTCGTTTTCCAACCTTGTCCATTGGGTCGAATATCACTTGGATTACCAGGAGGATTAAGTATGATCGAATCATCAGATATTACATTCTCATTGTCCATTCCATCAATATTTTCACATTCAACTGCAAAGTAAAATAAACATGTAGAGAAACAAGGAAACGCCATTTAACACATTGTATTTCTCTATATTATACATTGGAAAATGTACAACTAGTAGAGAATTCATAAAGTAGCTGTTTCTTGATTGGGGGGGGGGAATTTTCATACAGCTGGAGGCTCCAATCGAAACAGGGGACCTTAAATGATAAGGTTGAGAAATGCTGTTATAGATTATGCCTAACCAAAAATGATCACAGCCACATCATCCAGACAGACTGGGTGAAACCGGGCTTAACTGCTAGTATATATATATATATATATATATATATATATATATATATATATATATATATATGTGTGTGTGTTTGATTTTCGAAATACTTTCTTCAATACGCTAACCAATATATATTTAAATACTTACAAGTTGTGGTAGTCATAGTGCTAGGTGAAACTGTTGTAGACACACTGGGTGGAACTGTTGTTGATATGTTAGTGTAGAGTGGTGTTGAAAGGTAAGCTAAAAATAACATTAAAATAAACTATAACTTTTGGCATTAAATATATACATCAATGCAACAAAAACAGAATGACACTCATTAAAGTCTTTACATAATGTTTTACAATTAAAATTATGATAGCAATTTTCTTTTGAAATTCCATATCAAAATTTTCAAACAGAAATCAAAAACATCACCAGAGAAAATCTTTGACCAAGATCCAATCTGCAAATATTTTGATTCACTCGTAGACCTCAACATGTTCCCTTGATTTGTAATGATTTGTATTTGCTTTATCAATACTTTTTATATTTTGCAAACAAGAAAATTGTTTTCTTGCACATCTTGCAACCATTCAGAAAATTCAACTCAATTTTTTGAGATCTCTGGTTTGTAATCTATCTTAACTTCAAATATACAAGGAAACTAAAAAAGGTCATTCTAAATAGCTGCATCCTACATTCTAAATAACTGCATCTTACTTTCTGCACCAGGCTCCAGTTGTCTGTTTTGGCAGGGTTTCTATGGTTGGATGCCCCTCCTAACACCAAACACTTTACTGGGTGCTTTTTATGTTCAGGAATTTTTTACATGGCACCAGCATGAGTGCTTTTTATGTGGCACCAGTATATATAAACCAGCTACTATCAGCATACTGATTCACATGCTCATTGCACATTCTCATAGACAGCAGTTTAGATTCTCACTTCCAAATGTATGCTCTGACATTATTTCATATCCAACTTTCAATGCACACCAAAAGAACAACATTTGTGTCCTTTCATTTGTTGTTTTATAACCAATCCTGAATGGGTGAAGAATTTTAATTTGAAACTAACCGAAATCTGATCTGTTAATTCTTCATTTCATCCGGCATTTCCCCTGATTTGTATTTGCTTCATCAGGACATTTTTTCTATATTTGAAATAAGACAACTGATTTTTGTTTATCTTCCAACTAAAAGTAACTTCAGCTCAACCTTTCCAGATTTCTGTCTCATAATTTATCCTCTTCATTTCAAATATTCATGGAGACAAAGAAAAGTTCGAAACAGTCATATTTTCTGACAGAGATACAGTAACAGGGGTGATGTAGTTTAGCTCTTGGCCCATAGACAAAGGGTTCAATATCTCGCGGCCATCACCATTTCAACACAACCTGCATCAGTTATAGCCAATGACTGCCAAATAATGGCTTTGTATTTTAGCACAAAACTAGCAATTTTGAAGAAAGGAGATTACTTGATACCTCACTCCCATTACATGACTGGTACTTTATCAACCTCGGAGGGGTGAAAGGCAAGGTGAACTTGTTCCAATTTGAACTCAGAATGTAGAGTTGAAACAAACAACACAAAACATTTTTCTTTTCCCAATCTTTCTACTGGTTCTATTAGCTTTCTTATTAATTAATAACCAACTACTGACTATTAATTAATAACCATCTACCTGTCACACTCCACTTCTCTGACCAACCACTTTACCATTATCATACAAGTGTAACCATATTTTTCACTGAAAAGCTCAACTGACTCCACATGAACTGTCTGAGGAAGCTGCTGAAAATCAACTGGCAAGACAAAGTCCCAGATACAGAAAGCCTCTGTTAAGCTTATCTGCTATATGTTTACACACTGCTGAGGAGAGCACAAATCAGGAGGGCAGGCCCCTTTGTTTGAATGCCTGACACACAACTCTGCAAGAGACTGTTTTACAGCTAACTAGTGGAAGGCAAGTGTTCACAAGGTGAACAGAAAAGGTGCTTCAAGGACCCACTCAAAGCCTCACTGAAGAGCTTTGATATCAACCCTGATACCTGGGAAATGCAAGCACAAGACTGCCTTGCCTGGTAAAGCTGCACCAACAGAGATACAACTTCCTAGAAACAGAACAGAATTGCAGGGGCACAAAGAGAACTGTGTAAGTCTAGAGCCAACTCCTTGTCTTCAGTCCTAGCAGACCACAAGTGTTTGACCTACAGCAGAGCCTTGCAAGTACACACCATACTGATTGGCCACAGCTGGACACACAATGCCCTGTCTTTTTCTCCCATATGACATCCTTGGTCATCATTGATACTGATGGATGAATTAATATATTTTTCATAAGCAAATAATTTCACACACGCTGCCCAACGCATCAATACTTGAAACAGTAGAGGTTCAAATACTAAATTTTGAAAACATTTGTAAATAAACATTTTATTATATAGCAAATATACTGTCTACATTTGTTTCCATTTAATTTGAAATATAATTCATGTTTAAATTAACCTTGTGATGATGAATATTTCTTACCATTACATAGTTTTTCCTCATAAATACAATTCAAACTTTAGCATTGCATAATGTGCCTTATAAACTGTTTCAGTACTGATATCTAGAATATCAGTACTTATCTATACTCGTCCTTTTACATAAGTTCACATTGATGACTTGTCAATCCTTCCAGCCATTCACAACTGCCAACACTCATCCATTCTCAATACATTTACACATTTTAGAAAATGTATTTATTATAAAAATTATTTTTAGTATATGTTCTCTGCACATATCTTCATAGTAAATGACTCTAGATATCAGTACTGAAACAGTTTATAAGGTACATAATGTAATACTAAAGTTTGAATGGTATTTATGAGGAGAAACTATGTAATGATGAGAAATAGTCATCATCACAAGGTTAATTTAAACATGAATTATATTCAAAATTCAATGGAAACTTGTATAAATAACCAAAGAATTTGCTCACCTGTCGTTTGTGTAACAATACTAGATTCTGTAGTTGATACATAGGTGGTATACTTCACAGTGGTTGATACTGAAGAATAATGCATAATTGAAATCATAGCTATATAGTTATCATCATTAAATTTTAATTTTATTTAATTTTAGTGGTAAATAAATTGGGATGAAACAGCAAATATGGTTTTTTTATCCGTATTTGAGCAAATATATAAAATGAACATTAAAGACAAAGAAAATCTGAGAACCAGTTTCTCTGTATATGTAAAAAGAAACTCCGTTTAAACCATAAATATCTTTCCCAGCTAATCCTAGTTTACTACCATTAAAAGAATAACTAGATTTGGATTCTTCAAAAATGACTGACTCTGTTACAATCTTTGCATCATTTCTCTCTGACCTCTACAACCTTTCCATATTCAATGCACATGTGCAAGCATGGCTGTGTGGTAAGAAGCTTGCTTCTCAATAATATGGTTCTGGGTTCAGTCTCACCGCATGTCACCTTGGGCGAGTGTCTTCGGGCCAACTGAGTGGATTTGATAGACAAAAACTGAAAGAAGCTTGTTGTACACACACATATACATATATACATGCATATATATATCTATATATACATATATATATATATATATCATCATCATCATCATAATCATGTTAAACAATGATAATGATGATGATACAAATATGTATGTATATATATATCTATGTGTGTGTCTCTGTATCTCTTTGTCTCCCCACTATGATTTGATGACTGGTGTTAGTATTTCAGCAAAAGAGACTGATAAAATAGGTACTAGGCTTCAAAAAACAAACCCTAGGGTCGATTTGTTTGACTAAAACCCTTGAAGGTGGTGCCCCAGCATGACCATTGTCAAATGACTGAAATGAGTAAAAGATAAAAGCTGCCCCAATATTATGTAGTATCACATTTCTAATCTTAGGTATGAGCACAGGTACATTTGGCATGGTTCAGAAGTTTGCTTCTGGACCATGCGATTAGGGATTTCAGCACCACTGAATGAACACTGTCAGTTAATATTGTCTACTACAGCCATTATCATCATCATTTAATGTCTGCTTTCCATGCTGGCATAGGCTGGATGGTTTGACTGAAAACTGGTAAGTCGCAGGGCTGCACCAGGTTCCAATCTGGCTTGGTAAGTTTTTACGGTTGGATGCCCTTCCTAATACCAACTACTCCAAGTGTAATAGGTGTGTTTTACATGCCACTGACACAGGTGTCAATGACCTAACACTGGCATCAGCCACGACTACGGTCTCACTTGGCTTGACAAGTCTACACAAGCATGGTGTATCGCCAAAAGTCTTGGGCAGCTGTCACTGCATCCATGAATCCAAACGCACAAACAGTGCTTTTTACATGCCACCAGCACTGGCAGCAGCCACGACTTCATTCGATTTGACTGGTCTTCACAAGCACAGCATATAACCCAACAACTGAAGAGTGTTTTCAATAGGCCAGTTACGCAACACTGGCATCAGCTATAATTATGATCTCACTTGGCTATGACATCACTGCCTCAATGAGGCCCAACACTCAAATGGTGTTTCTTACGTGCCACCAGTATAGGTGCCAGTCAGATGGAACTGACATCGGCCCCCGACTATAATTTCACAAGGTTCGACAGGTCTTCACAAGCAAAGCATATTGCCCAACAATTGAAGAGTGCTTTAAACGGGCCAGTTACATGACACTGCATCAGCCATGACTACAATCTCCCTTGGCTTGACAGGGATTCACCAATACAAAATGTTGTGCAGGAACTGAAGAAGCTTGTCACATGTATGTATCCATGCATACGTGTATTTGTATGATTTCTATTTGTTTTAGGTGTGTTCATTGGCTGTAATCAAAATAACAGCCTCATTATTGAATACAGATAGTGTCATATGCTTGCAGTCAACCATGAAAGCATGTCCTGGCTTTTGGCATGTTTTGATGCATTGCATAATCAATGTAAACAATAAGGCTCAAGACTACGTCCAGGATCTTTGTTACTCACTAGACAAGGTGATTATAACCTAACTTGAAAACAGGTGAAGGGTGGCTGCAGGAAGGGCGCTTGGCCATAGAAAATCTGCCTCAATGAATTCCACCTAACACATACAAGCAAAGAAAAAAGTGGGCATTATGATGATGATGATGATGATGATGATGGTGGTGGTGGTGGTGATGCTGATGATGGTGATGACAACAATGATGATGGCAAATTTGCAGAGTGAATAAAACATTTTGTTCCAAGCAGGTATAAAAACTCCACAAACTTTTTTCATCCATTCTATTTTCCAGCTTCTATGCAGTCATGCATATAGCACAAACACTTTTGTTTGTGCTATGTTTTGCAAATCTAAAAAACAGTCATTCATATAACACAAACAAAAATGCTTTAAAGCAAAACTTAACAATGGTATAAGATTGAAAATATGAATTTGGTAAAATTGCAAAATTTAATGCTCACCACAGTCATCTTCATCATCTGCTAAATTGCAGTCATAAACTCCATCACAAACTTTAGTTTTATTAATACATTCTCCATCACTACATTGGTACTGGTCAAGTGTACAGTTACAAGTTACACAAAACAGGTTTCCAGCTTTACAAGTGCTGTATTTTATAATGGTATAAAATAAAACAAATATGGGTCATTATACATGTCATAGCATCATTTAAATTATCAATTAACTTAATTGATAATTTTATTAGCAATTTTATTTTGGTGGCACAGTTTCTTTAACTGGCTGGAATTATGTTTTAATTGTTTCCTTTTTCCCATTCTGGCAAATACCAAAGTGATGAAAATTTATTGAACTTTAATAGGTTCTGCGGAGCTCTTTGAACTTTTCTTAGGATATTTAACACACCTAGAGTTTGCCAGTGTGCCTTCATGCTTGCACAAAGTTGGTCCCTATGTTGGAGTTGTAGCATCCACTTTTTAATTTACTGAATTTTAAAATTATAATTAAAAAGCAATAATAAGATCGATATTTTGATTTTTAAAAACTGCATAGTAGTAATTACTAGATAAGAAGAATAAAAAAAGAAATCTTGCAAGTAGATAAGAATTCAGTAAACATGTGTATAATTTCAGTTTCATTAATTAATTTCAAGGTACAGGAATAATTAACAAACAACAGCAACAAATTTGACATTTAGTTTACCTTCGATCTATGGATAATCTCATATCCTCATTTACAACAATATTCCTTGAATGACTACATGGACATGTTTCTTTAACTTTTTAGCATTCAGATTAATCTGTTAAATATAATACATATTTATTCACATTCTTTTGAGTTCATCATGCATTATCTCATAGATTTTGATGATATGATTGTTTATTTTAAGAATGACATGGTCAGGTAGGTGTGAGTGGCTGCATCTGACAAGTTTGAACATAAATGAGGTAAAATATTTGGGCTGCATGTGGTCAATTTAAATGCTAAAGGGTTAAAGCAAGAATCCTCACAATCAAAATAGAATTTTAATATTTCTTTCTTTATAAAATCTTGAGTTTAATATACAGTAAAGATTCTTCAAAACAAACTTACCAATTCTTGCAATTATTCTTAATAATGAACGTTCCAGATGGATAAATATTCTCCTCATCTAGACATGGGCATTCCGTTTTAGGTATGCACTTATCACCTGTAAGATATTTAATGTATGTTATGAACACAGTGATACTGAACCTGGAATCATGTGGTTGGGAAGTAAACTTCTTACCACACAGCCACAGACCTACACATAAATTAATGTTCCACACATAAAGCATCATACCCCCCCCCCCACCTTATTTTTTTACACTTGTGAAAGATATTCTACACCAGTAATTCCCAACCTGTGATCCACAGACCCCTGCAGGTCTGCAAAAGTAGTACTGGGGGTCCATGAAATGAATTCAAAATTTCATATGTGTATACATAAGGATAAGCATATTAAAAGGGGTCCATGAGAAAACTCTTTTAAATAAAAGGGTTGGGAACCACTGTTAGGAACATCATCGTCATCATCATCATCATTTAACGTCCGCTTTCCATGCTGGCATGGGTTGGACGGTTTGACTGAGGGCTGGCAAGCAAGAGGGCTGCACCAGGCTCCAGTCCAATCTGGCAAACTTTCAACAGTTGGTAGCCCTTCCTAAATGCCAACCACTCCTAGAGTGTAGTGGGTGCTTTTTACTACCCTGCAAGTGCTAGTGCCACATAAAAAGCATCCAGTTTACACTGTAAAGTGGTTAGCATTTGGAAGGGCAATCCAGCAGTAAAAACCATGCCAAAACTGACCTCACCTATGTTGGTGCCACATAAAAATGCACTCAGCAGAGTGGTTGATGTTAGGAAGGGCATCCAGCCATAAAAGCTATGCCAAAACAGACACTGAAGCCTGGTGCAGCCTTCTGCCAAGCCACCTCCTGTTGAACCATCCAACCCATGCCAGCATGGAAAGCAGACATTAAATAATAATGATGATGATGATGATGATGATGATGATGACGATGTGTTTGTCATCATTTACATAACCAGAAAAAATAGACATTATACATGTTTTTTATATATTACTGTTTGTTAAGTGAGCAAAAATATGCAAGATCAATCAATAAAGAAAATAAATTAAAATCCAAAGAAACAATTAATAGTCAACCTTAAGAAAAAAAAACTTTAAATATCTTACCATCTTCTACTTGACCCTCTGGACAATAGCATCCTTCAGTGCAAAATGTTCCATTATCATTTATATGAGTAGAACTTAAATCTCTGCATGTTTGTGGGTTTGCAGGCCCACAAGCTCTGTACTCTCGACCACCAGTACACATGACACCTGAAAGTAATAAATTTAGTAGGATATTCAAAAATTATGAGAGAGTGTTGCAAAGTTCCTGGCTTTAAGGGTATCACAAAAGGCCCAGTTGGAGGTCCAATCTTCCAAGTTCTTTTACAGAGCTTAGAAAAACTAAAGGATTGCTGCAATAAGCGTTTGAATCTGAGAATGGAATATGTTGAATAAAACCATAATTAACTGATCCTCCTGTATTTTCTTTTATCCAAAACCAGGAACTTTTCAGCACCCACTCATATACCAAAACTTAGAAAGAAAATGCACCTACATTTTACACTAGAATAAATTTACTGAAGAGAGGTATAATCAATTGAACTGAACTAGTGTATAACTGGTACTTATTCTACATACTGCAGAATGGTATGAAACAGGGTTGATCGTATGAGGAATTAATCTCAAAATACCGAGCATCAAGACTAAATATTTTGTGACATTAAGTCCAACACTACACCACTTCTTGTTTAATCAGTGTCCATGTGTGCAGAATGTGCAGGTATGTGTATCCACATACATATTTGAGGAGATATATGTGCATGCAGGTGCATGTTCAAGTCTGCTTGTTGTTTATTCTTATGGATTATTATATCTAGGCAGGTAACAGCTCAGTAGCTATGGATCTTCCCTTTATTCTTATCTCCTAAGATGATACTAAATCTACTACATATGTGGGAAATTCTGCCTGTTGTGTTTGTGGAGTTGTTAGCTAACTCCTCCTGCATTGATTTTGATGAAACTTGACACATGAGTAGAACTCATGTCTGGAAATCTTACAGCATATTCAGATTATTGAAAAAATTGATAATAGGGCCCCCGGAAGGGATCCTTATATAGATCTAATATATTTCATGTCAAAAAACAAGGGAAATAACCCATTCCCCTGGAAAGGATCCTTATATATAACCAAGGGAAATGACCCATTCATTTTCCTAAATTATTTAGTAAAAATGAAATTGAGTATGCTTAATTCTTAGTATTTGAACTGTTAGAGTTATTTTCACAGTTTTTCCAGTACAACCCTTAAACAAGCAAATAGTATTTTCCTAAACAATAGATCCACTTAGTGACTTATTCACAAATATACCAACACTTGCACCCCTGAGGGTAATATTCTCTGGGAATGCACAAAAGCCCTTTTCAGAGTTATTTACTTTGAATTGTTATTATCTCATATCTGATTAGTTTGTTATTACATAACATGCTTCACGATTTTAGTATACATAACTTAGCATTTCCTCCTATGCTTTACATACACTGAGAACACATTAAAGCCCTTTACGGGCTACTTTATTTGAATTCTTACTATTGGGTAACTATTTTCATGTTATTACATAATTGACTTCACAATTTGGGTATTCATAACTTATTAGGAATTCCTAAAAACAAGATCCTGTGTAAGACAGTTCAGTTTTCTCTGTAAATGCAGAAAAACCGTTTTAAGGGCTACATACTTTGTATTGTTGTTATTGGACTAGCAAAACAATTATGAGAACGAAACCAAGGGATAAGCCCCACTTTGCCAGAAATTATGGACTGATGGAGATTTTTCCTTAGTTCTCTTTCTTTTTCTCTCTGGACTTTCCTGTTTCTGACGAAGAGCTATGCTCAAAATGGTAACAACATCTCTCTCTTTTCTTCAAGCATCCAATTAATATATTTCTTGTGCATGTCCTCACATTCATTTTTTGCTGTTCTTTTAATTGTTTGTTTATTTGAATTGACTATATATATATATATATATATATATATATATACATGGTCTGATCAATAAGTATCCAGACTGTTGCCATAGCAATGAAGCTAAAGCATGCAGAGACATGGCACAGACTGATCTTGAACTCTGCTGTGCATGAGCACTAAATTTTAACTTTCTAGCACACTTCTGCTTTTACAGCAGTACTTGGGAGGAAGGTGTGTATCATGTGATTGTCGCATTGACAATGACAGAGAAAGTTAACCAGAGAATCTGCATCAAATTTTGCCGGAAGCTTGGAGATACCTGCTCAGAGGTCTACGCAAAGTTTTCAAAAAGCTTTCATCATTCTCGACACAATCGAGATCTTGTGCAACTGAAACACAAATGTCATTTTGGTCAACTGAAAGCAGTTTTGGCACAAACTTAGCAGACATGCATCTCATACCCAAATCTTCAGTGATAATGGACTGAACTGTAACTGTAACTAATCTGCACATCCTCTGGTAACTCATGGATGGTGATTCAATGATTTCCCCTCACAGCTGCACACGCATTTGTGATGTTTTTTCTCAGTTCTGCTGGTTGTTGGCCTCCCAGAACGTTTGTCAAAATCAATATTTTTCAGCCATCTTGGAAACGTCTTAAACCACTCAAACACTTGTGTCTGGCTCATTACACTCCTCTCCATACACTTTCTGCAACTTTGTGTAGGCCTCTGAGCAGGTATTGCCATGACAACTTCCTCTGTCATGATCAATGTGATGATCAAACACTACACACCTTCCTTCCAAGCACTGCTGTAAACAGTAGATGTGAGCTAAAATGTTAAAACTTAGTGTGCATGCACAGCAGAGTTCAAGGTTAATCTTTGCCAAACAGCTTCACTCTTCATGCCTTAGCGTTTTTACTATGGCAATAGTCCAAATACTTATTGACCAATTGATCAGACTCCATATATATATATATATATATATATATATATATATATATATATATATATATATATATATATATATATATATATATAAGGGATTACCCCTAAATGATTACCAGTTTGCTCTCAGTTAGGTATTCAAAATACGTTATTCAATAGTTAACATATAAACCCAAGGCAGCATGGAATATGGATGCTTGGAATATGGAATACCAGCACTAGTGAAGTTCTCAACAAGACAAGACTCCTCGACTGAAAGTGGTGGTGGAAGGGATCTTGTTTTGAAGGAAGAGGCTTTATATCAATTACTGAGATATATGTATATAATTTTTTGTATCTTGCTATTTCTCTACTAAAATTAACAACCTACCACAGAGTTCAGAAGAACGCCAATTTACAGGAACTCCATTAGTAGCACACTTGGTAGCAAAATTGGCTACTGCAGTACACAAACATTCACAATCACCTCCAAGATTACAGCTAAAACATGGAAGGAAGAAACAATTTTAAAATAAAATAATCTGACATCAACATGAATTATTATCATATACATATGTTTTTTTTTGGCATGTAAACATGATTACAAGATTCAATCAAATTATCAACAAAATGTCAGTTAAAGAAGAATTGACATCTACTTAGAGATTCAATTATGTTTACCAATTTTGAGACAAGGCCAGCAATTTCAGGAGAGATAAGTCAATTACATCAACCCCGGTGTTCAAATTGTACTTATTTTATCGACCTTGAAAGGATGAAAGGTTAAGTCAACCTCGGTGGAATTTAAACTCAGAATGCAAAGACAGACAAAATGTTGCTAAGCATTTTGCCCAGCATGCTAATGAGTCTACCAGCTTGCCACCTTTTTCAGATTCAATGATAAAGCGACAAGTAATAGAGATAACACTGCTGAGCTATTTTGATTATCATTATAGCAAATTATAAACTTGGTTTTGTTTCAGCAGAAGTATTTATTAACACAAGTTCCGATTAATACCAGAAAATTACTGGAGAAACATAATCTAAATAATATTGCAAATAGTTCAATACAACAGTAAATTTTCTTTATGTATCATAATCACATTGTTTATCTACTTCTCTGCTACAAGTTTGAAGATTTTACTCTATTATTAATAAAAACATAAATCTATAAATTATTTTCAGGTTTATAATTTGATATACAGAAACCTATCCCCAATAATTAGTTAGAAAAATGAGAAAACTTTATAATCAAATTCTTAAACATTGTCATTGTTTTATTTACAGTTACAACAACCCAATGTTATTACATCTATGTTTAAAAGAATATTTTAATATTTTGTACAATTCTCAAATGCAAAATGCCTCTTCATAGGCATGGCTGTGTGGTAAGAAGCTTGCTTCCCAATCACATGATTCAGGGAGTGAATTTGGTAGACGGAAAATGAAAGAAGCCCATCATATATGTGTGTGTACATGTCTTTATGCCTGTGCTTATCCCCTAACCACTGCTTGACAACTGGTGCTGGTGTGTTTATGTCCCTATAACTTAACAGTTCAGCAAAAGTAACTAATAGAATAAGTACCAGTCTTTTAATAAAATAAGTCCTGGGGTTGATAAAATTGACTAAAACTTCTTCAAGGTGTTGCCCCAGCATGGCTGCAGTCTGATAGCTGAAACAAAATATAAAATATATTCTCTTAATTGTTTCAGCCATTTGACTGCACCCATGCTGGAGCACCACCTTAAGGGGTTTTAAGCAAAGAAATCAACTCCAGGACTTATTCTTTGTAAGCTTAGTACTTATTCTATCGGTTTCTTTTGTTGAACCACTAAGTGAGGGGGACATAAACACACTAGGCATCAGTTATCAAGCAATGGTGGGGAAACAAACACATACACACACACATAAATATATACATACACTGAACTGCAAAAGAAACACGAGACATGTGTGATTGTGAAATATATTTTAATTTCGTTATATCAGAGATAACTTTTGGTAAATCTGATAAAGTCAATTTCTTGTATGCACTTTGACCACAGTCTATGGGCCATTGTGATGTGTTCTGGTAGTGGGCAGATCCAGCACATCGAGATTGTAAGGTGTGACATTTTCAATACCATGTATGCTCTCCCTGGGCATTCAAAATGAACGTACACTGTCAGTACATGGAGTGCATGATGCAGTTCACAAAAGCCATTGGCACTTGTGCCCACACCCTGAGGAAAGCTGCCTCTAGTTCCACACATGTTTTTGGCCTTGGGACCACCTGGTTCAGCCATCTCTGTATTTCATCCCACAGGTGTTCAATTGGGTTCAAATGCACTCTGAGAGTTGGCTACAGCATGGTTCTAATGTTGTGCTGATGCAGGAAGACCATGTAGATCCTTAGCCATGTGGGAGGGAACATTTGTCCAGCTGGAACACATGGCTATGGTGATACACAAAAAAGGGCACAATGTGAGGTCTTAGGACCTGGTCAACATAATGCTGCACTGTGATGTCATTCCCTCTGTCTGCACCAACATTTTGGAACACATGGGGCCCAATTCTGATTCAGGCCTATAGCACCCCAAACACTGATGCTTTGGCCACCCCATGTCTCTCTCCATGACACATGCGTCTCTGTAGTGTCCACCCCTCTTACGCCACACTCTCACTCGACCATCCAAGGTGGAAACACAGTACCGGCTCTCATCAGAGAAGACTATCAACCACCATTGCTGATGCCACCAATGTTGGTGGTGTGTAGCCCACTGTAGTTGTGCTTGAGTGTGGTGAGCAGTGATGACAGGCCCTCAAGCAGGATAAGAGCAACACAGATTGTTGACAGCCAGTTGTACCGTGTCATTGCTGATGGGTCGCTGTCTAATGTCAATGGTCTCGTGAGCGTTCGTGCTGGCCCCAGTCTGAAATTATTACAGAAGTGTTACAGGTGGACGAAGCAGTCCTGCCTGGGTGTGGTCACCCAGGGGCACCCTCTGAAGGCACAGTCTGCAGTGCTGTTGGTGTTGTTGTATCACTGTTGCAGGCGATAGAATTGTACTGACATGGACATTGTAAGCTTTCGCAACAACCAGGGGACACTGCCCAGCTTGCAATTGGCCAATAGCTTGTTCTTTTTGCGCTGCTGCCAATTAGGTCGTACCTGATGCATCCAAATTACAAATGCCAGGAACGCGGTTCAAATTGATTTTTATACCCATAACCTTCACAAGATGCGGGTGCATTTCGGTTTTCATGACAATTGTTTGTGACTACCACCCACGGCATTCAACACAGCTGCGTTTTGGCGTCTCGTTTCAGGAAAAGTTGAAAGGTTACCTGCAATTTGGGTCCCAGCCATAAACCATCATGTCTTGGAATATTTACACTTACATCCCTGAAATAAATTTTCAGAACTTAACATATAAAAATGACATTTGCTAAAAACCACGTTTCTTTTGTGGTTCAGTGTATATATTTATATATACAACAGGCTTCTTTTAGTTTCTGACTACCAAATCCACTTACAAGGCTTTGGTCAACCCAAAGCTACAGTAGAAGACTGTGGCCCAAGGTGCCACCCAGAACCATGTGGTTGGGAAGCAAGCTTCTTACCACACAGCCACCCTTGTGCCTATCGTTATATATTTATCATTTCACAATAATAAGAGTGTATAGACTTACCCGCAAGCATCATAGAGACAATCTTCATAATATTCTTTGACAACATTATCAGGTAGGATATTACGGCAGCTTGCAAACAAAGGGCCTTTTTTTATTGTACCACAACTTTCCATAGCCCACTGTTTCCTTATAGAGTTATACTGGAAAATAAATATTATAAATTCATTTATTTACATATTTTTGGAAATTAAAAATTGCAAAATCTGAAATCACTGCAATCAAAAACATAATCCATATTTAGTAGCAGTAGCAGTAGCAGTAGTAGTAGTAGTAGTAGTAGTAGTAGTAGTAGTAGTAGTACTAGCAGCAGCAGCAGCAGCATGGAAAGCAGGCATTAAACAATGCCTGATAGATAGATAGATAGATAGATAGATAAATAACAAATGATGGATGTCAATTCATTACAGCTGTTTATAACACATTTTTTAATAGATGCTACCTATCATTTAAGTACTTGATTCTCTCCCAAATCCTTTATATTGTCGTCATCATCATCATCATCATCATTTAACATCTATTGTCCATGCTGGCATGGGTTGGATAGCTTGACTGGGCTGGCACGCTGGAAGTCTGCAACAGACTCCAGTTTGATTTGGCATGGTTTTCTACAGCTGGATGCGCTGGGTGCTTTTACATGCCACCGGCACAGGTGCTATTTGCATGACACAGGGGTGCATTTACATGCTACCGGCATGGGTGCCAGTTTGCATGACACTGATATCTTCTATGACTGCGATTTTGCTTGGCTTGATAGATCTTCTTCTCAAGCATAACATAATGACAAAGGTCTTGGTCATTGCCTCCGTGAGGCCCAACACTCAAAAGGAACCCAGCCACTTTGCCTCCATGAGGCCTAACACTTGATAGGAACTCAGCTACCTTGCCTCCATGAGGCCTAACACTTGATAGGAACTCAACTACCTTGCCTCCATGAGGCCTAACACTTGATAGGAACTCAGCTACCTTGCCTCCATGAGGCCTAACACTTGATAGGAACTCAGCTACCTTGCATCCATGAGGCCAACACTCAGTAGGAAGTCAGCCACTTTGCCTCTGTAATGCTTAATACTCAAGAGGAACTCAGTTACTTTGTGTGTGTGTGTGTGTGTGTGTGTGTGTGTGCATGTGTGTGTGTGTGTCTGTTAGTTATCTACCACTGCTTGACAACTGGTGGTGATGTGATTACATCCCCATAACTTAGCTGTTTGGCAAAAGAGACCAATAGAGTAAGTACAAGGCTCAAAAAAAAGTCTTGGGGGTGATTTGTTTGACTAAAACCCTTCAAGGTGGTGCTCCAGAGCTTGGCCTCAATCAAACTGCTGAAATAATAAGTAAAAGATAAAAGAGAAGTATATAACTGAGATGATTTATTTCTTTCCAAAAGAGTCTATATTTTATTTGTGAACATCAAAGTGAAAACAAAATTGCTTACAACACAAGGGTGAACATTATTTTCAGGCTTGTTCTGTGGAACCATTGGACAATCAAAAACTCTCCAACTGTGGGCAAATGCTGAAGGAACACGTTCAATAGATTCATACCGTGACATAAAATCATTGGTAGAATCTCGATCAAAATTACCACACAGCCCTTGAACTTTTCCCATCCAGTTTTCTGCTAAATGCACATACACCCTTGTACCTGTTAAGTGTGAAAATCAAAACATTGATAGCAAAAGCATTTCTTTATTTTCCTTTAAGAATATTCTCTTAAGCATAAATGTAATAAAATGAGTTTATTTAATATTAATAGTATTGATGACAGCTTAAAATATGTTTCCATAATCTCTTAATCTCAAGACAGATTTCCTACCATTTATCATTTTTATAGTGATTGTTGTCTTCAATTGTTTATATTCATGTCTGAATTTACTCTTTAAAATCAAGGTCAACTTTTTTTTTGAAGCTCAAAATTAACTTTTACTGCATATTCCTAAACTGAATATAATACATGTAAATATATGAGCAAATTCAATAATCATGAAAGACATTCTAACAGAAAATCATTTACTGAGTATTTGTTTTTAAAACTCACTGAAAACTGGATGAACTAAAGTGATACAACAATGAATGCTCATTACCTTGATCCCATTGGACAGTTAATCCTATATTGGTAAATAATGAGTAGTAGAAGTCTGATTTCTTTATTGAAAATCCTGATGTTGCTATTCCTCTGTCAGAGATTTTTACACCATCAATAGTGGGAATCTTGTCCATTACAAAATGGATCTTATTATTGAGCAAATAGACAACAACGTCTTTGGTACAAGTGACTGCAGGAAAGCCACATTTGATATTTTTAATAGTAATTGCAAATGTTTTATCAACAGCCTCTGTCAAAACATATTCACAATCTCCTTCAAATGTATAGTGAATGCCATCAAAGGTAAAATAATGAGGATCACCTGATGCCCAACATGTGGCTAAAAAGAATAACAATGAATATAAAGTTAAAGCAATTAACTGATAAAATTAATTAAAACTCAAAAGTTTAAATAATAAATTCAAGTTCTACTTTTCTGTGAGGAATACTACTTAATAATATAAATCATGAATTTTATTTTTACCTTATTTTCTATATCATATCTACATGTGCCCATATGGCAACATGTAAAGGCACCTGTGCAGTGATATGTAAAAGCACCTGTGCAGCATCACGTAAAAGCGCACATGTGATACCACAAGCATCCAGCACACTCTGTAAAGTGATTGATGTTAGGAAGGACATCCAGCCATAGAAACCATGCCAAATCAGACTGGAGTCTGGTGCCACCCCACCCCAGCCTGCCAGTTATGGTCACACCACCCAACCCATGCCAGCATGGACAACACACGTTAAATGATGAGGATGATATATATATATATATATATATATATATATATATATATATATACATATACATATACATATTATATAAACATCGAAATTGAGGGAATAAAACTGGTAACATCCAGGCTACATATGTTTGTTTCCTAGCTAGCAAGTCCTCAGATGTAATAGTTACTCAACGAGGAGTACTCAGCCAGCTACTGATCAGGCTGATGATACCTTAATTATATGATGGTTACATTGTCATTAAGGAACACCAAAATAACCTACCACAGACTGCTTGAAGCTTATTAACTTCCTACACTTAGATCTTTGGATCTCACAATTATATATATATAGACAGACAGACAGACAGATATACTATATATTATATATATATATATTGTGTGTGTGTATTTCTTTTAGAACTATTCTTTTTCCTAAAGATATTCTTTAGCAAATGTTTATATTTAGGAGATTTTTAAGAAACATCTATAGATGACGCATTGTGGATGGAGATTATAGGAAATACAAATAGAAAACATTTATATGTCCACTTAAGAAGAATCATTTTTTACAGGTAAATCATTAGAGAATGGGTGTTGCCTGTGACCTCTTGCACTGCATTTCAGCCTGATAGGAAAAAGGGAGTAAGAAACCTCAGACCAGAGTCAAATGAATGCATCAAAGTGGACCCTTCTAAAAGTGACTTTAAACTGAATTAAGCCTACAACCTAAAGACAGGTACAATATATCCAGCAGACATTTGTTGTTACCATCTACACAATACCAGGGTCAATAATGCCCCAAGTGCCACATAGTAGAAGAGAATCTAAACCTACATGATGGTGAATTACAATTTTTTCCATATGGTCAAGCTTACATCAATAAATCTATTATGAGTTCAGAGCTGAAATTAAATTTTGTTTGAAAATTTTATTTTAACACAAAAACATAGTGAAAAAAGTTAATCAGCTTAATGAGTAACATTACTCATTAACCTAATCAACTTTTAGCTTTACATGTAGCTAACTGTGGAATTTCTGCAAATATGCATTTCCTGAAAACTATCTGTATTCTTGTCTTGACACAATGTGAGTGTATAGACACACACACACACATATCAACATAGCCAAAACAATAGCTTGAAATTTGTCACTTTGCACAGCATACTTTTCAGTTTGAAAATATACTAAATTCTACTTGTTTTTAAATGCACTGGAGAAATTTACCAAGATTCCATTAACTGTTTAGCATTCAGATTACTTTATCAAATGTAACACATATTCACTCTCATTGTTTTTAATTAATCATACATTACCTCATAGCTCTGAAATTTCAATGATGTAATCGTTTATGTTATAAATGACATTATCAGGTTGGTATGAGAGGCTGGATATGGCCAGTTTGAACACAAAGCATAATATTTCAGGCCAGATATAGTCAGTTTAGATGATAAAAGGTTGAACTTAAATGTGTATAAACGAAGTTCTCTATCGTTAAGATTCATATACTCCTCCATTAATAACAATATAAAAGCTAATTAATTATAATTCTAAAATGTTAATAAAGATCATCATCATCATCGTTTAACGTCTGTTTTCCATGCTGGCATGGGTTGGACGGTTTGACTGGAGACTGCCAAGCCAGGAGGCTGCACCAGGCTCCAATCTGATCTGGCAATGTTTCTACAGATGGATGGCCTTCCAAACACCAACCACTCCGAGAGTGTAGTGGGTGCTTTTTACATGCCACTGGCACAAGAGCCAGTCAGGGTGGAGGGCTGGCATTGACCAAGTATGAGACACTTACAGCAGCTAGGTTTCCCAAGCGGTCATCTATCTAAGTACTCACTAGGCTCAACATTGCTTACACCAGTGATCGGACAAGAACCGGTACTTTCAACGTGATATGGCTGTAACAAAATTTATATTTAAATTTTAAGTAGGGGATGAATTAGTTATTTCTTCAATATATTTATCAAAAAAGAATATAATTAAAGAAACTCTTACCGGGGCAACTGTTTTGGAGTCTGTTGTCAACCCATATTGCATTCAAACATTGCCTGAAAAATATATGCCAAATAAAGTTACTCAACTTTTGTTAGTTAAGCAAATATAATTTTATTCAGATTTCATATTTTCAAGTTTCTATCCAGTGTTGTTCAAAGCAGCATTTTAATCATTATATTCACTTTCATTGCAGTAGTTTTTATTTGAATGCTGTCATGAAACTTATTTGTTTGTTATATTTTATGCAATTTTAAGAAAAAGACTTTGGTGGAGTTAGACACACTCGTGGAAGTACACACACGAAAGTTTTATTATCAATATTGATTCCAAATTTTGGTACAAGGCTAGAAATTTTGAGGGAGGGAATAAATCAATTACATCGGCCCAGTGTTCAACTGGTACTTATTTTATTGACCTCCGAAATGATGAAAGGCAAAGTCAACCTCAGCAGAATTTGAACTCAGCACCTAAAGACAGACAAAATGTTGCTAAGCATTGAGCCCAGCATGTCAGCTTGCCAGCTCATGATGGTGCAATATCTATAGACCACTAAAACTCTGTGATTGCTTGCTTGTCTCTAATTTAATACAGCCAAACCGATGCATAATGCGACAGTACTCTGAAAGTAAGGTAACCCTGAAATGTGAATACAAATGGAATAAAACAAGTTCTGCATAAACTAGACCACAGATTCCCAAGAGACGTGGTTTTTTGGGGGTACCTTCATAAATAGCTAAAACAGTGCATTATGGGAAAATACTTAGAAAGTAACATAACCCTGAAATTGGACTGTGAAAATTGTTTCCATTAGTTTTATGTTTACGTTATATAACAATTCCTTTTGCATTTTTGTAGAAGTGTGCATATATGCCATAAATAAATGCTGTTAGTGGAGTTCAAGTTTATCCCAGAAATTCTATTTCTATTAAATGCTGTAAATAATCAATAAAACCTTAAACATGAACTTGTAAACCAGACCTATGATGACACAAACAAATTGAAATATTTAACTGAATCATCATAAAATTAACTTTCATTTCAATGCAATGTTGAAATCAGCTTCAATGTTTTTATAACCTGATCTGTCAGTGACCCACCAGGTCACAGGTAGTCTAGTTAATGATAAAACTAAGATGGAGAACTGGCAGAAGCATTTGCATGGTAGGAAAAATGCTTAGTGGCATTTCATCTATCTTTACAGTCTGGGTACAAATTCCGTGCTGAGATCAACTTTGTTTTTTGTCTCTTTGGAGTTGGTAAAATAAGTACCAGTTGACTACCAGGGTTGATCTGATTGATTTATCCCCTCCCTCAAAATTGCTGGCCTTGTGCCAAAATTTGAAGCCAATATTGCAACATTATATTCATCTTTTTCTTATAGTATTACCTAAGTGAAAAAATTATGCAGACTTTAGGAACAATTCTATTAATATAATCCATTGACAAAATTGCAAAAGTAATGAAAATTTTGGAAGAAAAAATATAAATAATAAATGAGTGGAAATCAAATCGGTGAGTGTGTTAGATAATAAGGCATTAAGATAATATAACTCTCCCCAGATACAACATATACATCATCATCATCATCATCATCATCATCGTTTAACGTGCTTTCCAGGCTAGCATGGGTTGGACTATTTGACTGAGGACTGGTGAGCCAGGTGGCTACACCAGGCTCCAATCTGATTTGGAAAAGTTTCTACAGCTGGATGCCCTTCCTAACGCCAACCACTCTGAGAGTGTAGTGGGTGCTTTTACGTGCCACCGGCACGAAGGCCGGTCAGGCGGTACTGGCAACGACCACGCTTGAAATGGTGTATTTTACGTGCCACCTGCACAGGAGCCAGTCCAGTGGCACTAGCAATGATCTCACTTGAATGTCTTTTCACGTGCCAGTAAGGCGATGTTGGTAACGATCACGGTGTTACATGAAGTGGTTATGCACCACTTCTTTGTTCCTGACTAAAAATATATTTATCTTTTATTCCGGTTACCATTTATTGACATTTGAAATAGATAACCAAAATTTTCATATTCGTGTTGTAATGCTTTTCCTTTTTAAAAAAGGAGAAAATGCTGCAAGACTTGCAAAAAAATTGTGAAGATTATCTCTTTTATTAGTTTCAGTCATTTGACTGTGGCCATGCTGGAGCACCGCCTTTAGTCAAGCAAATCAACCCTAGGACTTATTCTTTGGAAGCCTAGTACTTATTCTATCAGTCTCTTTTGCCGAACTGTTAAGTTACAGGGACGTAAACGCACCAGCATCGGTTGCCAAGCGATGTTGGGGAGACAAACACAGATACACAAACATATATACACACATACATATCAGATTGGAGCCTGGTGCAGCCATCTGGTTCACCAGTCCTCAGTCAAATCGTCCAACCCATGCTAGCATGGAAAGCGGATGTTAAACAATGATGATGATGATGATGATGATGATTATATACGACGGGCTTCTTTCAGTTTCCGTCTACCAAATCCACTCACAAGGCTTTGGTCAGCCCAAGGTGCCACGCAGTGAGACTGAACCCAGAATCATGTGGTTAGTAAGCAAGCTACTTACCACACAGCCACTCCTGCGCCTATGGTAATGATTTTGTAGGTGAATCAACTGTTTGAAGGTGATTTGAAAAATTTAAAGCTGGAGAATTTAGCTTGGGAGAATGCAGTCACAGTGGAAGACCTTCAAAATTGGATGAAGATATTTTGAAGGCAAAAATCAAAGAAAACTCAAATATATCGAGTAGAAAACTTGCAGAGGCGTTGGAAATTTCTAAAAGTACAGTTCATGAAGTATATATCCCATTTTGCATATTAAAAAATGCTCAGAACTTTCCAGACAATTCAACATGTAAGGGAATACTTTCCCATGTACAGATGTGTTTTCACAGATGACTAGAAATGAATAACATGGCATGGACGATAGTGACACTTGCCTACAACTATCTTATGATATCAAGGCAAAGTGACACAAACATACACATACTCGTGTATACATCTGTGACAGGATCCTTGAGCACTTATTTTTTTTAAGCCTGGTACTTATTCTATCCATCAGTTTTGCTAGTCTGCTAAGTTACAGTGACATAAACACACCAACACTGGTTGTTCAGTGGTGGTGGGGACTAACACAAAGACACAAACACATACGGTGGGCTTCTTTCAGTTTTCTTCTACCAAATCCAATAAAAAAGCTTTGGTTGGCCCAAGCCTATAGCAGAAGACACTTGCCCAAGATGTCACACAGTGGGACTGAACCAAAAACCATGTGGTTAAGAAGCAACTTTCTTACCACACAGCCACACCTGCATCTATATAGATAGGTTTTTCCATAATAGCCTGAGTTGGTTTGTTTTAATAGCACATTGTTATAGGAATAAATATATTTTAGTCTGACACATATCAGCACAGAAAAACATGCACAATGAAAAACATAGATAATTTAGATGGATATTGTCTCTGTGAGTACACTATTTACATATTAATAAACAGCTCTTAAGGTACAGTATATTGCTTCACTTGTGTTTCCATTAGAAACTTATAAATCAGATTTCTAGCATCTTAACAACTCAGCTGTATTACTGTGTTTCCACAGAAAACATCTTTTTATCCTGTCTATTTTGTGCAAAGTAGATATTTAGCAACAAATCTTAATTGCTAAGTAGTTCAGTCAGTGAAGCTTTGAACTTCAGCAAATTAATGACATGTACCATTTTTTTTTCTATTCAAGTCAACTAATTATACCAATATTATAAAAATCTGTGATCTTGTACCAAAACTAGAAATTATTATCTAAATAATTTAATCTACTTATTGTTTGAATCAAAGGTTCATTCATACAGTTTTGCTTGTTTCCACTTCTCTATGTAAACATATTCAGGCAGTTTCTTGTTTGAGAGACTTGGAGATATACACAGACAAGGTTTGATCAAAAAGTATTGGGATTGCTGCTATAAAAAGAAAAGTACAACACATATCAATTTGGTATTTAATTGCCTTTGAAGTATCCCCTTCTGAAGTAACACACTTTATCTAGTGCTGTTTCCAGGCATTTCTAGAATTCCTTTTTGGGGATAGTGAGCAGCTGCCTAATCACATTCTCTTGAATTTCCTTGACATCTTGAAATCTTGTTCCTTTCAAATAGGATTTGATTTTTGAAAAGAAGAAAAAGTCACAAAGGGTAAGGAATATGATGCTTTGAGACCTGGAGAATGTTGGGTTTGGCCAAAAACTGCTGCACAAGCTGCACTGAATGAACAGGTGAACTGTCATATTGGAGCTGCCATTCACTAGATGCATGCAATTCTGGTGAAACAACATTACACACTGTACTTCCAAGCATTGCTATAAAATGACAGAAGTGAGCAATAATGCTATCACTTAGTGTGCATGCATAACAGAGTTGAAGGTCAATCTGTGTCAACCGGCTTCACTCTATATACTTCAGCTCCATTACCATAGCAACAATCCCAATACTTTTTTATGAGACATATTACCTCACTTGGAAACAAGTGGGTTTGACAACATAAAGGGCATCTAGCCACAGAAAAACTCCGCCTCAGTGTATTCTCATTTGATCCATGCAAGCAGGAAAAATAGATGTTGGTTTCAAATTTTGTGAGAAGGCCAGCAACTTCAGAGTTCTGCTGATTTTATTGACCCCAAAAGGATGAAAGGTAAAGTCAACATTGGTGGAATTTGAACTCAAAATGCAAAGATGGATGATTCTGCCAGCTTGCTACCTTCAAAGAAAAGTAGACATTAAAATGATGATGATTGCTTTAATCAAAGTTATGAAATGTATGACTTTATGTTGTATTCTTAACTCACAATTCTTTGCATCCAATTTTCAATATACTTTTTGGCATCATCCATGTTTCTCCATATGGGCAAGGACAAGCATCTCTGTCAATACAACTACCCTAAAAAAAAAAAAAAACAATCAGAGACAGTCATAGATTAAAATATTAAATAAAACTATATTTTCCATTGTCATTTTTAAATATCTTAACCTCAAAATATAAACCACTCCAAAGATAAAGATTAACTGATTTGTCAGAATACCAAATATCCAGCAATTAATCTCAAGATGACAAATCTGCATTGTGCAGACCTCAACATGTGATGCATTGAGAAAGTGTATTCAATAACAAATAAAATATTCATCATCATCATCACATATATATGTGTGTATATATATATATATATATATATATATATATATATATATATATATATATATATATATATATATATACACATACACAGGTTGTGTGTCATTAACCAGCTGGAAAAGATGTTTTCCTGAGGTTAAAATGTAGTAACGAAGTTCTGTACAGAACAGCCGTGTTACAGTGGCAAAAAATGTTACCATCTAATAGTGTTACTACTTATATCTCATTTTGAGATTTTAGAACTAGCTACTTTGTATGTATGTATATATGTATATATACATACATATATATATATATATATATATATATATATAGAGAGAGAGAGAGAGAGAGAGAGAGAGAGGGACAAACACACAGGCACACATACACATACAGGTGAGTTAGAAAATAATGCAAATAAAAATTGCATTACTTCCTGACTCAGCCTCATACAGAGGCACAGGTGTGGTTATTTGGTTAAGAAGCTTGCTTTACAACCATGTGATTTTGGGTCCAATCCCATTGAATGACATCTTGGGCAAGTGTCTCCTGCTATAGTCTCAGGCCTAAGTTTTGTGAGTGGATGTGGTGGATTTAAAGTGAAAAAGGCCACCATGTGTCTGAATATATAAATATACGTGTGTGTGTGTATGTGAGTGTATATGTGTGTGTGTGTCTGTCCATGTATAAGTGTGTACCTATGCACATGTAAATTATGCCTTTCCTCATCACCACTTAACTGGTGTTGGTTTGTTTGTGTCTCCATAGCTTAGTGGTTTGGTGAAAGAGACCAGTAGAATAAGTACCAGGCTTAAAATAAGCACTAGAATCAATTCATTTGAATAAACACTTCAAGCAATGCCCCAGTATGGCCATAGTCCAATGACTGAAACCGAATACACACTCACGTATATATGCACACACAGCATGCTCATTTACTAATAGACCAATGTTAAAAATGCCATGTACTACCATGCCACCAGTATAACAAGGGACGGCACCGGACCCACAAGTATTCAAAACCCAACATAACCTTCCTGTACGTAGCACAAAATGGGTGATGCTTGTGTTTGCTAACAGTCATCATTGCCTCTCTCATCTCCCAACCCTCACTGCAATCACTCAGTTTCTGCTGTCATTGTTTTATCCCTTTTATCCACTCACCCTAGTTTTCTTATGTCATCGTTCTATCTACTCTTCATCTTTTTGGTCATGCTGCACTGAGTAAATGAACACAGCATGAAGTAGTGAGGACTCATAGCATGCACGCATGCACACACACACACACACTCACACACACAACAATTTTCTATCTGCTTCCATCAACCAAATACATTCACAAGGCTTTGCTTAATCTGGAGCTATTGTTGAAGACATTTGCCCAAGGTAATGTGAAGCGATGGATTGGTCTACTGGTTGAATTTCTAAATTTTATACAACTTTTTTTCCATAAGGTGATGCTTAATACAGCTGAATAAGCATTTTCAAGTATGATGAACCTTTGCAAAATAATTTTTTCATTGCTGAAAGTATCAATGAATGATATAATAAAATATTTAATTATATTAATTTCCATATTAACAACAAACATTATTGATATTAAGCTGATTTTATCGAATAAAATTTCCACTTACATTTGGTGACATAACAAGGTCTTTTTCACATCTGCATCCTTCATATTCATTACTGAAGAAAACACACTTCTCAGGTTTTGATAAAGTTGCACATGTTTCTTGGCAACTTGTAGCATTCATTGACCAAATTTGGTTTTTAGGACAAATAATTTCTTCTTTTGCTTCTTGGCAAATCCATTTTCCACGAGTACATACACTGTTAATTTCAAAATACTTATAATTTCAGAACAGCTTTAAAAGATAGATAATTGTTTTTCAAATAAAAGCTTACAGTATAACTGACAGGATTTAAAAATACAAATATCTCTCTCTGACCATCTCTCTGTTATTCTCTCTAACTCTCTCCCACCTTGCTTCTTCTCATTCCTTGTCTTACTGGGGTGGCCAAATATCTCCTCTATAGTAAAAGAGCAATCTCTGTCCCTCTCCCATACTCTGACCGCTTACCTGACACACAGCCACTTCTCTCGGTTCCACTCCCTCTCTCAACTAAGAGGTCTTTGTCTTGCAAGTTACGCGATGACCCTGCTGATGCTGGTGCCACATAAAAAGCATCTGTGCTGGTGCCATGTAAAAGATACCCTGTATCCTCTGTAAAGTGGTTGGCATTAGGAAGGACATACAGCTGTAGAAACTAAGCCAAAACAGATAACTGAAACTTGGTGCAGCTCTCTAGCATGCCAACTCCCATCAAACTGTCCACCCATGCCAGCATGGAAAGTGGATATTAAACAATGGTGATGATGATGGTGATATATATAAATATAAGAATTGAAGCACTTAGTTAATAGAGTTCACCATTAGGTAAGTAAACTTTCTTTTCTAACAACTAAATTTAAAATAACATTTACTCACGAGAATATTTTTACAGAAAAAAATATACTGCTGGTGATCCTTAGATGATATGATGAAACAGTAATAGGATACCTCTTTTTAAGTGACCTATGTCCTTTTAATCTATACCAATCTTCAGAAGTAAGATTTCATTTGCAAGTGCTAAGATCAAAATGCTAGAGTTTCTTAAATACATCCATTTTATTATTTTTGCTGTTGCTGCTGTTGTTTTTGTCATATAGCTTTGAGCCAGCTTTCACACTGAAAGCAGTCATCTAACCACAGACTGTTGATGGAAAACATTTTCCAACAATAATTTTCCAAAGATAATAAGCAGTTTAAACCTAGATTTAAGACCCTAGGATATATTCAGGTTGGCTCTTGTTAAAGTTTGTTTCTTCCTACTATTATAGATGCTGCTTGCTAATAAATAAAGTTCTTTGAAAGACTCCAACTGCATTGAACTTGGCTCCCAAAATAGAGAGATAACAACGGTTCACTTTCTGTTTCTTCCCCATTCTTCAAGTTTAAGAGTAAAAAATGATGATTAGGTATAAAACACAAACTCTACCAGTCAAGATGTTTAAAATTTTCCCCATACTATTTTGCGGCCACCTCCACTTACATTTAATTATTTATCAATTTTCCAGTCTTTAATGACCATCTATATTCTTATGCTTAATCTACAGATGTTGTCATGTGTTAACATCATCTATCAACAAGCCTTCTTCCATGTACATAGCTATAATTTAGTAAAATAACTTAGTTATCATTAAGCTAGTGTTCGGAACATAAATTGTGACTAAAGTTTGGTGGAAGATTTTAATTCAAAACTTATGAAAACAAGACATTTGTACCCAGAGCCAGAGCCGGTTTGATAACGAAAGGGTTAACAACCCTAACACACAAGAAAATGTATGTTCTGGCCATATTGAAAACCTTACTGGCATCCATTTCACTCCTTGAAAAACTATTTCAAGTAATATTGGTTTCAAATTTTGGTACAAGGCCAGCAATTTTAGAGGAAGGTAGTAAGTTAATTACATCTACCCCAGAGTTCAACTGGTACTTATTTTCCCGACCACAAAAGGATGAAAGGCAAAGACAATCTCAGCAGGATTTGATCTTTGAACATAAAAACAGGCAAAATCTACCAGTACGTCACCTTGCCATTGAAAGTAATATTGATTCAAGAAGATATTTGTTCAGTTGTAATTTTATAAAACCAACCAATCATTTGTTGATTCTACAGCCCAAACTGAACTACCAAAAAGTATTTCACTGATATCTGAGAAACCACAGGCACACACACACACACACACACACACACACACACACATTTTGATTGAATTTTAAAAGAAATGAATTTGTCTGATTATTAATTCTCCTAATCCTCAGTCATTGACAGAGTTTTTTTATTTTTTATCATTACCTCAATAGTCTCTGCTTCAGCTATCTTGTTAAATGTACCCCAATATCAATCAAGATGTTTTTTAATGAGTAATGTTTATTTGCCAACAGAATGTGGTGCTCCTATAAAGGACGATGTTACTGTTGCTTACCTTTATCAACCATGTCTAAAATATACTACTTTTATCAATAATTAGTCTTAAACTTTAAAAAATAAAACCAAATTACCAATCATCTCCCTTTCTCCGCAAAGATGTCCCAGCATCATAATGCAGCTGTGTGTATTTATCAAAGCAGGTGCAGTATTCAATTTTAACACATTTCTTCTGGTTATTAAGTAATGTTCCATTCGGACAACGACAACCAAAGACACATTCTGAGTTACAATCTGTGAGCGGCTGAGATAATTCATGGCAAGTTGTCTCACATAAGGAACCACATTCTGTGTATATTTGCCCACTTCCAACAGGGCATTCCAAAGCTGAATAAAGACAATGAAAAACAATAAAAATATTTTAACAATATAAATAATTTCATGCTATATCACTTGAACTCTTTTACTTGCTTCAGCTGTAGCCATACTGGAGCAACACTTTGAAGAGATTTAGTCAATCAAATCAACCCCAATATTCATTTTAAGTCTGTCACATATTCCGTCATTCTTTTATATCAAACAGCTAAGTCACTAGGACATAAAAAAACATAACAACTGTCAAGCAATGAGAGATAAACACAAACATTACAATGCATGCAAACACACGTACATACAATCTACACACAAATATGTGTGTGTGTGTGTGTGTGTGTGTGTGTGTGTGTGTGTGTGTGTATGTGTGTGTGTGTGTGTGTGTGTGTGTGTGTAAAGACCCACTTTGGTCATGAATGACCATGGGATTGCACCTAGAAAGTTACCCTCCGAGGCACAAGTCCGGGAAAGGTTGTTTTTATGGAAGACCAGCAGTCCCCCATGCATACCAGTCTCCTCTCTCCATGCCACCGATGCTCTTGGCGATACGGCTTGACACCAGTGATGTCACAACTCGTTTCTACAGCTGAGTGAACTGGAGCAACATGAAATAAAGTGTCTTGCTCAAGAACACAACACAGCCTGGCCCAGGAATTGAACTCACCACTTCATGATTGTGAGCCCAATGCTCAAACCACTGAGCCATGTCCCTTCACACACGCACACACACACACACACACACACACATGCACACACATGTACACAAACACACACACATGTACACAAACACACACACACACACACACACATACACACAAACACAGACACACACATACACACAAACACAGACACACACATACACACACACACATGAGAAGATAAAGGATTAGGTCTTGTTAGGGTACACAATGGATAGATGCTGAGATATGGATGTGGGGAAATCTCAAAGGCAATAAGGGTAGGGTGGAAGACATTTAACTCAACAAAGGATTTGATCAAAACAAAGACAGGCAATACCATTTGTACCACGCATTTCAATAACTCAGCCCTACCTGTGCCCTCATATACAAGTGAGACATGAGATACTACAAAGAGGATAGAACATCAATTGGCTAGGGCACAAAAGGCCATGGAAAGATCCATGCTAGAAATATCATTACAAGAGCATATTTGAAATGAGGTAATTCAAGAATGGAGCAGAGTAAACGATCACAGAATACCAAAAACACAAGTTCCAACAATCAAAGCTTACAGATGGGCCATACAGCTGATCAATGGCATCCAAGAGATTAGAAAAGACCACTTGGAAGGCCTCCATAAAGATGGGAAGAAGATTTCGTTAAGCAATTTAGACTAAGATAGAAAAGAATGGCGCAATCACGACAGAATTGGAAGTACATTGTGACCAGTGATGTGTAACAGCATATGATATACCAACCAGTACTGTGATATATTTGTATATATATATATATGTATATATACGACAGCTTTCTAATCCACTCACAAGGAGAGCAGTCACCATCTTCCCTTCCATGTTGGCTACCTCTGATGAGCATATTTATATAATTGGTTTGTTGCCTAACACTCCATTGTATTTTTTTGCGCAAAACCGATTGGTAAGACCAGCCATGATGGATACTTAATACTGTAAAATTAGGATAGTGTACCCACTCTACTAACAGTCCCCCTGACTTATGGTCACTTATACAACTAAATAAATATATATATATCTGTGTATATATGCTGGACACTCCTGTCGAAGACAACATATGAGCGTTCAGCTTTCACCAAACGACCTGCACAAATTATTTGTTTATAGTGATGAAACGTTTATGCCACACATTAACTTGCTCTCTCCATCAAATCGATGTAGTCTGAACAAGTGCACGGTGTATCATGCATCAGGTGTCAAAGTGATTGCAGATCAATATGAGACGAAGTATTTTGCTCAAGAACACAATGCACAATGCAGTCTAGGAATTGAAATCACAATCTAGCTATCATGAATGCAACACCTTAAACATGAATGCAAAACCTTAAGCAATGTACCCTTGCTATGTGCTAAAAAGTTTGCTTCCCAACCACATGGTTCTAGGTTCAGTTCCACTGTGTGGAACCTTGGACAAGTGTCTTTTATTATAGTCAGGAGCTGACCAAAGCCTTGTGAGTGGATTTGGTAGACAGAAACTAAAAGAAGCCTGTCACAAAAGAGACTAATAGAATAAGTACTGGACTTACAAAGAATAAGTCTTGGGGGTCGATTTGTTTGACTAAAGGTGGTGCTTCAGCATGGCTGCAGTCAAATGACTGAAACAGGTAAAAGAAATAAAAGAAATACATGTATTTACACACCACAAGACCCCTTTGAATGAACAGCACATGGAATCTACGTCTCCACACTCTCCATTTGTAATGACAAAATATGAACTCTTATGGAATTTAGATACATGGACATAAAGCATTTCTACCACTTCTACACACCACTTTCCTTGAATAATGGAATTGCAACTATGACATCCTACATATATTTTTTATTTTTACTTTTATTCTCTTATTTCCCTTTATACTTCTTATTTCCATCCTTTTCCAAAATAACTCCTTATACTGAACTCTACTTTTTCCTTCCATTTAACCATCTCACATCGTCTTTGATGAAGGGATATCCCTAATATCCCAGAAACAGCTGTAAGACTAACTTTCTCTTTATAAATGTCTTGAAAATTCCACATAGCCTTGGCTCTGTTGTCTCATTTCCTTTAACATATATTTATATTATATATATATCAAAGGGTGTTCACCAAAGATTTCCCCTAACCCACTTCCGGTTATTACAGGAAACAGAACTTGTACTGGTATAATCATACATATCTCTACATGTCACATTGTAAATTGTAGTTTTCCATTAGTATTCGCTTGTCTTTTATGGCTGCTGAAGTGGACTACAGTATTATATTGGAGGCTGTTGAATGCAGACCAGTGATCAAGTTCTTATACTTGAAAGGTCATACACCAAAAGAGACTTTTGATGAGATGAAAGTTCATGGTGACAATGCACCATCATATGACATAGTCAAGTACTGGCATCACCATGTCAAATGTGGTTGGACATTGGTGGAAATTGCTCCTATTCCTGGACGGCCACATTCCGCCATTGATGACAACACCATCCATAAAGTAGAAGCCACCATTTTGGAGGATCGCCACATGGCTACTTGGCAACTAGCCCAAGAAGTGAAGACAAATGTAGGATTGGTGAAAAACGTCATTCACGACCATTTGCACATGTGGAAGTTGTTTGCATGATGGATTCTAGGGAATCTATCATGCAATCCTTTCCAGAAACAGGAATAAGTCAATTGTTCCCAGGCTCTTTTGGCAATGTGCCAAGAAAATGAGGACGACTTTTTCAGCAGACTTATCACACAGGGTGAAACATGGGTTCATCACTATGATCCTGAGACTAAAATCCAGTCAAAGCAATGGAAGCATGATAACTCACCACCTCCAAAGAAGGCTCATGTCCAACCCCCAGCAGGCAAGGTGATGCTCACTCATTTTTTATATTAAAATTAATCTTTTAGCATTCAGATTACTCTATCAAATCAAATGTTTATTTACATTGTTTTGAATTAATCATGCATTATGTTGTAACTCTGAGATTTCAATGATGTCACAATTTATTTTTCTGAATGTCATTGTAGGACAGGTGTGAGAGGCTATATCTGGCTGGTTTAAACCAAAAACGTAGAATATTTGGGACAGCTTAAATGCTAAGAGGTTGAATGAAGGTATTTCTACTAATAGCACAATTGGAATGTTTGTTGTTGAAACCTACAGGTAAGCCCTTTAATTTTATCTATTTACTAATGTTTTCATAACTGGTTCATCCATTTCTTCCCAATTATTCCTGGGTCTATTTCTAATGTGCGTAAATTCCGCATCCCCAAATTACATTTATTTTCTTGTAACCAGCAGTCATTCATCTTGTCCACCTCTACTAATACTTTTAATATCAAATAGCTTTCTCAACTGACAGTCAATGTTTCTCATAATTACTGCAAATGATAGAAAATTGCTGTAATATCTCCATATTCCCCTAATAGTAATAAGAAAGTAAAGAATAATTCTGACATATTTTTTTAAACATATTGTAGTAATTCCAGACTAAGATAATGGAAACTAAGGTTAAGAAATTAAACCAACTCACAGCAAACTTCATTTAATGTAGAGTTTTCACGCCAGTTAATAATGGCACCATTGTCAGCACATGCTTTGGCATAAGCTTGAAGTGCAACACACATTGCATTTGGATTAAATATTTCACTAACACACATATCTCGCATACATTGGTCATAATATTTTTGGTATGGAACAATTTCAAAGCAGTATTGAAATTGCTTGCTGAATGGAATATAAGAGCAGTACTTTTTAGCTTCATCTTCATTCTGAAATATATAAATTTGAATAACTTTACATTTGAATTTAAAATTTTGACTTTAATAAAAGTTTTAATAAAATTAAAAATATTATAATTAAAAAAAAAGTGAAAATTCTCATATCTGTAACAAAATGTTCTCAATAAACCAAGTCTCATTAAAACATAATTACTTTGTTAAATACGTTAGCTACATTAATAACTTGAGTGGTAAAAAGTATTTGCATGTATACAGAGTGGTGCAAAAGTAAGTATACAGTTATGAAAAAAGAAAACATACAATACTCATTTTTATCAAAAAAATAAAAAGTTAAGATAAAAGTATTATTATAGTTATGATAGATGTATTATTGGGATTAATGATATTGAAAATATCAAAAATGAGGCTAACTAATTTAATATGCTTGGTTTTCTCTAGTATGAGAGAGTTCCGAACACTGCCTTTCCATGTAAAGCCACATCATGAATACATACGCAGTTTTTTAGTTGTTTGCAGAATGTCAGCTATGCTTCTGCTTCCAATTCTTCATATTAGATTTTGAAATACTAAATATTATATTTATGTTACCAATATATCAGCTATGACATTAGTAAAGAAATTCCATGATGCATAATTAGCCTTGCCGGAAGATCTTGAAGTATCCTTATACAGAGCTCTTAAAGTTTTAAGAAAATAATTTCACTAATTTACCTTTGGGTTTGATATAAAAGTGGAGGCAAGTGGTTAAGATATTTATCTCATAATCATAAGGTTGTGGGTTCATTTCTGGACCAAGCAGCACATTGTATTCTTGAACAAGTTACTTCACTTCATGCTGACCCTATTTAATGAGCTGTAATGAGTACTAGCTAGATGCTACTGCAGCTCTCTCACTCTCTCTCTCTTTTTAAGACATGGCTATGTGGTAAGAAGTTTGCTTCCCAATCACATGGTACTGGGTTCAATCATCTTGCATGGCATATTGGGCAAGTGTCTTCAACTATAGCCTTAGGCCAACCAAAGCCTTGTGAGTGGATTTGGTAGACAGAAACTGGAAGAAGCCCATTGTATATATATATATATATATATATATATATATGTGTGTATCTTTGTATCTATGTATCTCTTTTCCACCAGCACCACTTGACAACCAGTTGGTGTATTTATGTCCCCCGTAACTTAGTCGTTTGGTAAAGAAGACCAAAACAATAAGTACCATGCTTTATAAAAATATAAGTACTGGGGTCAATTCAATCAACTAAAATTCTTCTTAAGGGTGAGATACCTGAAAGGGTATTTATGTCTGTGTGTAGTTAACTAGAAACTTGAAATAGTAAAAACAAAGTACATACTACAAAGCTATACTCATTATTGAATGACAACTGGCTGTAATCTGATACTCCAACCTACCACCTGGCACACAGCCACTTCTCTTGGTTCCTCTTCCTCTGTCCGCTGAGAGGCCCTCTACTTGGTGACCTCACAGGAGCTAGCACCATATGTAAAGGCACCCATGCTAGCGCCATATAAAAAGTACCCATGCTGGTACCACAAACAAAACACCCAGTACACTTTGTAAAGTGGTTGGCATCAGGAAGGACATCCAGCCATAGAAACCATGTCAAAACAGGTGAGTGGAACCAGGTGCAGCCCTCCAGCCTTGCCAGCTCCTGTCAAATCATCCAACCCATGCCAGCATGGAAAATGAACATTACATGATGATGATGATGAACTATGATCATATCATTACTAAAAGTAATATAATTTCAATTTATGTTTACATAAATAATAACTTACATTTATATTAACTTCACAGGGTTCGGACTCCACATCATCTCTTTGTGGAGCAAAGCAAGAGAAAGCAATAAATTCTTGAGCAAATTTTGTTTTATGAACAAGCAAACCAGTTCGGCTAACAAGTTCATTGTTGATATTAGAATCAAAATTGCCACAGAGACCTTCAACCTGTCATGTAAAGTTAATATTATTTAATCAATAAACCTCAAAAGTCACAAATTAGACCAAGAAAAATAAAAAAAGCAAATATATTCTGTTTAGCTGAAAGCTTTAATATCTGTTAAAAGAACACAAGTGGTTGTCTAAGCTAAATTTTAGTTGTAAATTAAAGGTTTTTATCCAATTCTATCTCAAAATAATGCATGAAATATGAACCCTCACAGATATTAATACTCTACTTTTTTATTTAATTCCATCCACCCATCTTCTCTACCCACTATTCCTAGGAAGGTTGTGGGGATAAAATCCTCAGGCACCTCTTCCATAGCAGAAGCAGCTATCATTATGCTTCCCACCAGGATCTCCAAACACGACCAAACTGAGACTGTGGATGTTATCCAACCATCTCATTCTTGGTTTACCCTTAGGTTTCCTGCCAGTTGACTCAGCTTCAAGAATCCATCTTGCAATTCTTTTCTGTAATGTTCTGATCACATGTTTGTAACACCAGAGCCATGACTGCTCAAAGCAGGAAAGCAACTTATTTAATCTCAAATATTATCTAAAAGGTCTACATAGTAAAATTAACATATAAAAATGTAAATAATAATACCAAGCAGTAAAAAGTTTAATTTACTTCTGAAATGAAATTGTAGAAAAGATTTTGTTTCATTTTTCTGTAACAATTTTTTTCTTTGCAATATATGCTTATTTAAATAAGATTTAATAAGCTTTCTGAAAACTATTTTAGAATTTCACTAATTAATAAAAGGCATTAAGAAACATCAGAAAGTCAGAATATCTTAAAACAATTTTTTATGATTAATGTATATTCAAAATAATAGCACATTGTTTCTTTAAAGATTTTATATTAAAATTAAAAAGCTGCCTGAAGAATAATAGTTTACTCACATATATGTTAAAATTAGTATACCATCAAAATTTCTGGAGTTACTCATTTTTGTTTTTGTACTAACTTATTTCAATACTTTCAAAGATAACAAATTCAATTCACAAATCTTATCACAAGTCATGGCTGACATTTGCATGAAAGAGAAGAGGAGGAGGAGGAGGCGACGAGGGGAGAAGTAGGAGGATGACAAGGAGAAGGGGAAGGACAATGAGGAGGAGGAGGAGGTATGGCATTGGATGCATAAGATTTTTAAAACAAAATATTATATTAAAACAATTTCTACATCATTTTACATTTACATTTTTATATGCTCCAAAACAAAAAGTGGTTTCGTACCAAACCTCGATAATTTGACTTCAGAGTAATATAAGTTTGGGCACCAGCATAATGTAAAATACGGAAATCCAGTCCATCCACCACATAAAACAAAGACGATGCCTGTTTTATAATAATTTCTTTACTGAAAAAACTGTTATCTGATCTATAGTTGCCATTGACAAAAAATCCTTTCTTAGTGATTTTTGCAAAGAGATTTGCAGTTTCAATTTTGAGGCCAGTTGAACAATTAAATTCATAAAGATATGGGCTGCTGCATGGACCAAATTCCAGAGATATTTTCAACTCCAGTGAAGTTGATTTACTCTAAAACGACAGAAATACATCAATAATAATTAATTAATTTGGTAACTTTCAGAGTTTAGTTTTATACTAAATTTTCTACACTGAATCAATGTATTAATGCATCAGATACAATTAATTAGCCTAATAATGTTCTCTTAATCTGGTCACCAGCAGAAGTGGTGGTACATGTTCTCATGATGAATGGTTTGTCTAATTCTTCAATGTCTGCTTTAGCATGGTTTCTACAGCAGAATACCATTCTTAACACCAACCACTCACCCACTTGGGCAAGTCTTTTGTTATAGCCACAAACCAATCAAGGCCTTCTGAGTGGATTTGGTAAGCAGAAACTGAAAGAATCACATCACACACACATACACACACATGCACACACAAACACACACACATATATGCATGTATGTATTTACATACATACATTATAGGCCATTTGGCATCATGCCATGCTTGAGAAGAAGACCCATTAAGTCAAGTAAAACCACAGTTGTGGCCAATGCCAGTGTCACATAAATGGCACACATGACAGTGGCACGTAAAAGCATCTATTATACTCTCAGAGTGGTTGGCATTGGGAAGGGCATCCAGCCATAGAAACCATGCCAAATCAGACTGGAATCTGGTGCAGCCTTCCAGCTTGCTAGTCCTGATCAAACCATCCAACCTATGCCAGCATGGACAACGGATATTAAATGATGATGATGAGGTGTGGATCTGTGGTGAGAAATTCACTTCACTATATGGTTCCAGCTTCTTGGCTAAGTATCTCCTACTATAGCCTCAGGCCAACCAAAGCTTTGTGAGTGGATTTGGTAGGCAGAAACTGAAAGAATCCTGTTGTATATGTGTGCGTATGTCCTCCACCACCACTTAACAACCAGTGATGGTGTGTGTACAAATCCATAACCTAGCAGTTCAGCAAAAGTGAACCAATAGAATAAATAACAGACTTAAAAGAAAGTTAGTACTGGGGTTGGTTCATTCAACTAAAAATTTTTCAAGGTACTGCCCCATCATGGCCACAGTCTAATAAATGAAACAAGTAAAAGATAAAAGATAATTAAAAAAATAGCTTTTCTCAAATTTTTACCATAAATATGTAACAATAGAATTTTACTGAAAATGCTAGAAAGATTACTTTTTCAACTTTAATGCAAGCAAAAGATTAGTTTTTGCCAACCTATTTAATCTGTAAATAATTCAGTTTATTAAATTTAGTGGCTAAGTTTTTATCAAACTTAAAAGAACATTAATCAGCTAAGTGATGATGAATGTCTATATATAAAAAAAAAACAAAAGAAAATAATTATCTTACTTGCACTAGTGTATATCGACAAGAAACTGGTTCGATTGTGTAATCCAAATTATCAAAAGTTTTAATACTATTGCGACCAAGTATTGTACAAGTTCCAGGACATTCTTGCTTTTCACACACCCATTTACCATATTCACAAACACTATAGAATGAAGGAAAAAAATAAAATGAAGTTATTTCTTTATCAATATGCAGTCAAATGCAAATTTTGACTTTGAAATTTTAAAGAACATGAATACAGCTTATGAAAATGACAAACATTATTCCAAAAATCAGTTATCAATTATATTATACATAATTTCACTATATCCATAGAACTACTTGATGCCTCTGCCAAATTATTATTGTTGGGGGAAATTGATTAGTCTAATTCATTAAATTTCACACTAGTATTCTTATAGTTAGGTTGAAAATCTACTTCATCAGATCTGCTGAAGCCCATCTGAATTATATTAATCCCCAAAAACTTGATTCAAAATTAATCAGTTAAATTCAACAAATGATTTTAGTCACATACCAAAGGTTGCAATCCATCTTAACAGTAGAATTCTCATCGAATTTCTTGCCTTCATATTCACATGGGCATTCTTCCTTATTAATACATTTGCCGTTTTCATAAAACTTTCCAACAGGACATCGGCAAGCAGCCACACAAGGTAAATCACAATCACTAATTTCATCAGTGTTGCCACAAGTTCTAGGACAGGGGGCAGTGCATTCATCAAATTCAAACCCTTCAGGGCAAGTAATTGCTAATAAATAGAATAGATACATTTTAGAGAAAAATTAAATATGTTACTTGATATATTTTTTTCTGAAAAAAAGTGAATGTCAGTAGTATCAAAGTTGTAATTTGTCAATTCAAAGAGGTAGTGACTCTACTTGGAGAGCCCCTATTGAGAAATGTTACTCCAAAGACCTTTCAGAGCAACCCTATTTCTACAGCTTTTATTCACAATTGTATTCTTTCGGTCATTACCCAAGATTCCTGATCACAGATAAAGGTAGGCACAAACACCAAATTGAAGATAGCGAATTTGGTTCTTACACCTACCCTTCTTCAGATGAGTGAATGCTGAACCTGGTGCATTACTGAACCAGATACTGCAATTCTTGCACTTAATCCAGCCTCTTACTTTCCATCATTCATGAAAATGGACAAAAGCCAACTAACAGGAGACCAAGTGGCAGACCACTAAGAAGATAGTTGGATAACATCCATGTACTTAGTTGGTCTCACTAGGGGATCCAACAAGATCAATTGTAGATAGTTGATTCTCACAGGGCCTGATGGAAGGCATCCTTGTGGACTCTACTCCTATGACCCTTCAAGGCACAAGTGAACAAAGAAAATGAGATGAGATCAAAAATTGAATATAAGCTAGAATGAAACTGTTTGACGAAATACAAACTTTAAGAAAACTGCAAAAGAAACTAAGACCAATGAACTGTATTATTAGAATTAAGTATGCCATAGAATAAAGGTTTAAAAACATACATTTTAGATGTACAATGGTGGACTAAAAATTTCATAGGCTGAAAATGAAGGACTGATGCTAGAGCTATGAAATCTTGCATGCATTAATTTCAACTGTTCTTATTAATAACTGATTCATTTATTTCCAGGTAGACTGACATCAAACTGTTCAAAGAAGACTTCAAAATTAACTAATAGCGACCTGCCTTGTTGAAAATGGGTAAAATTTGGCATCGTGGTATTATCAAGTACTTGCAGAAAAAAAGGTTTAGTACTACAAAGACATTCATGCTGATATGGTTGCTACATTAGGATATGATGTTCCAGCTTTATCAACAGTGCAAAAGTGGGTAGCCTATGAACTTTTCAGCTGTCCATTGTACAAAATATTTCAGATGAACAGAAATTATTAGTAATGGTAAGAGTTGAGCAATAAACAATATTTTCTTTTTTGATAATAATGACTTCTTTTCGTAGTATGGAAGATGCATCCTAGTCGTTCAAAATCATGCAAAGACTGCATTTCAGATGCAATGAAATCATATTCATACAAATTTTGACATGTAATAATAAATGTTTAAGTGAAGTTAACAGTTTTTGATTGATTTTAATGGCTAATATGTATCTTTCATGCTACAAAAGTTTTAGTCTCACGTCATATCACTTGCCTAGCAAGTACATACCCAAAATGATTTCTATTTTTTAACAGTGCAAGAAATAATGAAATAAATTATAAGTTGTTTTAATACAAAGATCAAAATGGGAGTGACACAAACACCAAAACAGGAAAGGATTACATACGACAAATGTTTTGTTTTCTCCACTTTGGAATATCATTTCCATTCAAAAAACACTGATGGGCAATACTTTCAACGGCTGTACATGCTGCTGTCATAGCTTCTTCTGCAGTATCAGAGGCACGGATCATCGAGAAGCAATTGTCTATTAAAACTGGCTTCTTTTCCTAAAATGACAGGTTGTTTGAAACAAAACATAAGAATGTATCAGATAATAAAGAAATTACATAAGAAAATGTTATTAATATTAAGAAAAGTAAATGTTCAATGCTCTTAAAATGTAGTTTTACTCATGATTAACAAATTTTATGTAAATTTCTGCTTATTTAAATACAAAAATTATTATTTCTAAACCTCTCAACGAGGGACATTCAGGCACAGTACTCTAAAGTAAAGATTATTTCCCATCATAATGCATTAGTCCTGCTTGGGACGAATGTTACTGTTATTTAGCCCCAGGGGCTGATGTAATCAACTTAGGCTCTTCCCTGAAACTGCTGGCTTTGTGCCAAAATTTGAAACCAATATTTGCAGATTTTAATACATTTGTTGATAGCATATAACAGTTTCCTGGGGCCAAATAACAGTAATATTCATCCCAACCAGGACTGCCGCATTATGCTGGCAAATAACCTTTACTCTGTTTATTTACAAAATCAGAATCTATTAAAACAGTAAAATTGATCACTTTTGGTTCAAAATATAAACATGAAGTTAATCATTTCTGAGGAATAATATGCAATGTAACAATGAAAGAAAAACTAAAGCATTTAAATCAAGAGGGTAACAAAAAGTAGGAATTTTTAATTACTTTTCAAAGGAAACCAAAAATTTGCTACCAACAAATGTATTAAAACCTGCAAATATTGGTTTCAAATTATGGCACAAGGCCAGCAATTTCAGGGAAGGGGCTAAGTTTATTACATTAACCCCAGTGTTCAACTGGTACTTATTTGATTGACTCTGAAAGGACAAAAGACAAAGTCAACCTTGGCAGCATTTGAACCCAGAACATAAAGACAGATGAAAAGCCACTGAGCATTTTTGTGCAACATGCAAATGATTCTACCAACACACCTTAAAAATCTGCAAATATTGTTACTGCAATACAGATGTATTGATTATCTCTGCTCAATATTGTAAAAACTGGGCAAAGATTAAATTACAATTTCAGTTTCAGTACAATAGTAAAACAAATTACAAAAACAAAAAACAAAATACAACCTATTGACACAAATACGTCTGCTTCGGTACATTATTGTAATGATAACAACTATCATGATAGAAACTAAAGTAAAAGTCTCATGGAAACATTACGAAAAACAATGTAATATTTAAGAAAATAAATCAAAGAGATTAGAAGTGAAACTGAGTAACACTAATTTTTTTTAAAATATAAACTTACAGAAAGATCACAATTATAGAAAGTAAAGGCAACACGGCAAATTTTGTTAGCTTCTGGATATCTGTAATCAGGTGATGTTGAAAGTCTGTTATTTTTGCACTGAAAAAGAAAAAAATAGGACTTAAAAGTTACATAAAAAGTTTATGAGAGAAAAAAATATTTTCATAATTCTGAAGGGCTTTTATTTTTACGATGTATAAAATGAAGAAAATAGTATCTTAAGTAATTAATTATTTCTGCTTTAGGCACAAGGTCTTGAAAATTGAGTGGGGGGAGCTAGTCGATTACATCAATCCCAGGTACTTATTTCATCAATCCTGAAAGGATGGAAAGCAAAGTGGACCTCGGCGGAATTTGAACTCAGAACATAATGACAGATGAAACACCGCTAAACATTTTGCTCAGCGTGCTAACGATTCTGCCAGCTTGCCACCCTAGTATCTTAGGTAATTAATGTCATATTTCACATTTTTATTCTGTCTAAATGAAAAGACAAATTATGAAGACCAATTAGTTCTTATTTTAGCTTTTAACTTCCATTGAAGATGAAGCAGCAGCTTAAGTCTTTCTACAGCACCGAAATTTTGAGCACCTTTAAGGAATCTATTCATTCACAATTAGTTATTACTTTAGCAATCATTGAAAAAAGATCCCTCTTAATCCCAGGCAAAATGTTTGTTTCAAAGACATTAAATGGAGAAAAAATAAAGTAAAAACATAAAGATGACGATGATGATGATGATGATGATGATGATGATGATGATAAAACTTTAACGAAATATAACAATTATATTTATCATAAATGCTTACTAAATTTTCATAAATATCTAGGTCAATTCATCATCATCATTTAACATACGTTGTCCAAGCTGGCATGGGTTGGACAGTTTGACCAGGGCTAACAAGCAGAGGGGCTGCACCAGACTCCAGTCTGATTTGGTATGGTTTCTACAGATGCCATTTCTAACACCAACCACTCCGAGCGTTTAATGGGTGCTTTTACATGCCACCAGCATTGGTACCAGTTGCATGACACCAGTATCTGCCACACTATGATTTTACTTGGCTTGATGGATCTTCTACTCAAGCACAGCATATTGCCAATAGTTTTGGTCATTTGTCATTGCTAATCAACAATCTCTTGAGGGGCTACTGATATTAAATATTACTGGGAGATCAGATTACATATAGATATGCCAGTATATGAAGAAGGATATAAATGTAAACTGATAAGCTATTTTCATGAAATAACTTGCAATATCAGTAATAATTTAGTATCAGTAATAATTTACTTGCAATATCAGTAATAATTTTGATAATTAAAGTTATCAAAATTTGAATCTAATTAAAATTTATCTAAATTTCAATTACCTGATTTTAGATAAATTTGAATTATCTAAATTAAATTCACTGAAGATCGAAATAATGTTGGTAACTCCTTATTACATGGTAATTAGTTACACACATAGATATCCTGGACAACAGTCAAAGAAAAACTATTCAAGTGATTGACATGAAGCCACCCAGAAACACACTCCATCATCTCTTCATCACTCACACCTCCTCTTCCCATTGCCTTTTCTTTTCAGTCACTGGCATTATTGTCTCTACTTCTCAGAGATGGATGGTCTCATGCCACCTCCACCCAAGTTCAGTCACTCTATTCATCATTTATGCAGTTGCCAAATTGCAACAGACAGTCTAAGTGCTACATTAATGCTATCAATCCCTCCAGTTATGCAAGACTAGCAAAGGCTTGATGCACTGGTCCTTCTTTTAGACCTGCTGTTTTTCCCCAACATTTTTTCTTCCTTTTGTAGCATTAGCAGGGCAGTCGAATTACTTCGCCCCAGCGTAGCAGCACATTGGTGCTGCGTTCCTCCGCTCTTTAAAAGCTAACAGCAGAGGAATATAAATGACGACTTCCACTAGCTTTTAAAGAGCAGAGGAATGCAGCACCAATGTGCTGCTACACTGGGGCGAAGTAATTCGACTGCCCTGCTAATGCTATATCATCGCCCTCGTTTGTTGTTGTTTAACACAGGTGAGCACTAGTCAGATAGTGCTATGATCAAAGGTTTTTTCAATTCTGATCTTCCAATCTTTACTTGAAGCATTACGTAGCCAAAGCTAAATTATTTGATGTATCCTTCTGTGGCAAAGGAGATGTTGGTTAATGCAGGGTACGTATTTGAATGAATGCGTGTCAGAGGGCTAGTAACATTTAAATATATGTTTGCATAAAAGGCACAATAAAATACCACAAGACAATGTTCTCTTTAGGTTAACAAACCTGAGAATTTATTCTAGTGCAATCAAGATATTACCAGAGCTTTGCAGGTAAGCCTTCCTAATAATCGGGAAGGAATCAAGTGTCCATTCATTAATAATTGTTCAGTCTGTGTATCGTAGATATCAGCATTCCCGTCAATCGGGAGGGCTTACCTGCAAAGCTCCGGTAATATCTTGATTGTATTAAGGAATTAACTCATGCCTCCTACACCTTGTTGTCTTGTACGCTTATCTCTGTTGTGCCAACTACTTCATGTGTGAGCAAGGAATAAATTTGTTTGTTAACCAAAAGCATTACCTTCTGATTTTTATCGTTACCTTTATGTACCTTTTTTTCCTGTTTCTTTGTATTTAAATGTTATAAGTTAAAATGTGATCTTTTGTATAATTGTCCATAGAAATAGAGAAAATTCTTTGTTTCATTGCAAATAGCCAATAGAAATGTTCATATTCAAAGACCCGTGTTCTTTTTATAATTTTGGATATCAAGTAACTTTTACTAAAACAGATATTAAATTTCAAAAAATTTATTTGCAAACCAATTGAAGTACCTACTTTATTTGGTGGTGTTATATATGCTTGAATAAATTCTTCTGAATTCGCTAAAATGTCACCTTCTCGATTGAAAAAGTCATCTAAGAATGAATACAAATAATTGTATATGATGAAAATTACAGAAAAACATGTAAGGAAGGATAAAATTTAGAATTTACAAAGAGAATCTTTTCATTAAAAGTTTAATGATTCTGAACAAGTAAAAACCAAAAGACACATGAGTTGAGAAATATGATTATGTTTCTATTAAGTTATGAATTCTATAATTCTTTAATGCTTTTTCCATTTTTTTCTTTTGGAAGAACTTGATGGAAATGTAAAAATATTCTAATCTCCATCACAATATATAACAATGTTTTAGACAGGAACTTTTATTTAAGAAACCATGAAGCAAATAACATTTTAGAATATGTCAATTTAATCTGTTTAACTACTAACTTTGTATTCATAATTTTGAAATAACAAATTGTTAACTCAGTTTATTTTCAGAGCAATGTTACTAATAAAAATGCATAGCCTAGTGGCTAGTGTGTTGCACTCACAATCTAGCGATTGTGAGTTCAATTCCTGGACTGAGTGGTGCATTGTGTTCATGGGCAAAACACTTCATTTCATGTTGCTCCAGTCCAAGCAGCTATAAAAATGTAACCCTATGATGGACTAGCCTTCTGATCAAGGGAAATGTTAGCTTTCTCGTCTCACCAATGGAGTGGAATCATTCAAAAGTTAAAACAATGCAAAGCACATTGTGACCAGTGATGTATAACAATATTTAATAGTTTGGTCAATCATGTGATCATGAATGCAACCCAGAAATTTAAATAAAGAAATACAAAAAAAAAAACGAAATGCAATTTGTACCAGTAAATTCTGATTATAATATTAATTGAGGATAATTCATAAAACACTGAGTGAAAAGCAATTTACTTACTGTTTTCATTACCATCATAGTTACTGCATAACCCTCTAAGTTTAGAACTTTTGAAAAGAGAATCTGATGGAACAATTTGGACATACTGTCTTTCATTCATTAATATATTTATTGGAATGGTTGAAAATTGAATGGCTATATAATTATAGCGTCTTGATACTTCAACACCTGGGGAATAAAAAAGAAAAAAAAGAAAAATCTTTCTGAATGAATTTCTAAAACAAATGTCATATTTAAACATACAAAAATTTATAGTACATTTATATGAAATAATATGTATAATAATAAATTAGCAGGCTAAAAGCTCGCTAAAAATACTTTGATGCCACATACAAATATGAAGCTAATGTGGTTCAGATGCTCAATTGGAAAACTAAGTAAGGAAAGTATACAAAATGATTAACTAATGATCTAATTATTTCACAATGTGAATACCGCCAATATTTTTATCTGATTATCCAATTTCATGTTCTCTGTTAGAAAAGACATTTTACTTTACACTTTTAAACATTTTTAAACGTTAGATGTAAATATAAATGCAATTAAAAGAAACATAACATAAAATATAGCTGGATTCTACTCTTATAAGTTTTTCTTTGCTTGTTACAAATGTGAAAGATAATTTTTTTTTTAAAGTGTTAGACAAACCATCTTTGACTTCTCCGTTTATATTCATGTATTTTCCATTCAATAGAACACGTCCTTTTTGTACAGTCACAATTGTGTTTCCATATTTTACAAAAATTGTCTAAATTTGAAAGGGACAGAAAGCATAAAGAATATTTCAAGAATTTTTTTTATATTTACAATTGAGATAAAAGGAATTATTATGCATTCGTGCATTAAAATTAAAAATGATTTGAATAAAAGAAAGATGGTATTCTAAAATATTAAAAAAGCACTTGAAGAAATTGCTAATAAAGTTCTCAATTAACTCCAAGATATTTCTGGCAATTTTCCCCAAAATAAAATATTTAAAATTATGTTTGAGTCTACAGTTTAAAACATGTTTTTATTTTATGCATTATGTTCTTCCTCCTCTAGATAATCAACATCAATTTATTGTTGTAATGCAGATTTCTACATAAGAACTTAATCATAAGTTATTTAATATACAAGATCAGAGTCTTATGTTTTGTATTTTATTGTTTTACATTCACTTTTTTGCATGGGAATAGGGGCTTACTTTTTGTAGAAATTAATTCTTGAGGTGTTATTTCTAATACATGGTGGCCACTGAAAGACTGAAAGGTTTGAAAAAGTCATAACTTCATTTTCAATCTTTTTTTTTTTTTTTTTTGCATGTTGTAGAGCATCCCTTAGAGATTAAAATGGCTTTGTATGATGTGCAGCAACAAGTAAATTTCACTTTGTTTTTCTATTCCAGTGAAACATCAATTATTGAAACTCAGAGAAAATACTAGCATCATTTTACTGTCAGAGAGTATCTCATAGTGATAGCAAGATTCAGAACCTAATCGCCCGGTTTGAAAGAACTAGATCAGTCAGTGATCTTCCAGGAAGAGGTCCTAAACACACTGTGTGCACTGTCACAGCAGTGGAAGCCATACAACAGAGTGTCCTTGAGGATTCACCAGCCTCTACCTGTCCTCACTCTGATCAACTATGCATCACCAGAACATCACTTCAGAAGATTCTGAAACTGAATTTTGAAATGTTTCCATCCAAATAAATTAATAACAAAATTTTAAAAAACCATGTGCTTGTAAAAGTTATTTTTGTTTTATATCATTCGGTCTTTCTGTGGCCACCCTATTCTAACCACTCAACTGTGAAGAAACAGTAAAAGCTAAGGAAATGAAATGATATTCCACACAAAGAAGACATTGGCAAAACAACTTGTAACTATGTAAAATCCATACTTGATATAAAAAAATGTGTGTGTGTGTGTGTGTGTGTGTGTGTGTGTGTGTGCTTGTGTGTGCATGCATGTTTGCGATTGTGGGGGGAGGCTGTGAATGTGTGTGCATGCACGTGTGTATGAATTTGTGTGTGCATGCACGTGTATGAATGTGTATGTGTGTGTGTGCATGTGTGTGTTCATGTGTGTGTTCATGTATGTGTATGCTTGTGTGTGTGTGGTTGTGTGTATATGTACATGTGTGGGTGTTCATGAGTGTATGTGTACATGTATGTGTATGTGTGGTTGTGTCTGTGTATGTATGTGTGTGTGTGTGTTTGTGTGTAATCCCTCGCCATATTGCAGTTCACCTATCGTGCACTCATTACATCATAGTTCACTTATTGTGCACTCGGTACAACATAGATTTTTCTGGCTAATATATGTAAATTTACATCATGGACTCCTCAGTATATCGCAGATATCTGTAGCCAATGGGTATTTATATTTTTTTAGATTTTAATTATTTCTGTGAGAGGTTTTGGAACACAACAACTGCGATAGTCAAAGGATTACTGTATACAGTAATGATCAACCAGACAAATGCCATACATTTCCAGATAGCAGAAACATTATTTTCATCAGATGTAGGACAATATAATTTAAACTGCAGAAAAGCCAGATTCAGGTAACCAAGAAAATAGATTAAGTCTACTGTCTCAACCTCATGATCATTTAAAAGGTCTTGGAAATATTCACTATTAAATGTCTTTTTCTATCGAAGCATGTCTTATTATGGTTATTTGGCACCTGTTTACAACTTTATTTCTTTAGTTATCACAAACTATCTTATATAGGTGCAGGCAGAGCTGTGTGGTAACCCAACCACATGGTTCTGGGTTCAGTCCCACTGCATGGCACCTTGGGCAAGTGTCTTCTACTATAACCTCAGGCTGACCAAAGGTTTGAGAGTCAATTTGGCAGACAGAAACTGAAATAAGCCTGTCATGTGTGTGTGTGTTTGCAGGATTATTCTTTGTGTCTCTGTTTGTCTGCCATCACCACTTTGAAAACCATTGTTGGTATGTTTACATCCCCACAACTTAGCAGTTTGGTTGAAGCAACCAAGAGAATAAATACCCGGCTTTAAAAAAAATAAGTACTGGGGTCAATTTGTTTGACTAAAATTCTTCAAGGCGGTGCCCCAGTATGGTTACAGTCTAATGCCTGAAACAAGAAAAAGACATGAAAGATAGCAAGAAAAAAAATTAAACACATACCTTTTCACAGTTTTTAAGTCGAATGCAATTTGTAATTGTCATCCTTACCCACCAGAAATTACTAAATTCGATCAGGTTATAGACACATGAAGGTGACTGGAGAGTGAAAAAAGAACCATCAAATGTTCTAAAAAGTCTGGTACCTTGGCTTCGACAGCTTGAATCTGTTTTTAGGGATTCATCACCTATTGTAGAATCTAAAAAAATTTGAAATATTATACTAAAATGCATCTTAGATAAAATTCATGTAAACAATTCAGTGAAATATATTCAACCAATGCCAGAACGGGACGACACTGCATAGTGCCAAAGATCCCAGCAATGCCATCGCACTTCAGGACCAGTTACTGCAACAGCTTGGGATTCAGGGACCCACAGCTTTTTAATATTCTCCCAAAGAGCCTGAGGAATCTGCACAAAGTAGATGTAGGGGTTTTTAAATCAAAGCTGGACCTCTTCCTATCGAGAGTCCCAGATGAACCTACCTCGCGGCAGGAGGTGCAAATGAGGGTTGCTAAGTCAAACTCCATTCTTCACCAAGTGCCACATATTGTAAGAGGCTCCCTGTAATAACAGTGTAGCAACACGGTGGTGCATCAGCATGGCCGCAGCTCTAAGCTGAAACTTTAAAAAAATAAATTTTTTTTAAAAACTCAGAATTTCACAGGTTTAATATTTTAGCTTCTCTTAAGGTGCTGAGTTGGCAGAATTGTTAGCATGCTTCCCAACCACATGGTTCCAAGTTCAGTCCTACTGCCTGGCACCTTGGGCAAGTGTCTACTATAGCCTTGAGCCAACCAAAGCCATGTGAGCGGAAGAAACCTGTCATATATATATATATATATATATATATATAGGTGAGAAAGTTGGTATATATATATATATGTATATATATATATATATATGTATATATATATATATGTATATATATATATGTGTCTGTGTCTATCCCCCCCACCATTGCTTGACAACCAATTTTGGTATGTTTACGTCCCTGTAACTTAATGGTTCAGCAAAAGAGACTGACAGAGTAAGTATTAGGGGTTAATTTGTTTGACTAAAGGCGGTGCTCCAGCATGGCCGCAGTCAAATGACTGAAACAAATAAAAGAATCATATTTGTACATCAATCATATCAGATAAATCCAATAACAGAAAAGTAATGTTTCAAATCAGTCCAAAAATGTTTCTATGCTCATTCATTTTGGTGATTAAAATTTTCAAGAGGATGCTCAAAGTGATTTTTCATTGCCCACCAAAAATATCTAGGCGGTGCACTTGCACCCCCTGCATCACTAGTTACCATTCTCCTCCACCACCTAGACCCATAAAGACCCCAAGCAACTTCCCTGTTTGTTGGTTGAAGAGACAAAACTAAAAAAAACTTACTTTGATAATTGCATTTGATGCACTCTTTTCCAATAAGTCCCCAAGATCCTGTGTTGCGTTGACTACAACAGTCAGCAAGTGTTACAACTTTGCCAGCAAATTTTTTGTATCCAGGACCATAACAAGCAGATTTCTCAAAACAATATTTCAGCACACTAGTTGTATCTTGAAAATAAAAATGTATTAACATAGTTTATACATAACAAAATTTAACTCAAATCAAGTTAATTTCACAAGCTGGTTGTTCCATTGATTAAATCAAGTGAGACATTCGCCATCATAACCAATGAATTACCAGTAGAGTATATAGTATAGTAATCAAAATCCATTTACCTGATACTTTGTTTTCACAGCGGTAACCTACAAATCCCTTTCTGCAATTACATTTATCAGCAGCAAAGCATACTCCATCATTTTTACAAGGAGGAATGCACAAAGCTAAAAAAGAAAATAGACAATACTTTATTGCAAACCTCCAACATCCAGCAACTGATTTGGTAGACACCCACAACGTCATCCACCATCTTTCCAACAACAATCTTGGGCACCTATTTCAATTCCATATGTCTAACTCTCATAAACATGCTTACAAAATCAATAAACAGCACAGCCCCCAGACATTCAGAAACATTTTTTAATGCTCAGAATTGCTGAAGCGTGGAATAAATTACTTGCATCAGTTGTTAGCTGTTGAGACATTACACCCTTCAAAACTTCCATGCTTCCTGAAAATCACCAATACTACACCTGATGTTCCACCCACCACACACTTTTTCTTTTAAACAACTTGTTGACTGTTCACTTTCTGCGCATTAGACTATGTACTGTTCATGTACTTTTAGTTACCTTTTCTGATGAGTTTTGGTGCAACAGAGCACTGTATACAATAAGTTTGTTATTACCATGTGCCTTTTCTTTATATGTAAGCCTATTTTTTGTTTTTGTTTTTGTTTTTTCTTACAGTGAAAAAGCACAGGTATGACAGTGTGGTTAAGAAATTCACTTCCAGTTCATGTAGTTCAGTCCTACTGCATGGCACCTTGAGCAAGTGTCTTCTACCATAGCCATGGGACAACCAAAGTCTTGTGAGTGAATTTGATGAACAGAAATTGAAAGAAGCCTGTCATATATATATATATTGCATGTGTATATGCATGGGTACAAGAATGTTTGGGGCTCCAAGTCTTGGCATTGCATTACACCATAGCTGTAAACAAGTGTCCAGCTTTAGGGAAATATTTCCTTACTTTGAAACAGGATAGGGTTGGTGACAGGAAGGGCATCCAGCTGTAGAAAATCAACATAACATCTATTCATTCAATTGTTTACCTAAGTTTCCCTTGAGATTACATAACATTTATGGAAATTTCATTTAATAGTTGGGTCCTTCCTGCACAATATATATATATTAAACCATTCTTGCTCTAGATGTTTCTTGATTCATTAACATTTCCCGAGTTTCCTAAGGCTAACTCTCTGGGGCCTCTCTGCTTCTTGTTTATAACACATTTCTTAAATATATTGGATACTAGCAGAGATACCCAGCATTGCTCGGGATTAAAATGGCATAATTTGTATATAATATATTACAGTTATGTTGAAACAGGTGTTATGGGAAAGGGCAGCATTGACAACAAAACATTTGTGGAGTAAATGATGGGATAATTCGACAAAGTAACATGCTATGCATTCATTCGGAGTATTTCAGGCCCTAACCTGTCATGGAAAATTGGGGGTGGGGGTTATGTGATTTTTGAACACACTGAAAAGCTGTCAGTGGATATACTTTCTTTTGCAGCAGTCGGCACTGTGTCTAACACGACTCGTAATCTGAAATTTTGACACCTCCTCCAGGTTTGTTGTCCTACATCACTTATAAAGCAAATTTGGAGGGTAATCATTCGTTTTGATTGCCTTTGGAGGAACTGTGGTTGTTCATTTGTGGGTAACATGGAACTAATGAGGTGATAGACTTGCTCTTGAACTTTGACGTCAGCGTAAATTCATGTTTAACCATCTTATTAGGTGCAGTAAAGGATTTCATTTGAAATGCAGAGTTGTATTGTCTGATAATATTCAGCAAATCCTTTGACTGGATGGAAATGCCTTCTAGAAGATCCATAAGAGGTTGAGAAAGAGCCAGTAGTTCTGACAATGTTACCAGACCACCTGAGCAGCACATACTATTTGTTTCATTTGAAAATATTACACTACAGAAACATCAATTTGTGTTTAGCACACCAATTTCGACAGAGTTATCATTTTTATAAGAACGGGATGCAACATATTTGAAAACACCTTCAGGAGTTGTGAAGAACGAATTTGTACATAGTCTGTTACTGAGAGCTATTCTATTGGACCTCTGTCTAATTATTAAAACATTGATTTAATGATCCAGCATTAAGTGCTGCAGCATGCATTTGCTGATCTTGGGAAAGTCACATCTCCCTTCTCTCTTGAAACACTGTCTGACGTGCTGCAGCAACCTTTGCTGATCTTGAGAAAATCTCATCTTGCTTCTCTCTTCAGACTCCCGCCTTCGGTTTTCTACAATCCTCCTTGCTTTATACTTATTTCTGGAGAGATTATATCCTTTCTTTGGTGGCATATTTTTTTCAATATTGTAAACAAAAAGTTATGAACATAGAAACAAATTATACATTAATCCCTATTTTTGTAAGCAGTTGTATGTATGTAGTATGTTTCATTTTTTTATGCAGTATAAATTAACCAACCAGAAGCACATGTATGAACTGATAATTTAACAGTAAATGCCACAATAATTTATTATAGATAAATTTTTAATATATATATATAGTAATCATCATCATCATCATCGTCGTTTAACGTCCGCTTTCCATGCTAGCATGGGTTGGACGATTTGACTGAGGACTGGTGAACCAGATGGCTACACCAGGCTCCAATCTGATTTGGCAGAGTTTCTACAGCTGGATGCCCTTCCTAATGCCAACCACTCAGGGAGTGTAGTGGGTGCTTTTACGTGTCACCCACTACACACTCTGAGTGGTAAGCACATGTATTAAATGTTAATTCAAGGGTAAATATGTAGCTGTAAATACCTTGCAGCCTTGCAACTGTTGCAATAATTATTAACTGGGAATTGAACGGTAAATCTGTATTATATACCTTGGAGCTGCCACCTCATTGTTTTTTGTCAAGAGTTTCAACTCCAGCAGTTTGCTATGTCAGTCAACACATACACTGACACACCGTTCTGCTGTGATGGCTCATTTTGTGTTTCTCCCACTCATTCTGTAAAAATTTATTTGAAGAGAGCAGAAATTGGAAGAATAGAAACTGAAAAGGACAGAGAGAATGAAAGTGAAGGAGATGAAAAAGTGAAAGATATATGTATGTGTACATGAAATGGATGTGTGTGTGTGTACGTGTGTGTGTGTACGTGTGTGTGTGCGTGTGTACGTGTGTGTGTGTGTGTACATGTGTGTGAGAGAGAAAGAGAGAGATAGGGTAAGTGAAGGTGTGTGTCATGATGATTGATGTCTTTTAAGGTACACCCACATAGAAAATGTGACGTCATCATCATATAAAATGTTTACAATAGCTGATTTATGGAAAAGATTATAAAGTAAAATTTTTGAAATGAAAATATGTGAATAGAAATTAAGCTTAATTTGTAGCCGAAATAGTACTGAATCTTTTGATGCCCTATATGTTAAAATCGGTAACTCGGTTTTGGAATGCATAATATATATATATAGGACAGAATGCATAATATATATATAGGACAGACTTCTTTCAAACTGAAAGTATTATCTCACATTACTATAGAGACGTAATACTGAAATAGTGTAAGAGATAAGAGATTGCTCTGGGCTTGCATTAGGCAAGAAGTTGAAAATTTTTTTGGCCCATAACACTGCATGGACCCTAAGTAAGACATGTGTAAAATTTGAAAGAAATCAGTTGTGTAGTTCTTGAGTTTTAGGGATTCAGATAGACAGACTCACAGACAGACACACATTCTTATCTTTATATATATATATATATAGAGATAGATATAGATAGATTATAGATGCAGTTCTTGTTTCCGCTTTATGTTCTATAGATAAGAACAGCTGCTGTGTGCTCCTGTGGAATTTACCACTGCACAGGAGACAATCTCTTCAAGAATGCTTTCTATAAATTCCATCCAACCCATACAGACATGGAAAGAGGGACAAAATGATGATGAGAATTATCGACCCTCTTTAATAATGTTTATTTTATGATAAATGGTTTATGATATTTAGGTACTTACGAATGTGACATTTAGTTCCTGACCAACCAGGGCAGCAAACTAATTCCTTTCTTATTCTTAACCTAAAATGAGATTAAAAGTTTAATATCATATGTTGCAAAACAAAAATAAATCAAATTTTTTTCCACATTTGTAATAGAAAACAAAAAGATCTGTTTGCTTTTTGTATTTACTAAGTATAAAGTGACATATATTATCAAACTAATCAATAATTATATGCACAAAATGTCTGAGATAATTATTTACTCTTTTACTTGTTTGAGTCATTTGACTGTGGCCATGCTGGAGCACCGCCTTTAGTCGAGCATATCAACCCCAGGACTTATTCTTTATAAGCCTAGTACTTATTCTATCGGTCTCTTTTTGTGGAACTGCTAAGTTACAGGGACGTAAACACACCAGCATCAGTTGTCAAGCGACGGTGGGGGGACAAACACACATACATATATATATATATATATATATACATATATACGACAGGCTTCTTTCAGTTTCCGTCTACCAAATCCACTCACAAGGCTTTAGTCGGCCCGAGGCTATAGTAGAAGACACTTGCCCAAGGTGCCATGCAGTGGGACTGAACCCGGAACCATGTGGTTGGTAAGCAAGCTACTTACCACACAGCCACTCAAGATTATAATTTTTCAGCTTTTCACTGAATGTGGAAATTGAAATCAAAACGTAAAGACAGACGAAATACCATTAAGTAGTGTACTAACAAGTCTGCCACCTCACCAATTTAAATCTCTTCTAAATTAAGATAAATTAAATTTATGTAATTTACATCAAAGAGTACAGAACATGCACATTTATTATTCTTTTTACATTTCTTCTACATAATAAAGTGGTTCCCAACCTGGGATCCATGCAAAATTTCACATATATATATATACATATAAGGATTAGCATACTAAAAGGGGTTCATGGGAAAACTCATTTAAATAAAAGGCTTAGGAACTACTGTTGAGAATCACTGTGAAAAGGCTGAGAACCACTGATTATAGTATAAAGTTCTTAAAGCTCCTAGCTGTTGGTAGCCATGTATAAAGTTATTTCATCTTCTTTTGGGATCATTAAATTCATTACACAGTTTTTGTTTAAAAAAAAAAAAGGCCTAACTGACATTTCCATTTTTTACCACCCTCAGTCATTAACTGTTCAGCAGTAGAGAAAAAAAAAAAAGAGACAGGAACTTCTTCAAGTCTATCTTGCATAAACGTTGTTAATGTACTTACAGATATCTTCTATGAACCAATTTCACAAAACAGTTTGGCAAGAACAATATCATTTGGAAATCCAACTAAAAAGCTAATCTCTAAACATGAAACTCTTCATGTCTGTATTTGTAATTTTCTGTCCAGCAACTTTATAAAGAGTTCTATTATAATTTCTTTCACTTCTTTCAGTCATTGAACTGTGGCCATGCTGGGGCACCACTTTGAAGGATTGAGTTAAACAAACTGAACCCCATTTTCCATTCTTAAGCTTGATACTTATTCTTCCAGTATCTATGCTAAACTGCTAAGTTATGGGGACATAAACAAACTGACACCCGTTGTCAAACTGTGGTGGAGGACAAATAAAAACACACAAACCACACATGCACAGACCCCCCCCCCCCACACACACACACACATAAACAAACACGCATACATTTACACACACACACACACACACAATTGGCTTCTTTCAGTTTCCATTTACCAAATCTACTCATAAGGCTTTGGATGGCTTGGGTGATAGTAGAAGACGCTTGCCCAAAGTGTCATGTTGTGGAACTGAAGCCTGAACCATAAGGATGGAAAGCAAAAAATATTACTCGTCTTCTTTAAGGGTCTTTTAAACTTTTTATGAATTTATTGTCAATAAAAGATACTTACTTTTCAAAATAGCATGGTCCACCAGCTTTTGGTGTTGTGTTATTCACAAGTGTATAACCAACAGCTAACATCAAATCAATATCTTTACAGGATCCATTGCTTTGGAAATTAGTATATTCAGTTGTGTTACAAAAGTGGAAATTTAAACTAGAAATTGAGAAAATATTTGAAATTAAGTCACTGAGATATATAAATATTGTGGATTGATACAAATATTCATGTTTTCAATCAGTTTAACACAAACTCAACACAGAGAAATAGATTCTAAATCACTGAAGAAAAAAATGGTAAATATATAAATGCAGTGTAAATATATAGATTCTTGCAAATAAATTACTCACCTTGGCTGATATTTATCAATACGTTCATCATTTTGAAAACTGTATTAAAAGACGAAAATATTATAGCATGTAAACAATATTATATAATTAAAAAACTGTATATAGCATAAAAACATCATTATACAGATACATCAACAATCAATACTCTCCCAACTGGCCCAATGTTACACTCACTCAATACAACACATCAAAATGCTGGAAGCCAGAAATGGGTTCACAATGAGTCAAACAACCATGAACGAATCAAGTATTAGTAGAGTGTGTAAGCACCACATCTAATTTAAACCCCAGATCTGGCTCCGGGTTGGTTCTAGGTGTGATGTAGGTATAAAAAAAATAACACAAATGTGGTTTAAAATTTATGGCAGCCATTTTGATAGAATTTTACTGATGTATTTTTAGATTACATCATAACATATATAAATATAAATACAGAAGAACCTCACAGTATGAGTGCTCCATTGTACAAATAATTTCCTGTATGAGCTGAGACTCGTGTGAATTTTTGTCCACAGCACAAGCACACAAATTGTTGACTCCAATTTTTTCAATTATCTGTTCATATACAACATATGGCCAAAAGTAAACCTGGAAATACAGATTATACTAGATACCACTGGGTGAAATCTGAAGGTGGACAAGCTTTATATTGTACCCTACTATGTTCTTAACAGAATATAAACATGATAACGGTTACATTTCATCAAGCTAGACTAATCCCATCCAGTCACTAAAAAGAGATAAAATAGAAGTATCTAAACTGAGGCTTTCTTTTTTCAAGTCAGCAATGTAAAGAATTTCCAAACATGGGAAGAAAGAAGATTAAACGTTTTCAACAAAATATATTTAAACCCAATTTATTCAATGAAAAGTGCTGCTTACATTGCTTCAGCATCTTGATTTCTTTTCTTTTCACTTTCTCTAACATTTGTCCTAAAAGTAGAACATGGATTTTATCTTTTGTTTTTCATTCTAGAATTATTTCACAGAAATAAACAACATTTTGGGAGTTAAATGTAATCAGAAAAGAATTGCTTTTTATTAGGAATAAATTGCTCAACTGATTAGGAAGAGAGTTAGACTGGATGAGATGCAGTACAGTTTTGTGCCAGAAACAAGCACAACTGATGCTGGCAAGGCAACTGCAAGAGAAGCATTTAGCCAAGAATAAACCATTGTAACTGGTTTTTGTTGAGCTGGAGAAAGACTTTCAAAAGTAACCCTCTATCCTTGGTTATTGTGGGCTTAAGAAAAGCCTTGGAGGGAGGCATTGCTCCTTCATCTGGTGGTCAATGCAGAAGATATGGATTGATGAGTGGTTGGTGAGAGTAGTACAAGCCATGTACAAGTATACTGTCAATAAGGTTAAAGTATGCAATGGGTACAGCAATGAATTTAGTGTACAAGTAAGAGTTCACCAATGAAACAAGCACAACTGATGCAATCCTCCTGGTTTGGCAACTGCAAGAGAAGGATAAACCATCTGGAGTTTGTAGAGCTAGAGAAAGGCATTAAAGAATAAACCGCTATACTTGGCTACAGTGGACCTCCAGAAATTCTTGGACAGAAGCCATAGCTCCCTCATCTGGTGGTCACTGTAGAAGGCGTGGTTGATGAGTGGTGTTGAGAGCACCAGAAGCTATGTGCAAGCATGCTGTTAATAAGAAGGTCTGCAATGAGTAAAGGAATGAATATAGCATACAAGTAAGTGTTCACCAAAGACAAGACCTAGCTCCTCTTTTATATCATAGTAATCAAGGTCATAACAGAGAAATTTAAGTCTGACTACTCTTCAGAGGTCCTCCAATGCTGATCAATTCTTTTCTCATAGCTGGACTGTTACATAAAATTCAGAGGAAATTTCAGGTGCGGCACCAGGTCAGAAATCAAATGGACTTACAATTGATTTACTAAGAGTAGAATTCTAATGAGGAGTAAAACAGACAAATCACACATCCCATCAGGGAGAGGGCCCTGCTCAAAATGTAGGAAAGGTGTTGGTAGAAACTCCATATGGTGCATCCAGTGCAAGTTCTGTACACATAAATGGTGCAGTAGTATCATGGGAAGATGAACAGAGAAAGCACACACAGATATGCGGGTAAAATAAATACTAACTATGTATAAAGGAGAAACTCCTTCAAATGACCAGGGTAGTAACCAACTCCTGTCATCCAGGCCACCATGTTAGCAGTGGAGCATGAAGTTCTGAAGGCATAATTGTTAGAATAAGATTGTTAGAAGTTAAGAGTGCATGTATCTATGTTGGTAGCAAAGGGCCTCTCCCTTAGAGTGAAAGGCAGAATGTATAATGCCTGTGTACAAAAGCTAGGTTACATGTCAGTGAAAAAGGGACTGTCAATAGAGGGGACATAGAAAACGCTTCAAACAAATGAAGCTAACATTTCTGGCAGTTTTCTGCACTTCAGAAAAGACATCAAGCTAAATAGAAATGACTATGCAAGTGTCAATTAAAAGCACCCATACCATTACCACATAATAGCACCTGTGCCAGTGCCACATCAAGAATATACAAGACACTCTATATAAAGTGGTTGGCGTCAGGAAGGGCAATCAGCTATAGGAACCATAATGAAACAGACAATTGGAGCCTGGACAGACCTCCAGCTGACCAGCTCTTTTCAAACATTCCAACACATGACAAAATTGAGAACAGACATTAACTGATGATAACAACACTGGTGATAATGATGAATTATTGGCAATTTCACCACAAACACCTGCAAGAAAGTAAAGTTTTCAAATTTTAATCTATAAATGAACAGAAAATTCTATGGCTTGGGCAATGTATAATAAACCCAAATAAATTCAATGCAAAATGATACTTACGTTTCTTGAGTTTCATCGATTCTTCTGTTTCTTTCATTTCTACCATTTCTACAGAATTTGAAATATTAGCCATTATTATATCTTTATTCCATATTTATTTCATACTAGAAAACTAACCAACTATCTTTTAGTACTGAAATTTAAACAGGTCCAACTTTGTTACTCAAAATGAAAATGGTGGAAATTCAATCAGGAGTTGCAACGAACAGTGTGGATAATTTGAGTTTGGTGAAAGGAGAGATGTAATCAGAAGAGGATTGCTTTTTATTGGGAATAAATTGTTCAACTGATTAGGAAGTGAGTTATATTGGATGAGATGCAGTTCTATTTGTGCCAGAAACAAACACAACTGATGCTATCCTCTTGGTAATGCAACTGCATGAGAAGGATTTAGCCATGAATAAACCATTGTATTTGGCTTTTGTAGAGCTGGAGAAAGACATAGAAGAATAAACTGCTATACTTGGCTCTAGTAGACCTCCAGAAATATTTGGACAAAGGCCATAACTCCCTTATCTGGAGGTCACTGCAGAAGCTATGGATTGATGAGTGGTGGTGAGAACACTGGAAGACATGTGCAAGAATGCTGTCAATAAGGTGATGGTCTACAATGAGTACGAGATTGAATATAGTGTACAAGTAAGCATTCACCACAGACAGGTCCTAGCCCCTCTTCTTTTTAACATAGTCCTCAACGACATAACAGACGAATTTAAGACTGACTAGCTCTGGGAGTTGCTCCAATGCTGATCAATTTTTCATTATAGCTGAACTATTACATAAAATGCAGAGGAAATTTCAGGTCTGGCGCCACGTTAGTAATCAAATAGCCTTACAATTAAGTTAGCTAAGAACAAAAGTCTAATAAGGCATAAAACAAACAAATCACATATCCCTTCAGGCAGATGGTCCTGCTCAAAATGAAGGAAACTCCACACAGTGTATCCAGTGCTAGTTCTGCACACATAAATGGTGCAGTAGTATCATAGGAAAATGAAAAAATCAAGTATACACTCTGTGTGGCAGATATGCAGGTAAGATAAACTCCAAGTTTGTACAGAGAAGAGACTCCCTCAAATGACCAGCGTCTGCTTAAAAATAGTAACCAAATTCTGTTATCCAGGCCACCATGTTAGCAGTGGACGACGAATTTTGGAAGCATAATTGTTACAATAAGAAGAGGCCAGTCACATTATGTGAGTGAGTGTGTTTGCTGGTAGCAAAGGGCCACTCCCTTAGAATGAAAAGCAGATTGTATGATGCCAGTGTATATACAGCTAGGCTACATGGCAGTGAAACATGGACTGTCACTATAGAGGACATGCAAAACGCTTAAAACAAAAGAAGCCAGGAGGTTCTGCGGGATGGGTAATGTCAGTGTGCATGTACGACAGAGTGTAAAGGATTTAAGAGAAAAATTGGGTATAAGAGGCATCAGTTGAAATGCACGAGAAAGAAGACAATGATATCATGTGATGATAAAGACAGTTGCATAAACAAGTGCTTGTTTCTACTCTAATTGTGGAGGGAAGATGTAAAACAGGTAGACCCCGGAACACGTGGGAGAAAGTGGTGAGAAATAGTCTTCTGACATTTGGGCTCAAAGAGAAAATAAAAAAAGATCAAGATTTCTGGCAGTTTTCTGCCCTTCAGAAGACATGTGAAGCTAAGTAAAGTCTTGGCCACCATTACATACAGGCATGTCCTTTATGGCTACGACCCACCACATCCTCTCACAGCTGAGACGCCCGTCTTGCAAGTACATACACAATGGTGCTACATAAAAGCACCTGTGCCACAACCACAAGTAACGAACATGCCAGTGCCAATTAAAATCACCTGTTCCATTACCACATAAAAGCACCTGTGCCAGTGCCACATTAAGAATATACAAGACACTCTATAAAGTGGTTGTCATAAGGAAGGGCAATCAGCCATAGAAACCATAACAAAACAGACAATTGGAGCCTGCACAGCCCTCCAGCCAGCCAGCTCCTGTCAAACGTTCCAACACATGACAAAACTGAGAGCAGACATTGTATGATGATAATAATGGTAATGATAATGATGAATTATTAGCAAATTTACCACAAACCACTACAAAAATGTAGAGTTTTCAAATTTTAATATATAAATAAACAGAAAATGCTATGACTTCGGCAAAATATAATAAACCCAAATAAATTCACTGAAAAATAATACTTACATTTCTAGAGTTTCATCAATTACTCTGTTTCTTTCTTCTCTACCATTTCTACAGAATTTAAAGTAGTAGTCATTATTAAATTTTTATACCATATTTATTTCATACTAGAAAACTAACCAACTATATTTTAGTACTAAAATATAAACAGGTCCAACTTTGTTGCTCAAACTGAAAATGGTAGACATTCAATCAGGACTTGCAATGAACACTGAATAATTTGAGTTTGGTGAAGAGGGAGATCACTGAGGAAAGAAATGCTTTAGCTGTTGTAGCAAAGAAAGAAGATATGTCTGATAGAGACAAAAGATTAGGAATGACATATGATTTAAAGATCTTCAACTTTCACCATCCCACCTGGTTACTGCAAGAGAAATAATATTCTTCAAACTACAGTATCTGTAGCCAGACTTTGTTTTTTCAAGTCAGCAATTTTCAATCATGAGAAGAAGGAAGATTAAATGTTTTCAACAAAATATATTTAAACCCAATTTATTCAATGAAAAGTGTCGCTTACGTTGCTTGAACATCTTGATTTCTTTTCTTTTGACTTTCTCTAACATTTGTCCTAAAAGTAAAACATGGGTTATAACATTTTTTTGTTTTTTATTCTAGAATTATTTCACAGAAATAAACAACATTTTTAGAGATAAATGTAATAAGAAAAGGATTACTTTTTATTGGCAATAAATGACCCAGTTGATTAGGAACAGAGTTAGCCTGGATGAGATGCAGTTCTAATTCATACCAGGAAGAAACACAACTGGTGCTATCCTCCTAGTAAGGCAACTGAAAGAGAAGCATTTAGCCCTGAATAAAACGTTGCATTTGGCTTTAGTAGAGCTGGAGAAAGACTTCCAAATAGAAATCTCTATCCTTGGCTACTGTGGGCCTAAGAAAGTCTAACAAGGAGTAAAACAGACAAATCACACATCCCATCAGGGAGATGGCCCTGCTCAAAATGAAGGAAAGGTGTTGGTAGAAATTCCATATGGTGTATCCAGTGCAAGTTCTGCATACACACAAGGAGTGTAGTTGTATCATAGGAAGATGAACAGAGAAAGTAGACACTTTATGTGACAGATATGCAGGTAAAATAAATACTAAGTATGTACAGTGGAGAGACTCCCTCAAATGACCAGGGTATCCTTAGAAGTAGTGGCCAAATTCTGTTATCCAGGCCACCATTTTAGCAGTGGAGGATGAATTTCTGAAGGCATAAATGTTAGAATAAGAACAGGGTGGTCAAAGTTAAGGGTGCCAGTATCTTCTGGTAGTAAAAGGCCTCTCTCAAGGCAGATTGCATGATGCCAGTGTACATACAACTAGGCTACATGACAGGGAAACATGGACTGTCACTAGAAAGGACATGCAAAACGCTTGAAACAAAAGAAGCCAGGAGGTTCTGCTAGATTAGTCATGTCAGTGTGTATGTATGATTGGGTTTAAGAGAAAAATTGGGTATAAGCGGCATCAGTTGAAATGCACAAGAAAGAAGACAGTAATATTATGTGATACATATGGATGAGCACAGTAGCATAAAGAAGTGCTTGTTTCTACTCCACTTGTGGAGGGAAGCTGTAAAATGGGTAGACCCAGGAAGACGTGGGAGAAAGTGATGAGAAACAGTCTTCTCACATTGGATTTTACAAGGAAGATAAATAAGGACCAGTCTTTCTGGCAGTTTTCTGCATTTCAGAAGACACATCAAGCTAAGTAAAATCTTGACCACCCATACATACAGACATGCCCTTTATGGCTATGACCCACCACATCCTCTCACAGCTGAGACGTCCGTCTTGCAAGTACATACACAATGGTGCTACATAAAAGCACCTGTGCCACAACCACAAGAAACGAACATGCCAGTGCCAATTAAAATCACCTGTTCCATTACCACATAAAAGCACCTGTGCCAGTGCCACATTAAGAATATACAAGACACTCTATAAAGTGGTTGGTATAAGGATGGGCAATCAGCCATAGAACCCATAACAAAATAGACAATTGGAGCCTGGACAGACCTCCAGCTAGCCAGCTCCTGTCAAACATTCCAACACATGAAAACATTGAGAATGGACATTAAAAGATAACAATAGTAATGATCATGATGGACTATTTGAAATTTTACCAAACCCCTACAAAAATGTAAGAGTTTTCAAATTTTAATATATAAATATACAGAAAATGCTATGACTTCAGCAAAATATAATAAACCCAAATAAATTCACTGAAAAATAATACTTACGTTTCTAGAGTTTCATCAATTACTCTGTTTCTTTCTTCTCTGCCATTTCTACAGAATTTGAAATATTAGTCATTATTAAATCTTTATACCATATTTATTTCATACTAGAAAACTAACCAACTATATTTTAGTACTAAAATATAAACAGGTCCAACTTTGTTGCTCAAAATGAAAATGGTAGACATTCAATCAGGACTTGCAATGAACACTAAATAATTTGAGTTTGGTGAAGAGGGAGATCACTGAGGAAAGAAATGCTTTAGCTGTTGTAGCAAAGAAAGAAGATATGTCTGATAGAGACAAAAGATTAGGAATGACATATGATTTAAAGATCTTCAACTTTCACCATCCCACCTGGTTACTGCAAGAGAAATAATATTCTTCAAACTACAGTATCTGTAGCCAGACTTTGTTTTTTCAAGTCAGCAATGTAAGGAATTTTCAATCATGGGAAGAAGGAAGATTAAATGTTTTCAACAAAATAAATTTAAACCCAATTTATTCAATGAAAAGTGTCGCTTACGTTGCTTGAGCGTCTTGATTTCTTTTCTTTTGACTTTCTCTAACATTTGTCCTAAAAGTAAAACATGGATTATAACATTTTTTTGTTTTTTATTCTAGAATTATTTCACAGAAATAAACAAAATTTTTAGAGATAAATGTAATAAGAAAAGGATTGCTTTTTATTGGCAATAATTTGCACAACCAATTAGGAAGAGAGTTAGCCTAGATGAGATACAGTTCTGTTTCATACAAGGAAGAAACACAAGTGGTGCTCTCCTCCTGGAACATGGCAAACAGGCAAGAAAACAAAGAAAACATAACTGGGATTTTGTGACATATGTTAAAAGCATATATACCGAATGAGTGATAACCAAGCTTAAATCCGTTATAAAAGTTAAGTTGTCCAAGGAGATGTACGGTGAAAACATACAGGCTCTTCTAATCGATAAAGAAAAATATAAAAAGTTGAAGGAAAAGTGTCAAATTGAGCAGCCGGATTTGTGGTGGAGTTCAATGAACTGCCACCAGTAGTAGAACTAAGTGAACTAGATCCTTGCATAAGATATTAAAAAATAAAGTAAAATCGTTTAAAAAAAAAAAGGGTAAACAAATTGATGCTAATGGTGAAAAAAATAAAAATAAAAAAATAACAAACTGAAAGTAAGAACATTTAAATGCTACTGCATGTGAGTGGGGTGCATGCAGTGATTTCATCAACATCGATTTCATTGTACATTTTTCCATATTTCATTCGCTTTATGTTTTTTGTCCCCACTGTGATGTTCTGTCTGTCCTTGTGCTGTCCCCTCTGTGTCATGGCCTAGGTGCCAAATAAAAAGAAATACAGTCAGCGAGGTACACTATTCAGGCCAGTCCCACAGAGACGATGAAATACGTTGTCATAGTGCAGGACATAACAGTGGTGACAAGGATTCGTATCTCACACAGCTACAAATATGTAGTAGTGGGACATAATAGTAGCAATGAGGATACCTCCCACACTATAATGGTGTCATTATAACAGTGGTATCAAGTTTACAAATGCTCATAGGAGTGTCAAAATGGAAGACCTACGTTCAAGAACAATAGAAGTTTGAAGATTCAAACTGAGTTTAAAGATTCAAACTCAGAAGATTCAAACAAAGAATTGAACTACACACGGTGAAAAGTAATATATATACAGTGAAAATTATATAAAAAAAGATTCTGAAGTAAAAAAAATGCTAACACAGAAATGAAGTACACATAATGAAAACTAATATCCATACAGTGAAAAATATATAAAAACAAAATCCTGAAGGAAAAAAAATGCTAACACAGAATTGAACTACACATGGGGAAAAGTAATATACACACAGTGAAAATATATATAAAAAAGATCCTGAAGAAAAACGTGTCTGATAAAACTGGAAATCTACACAGAACTGAACTACACACGGTGATAAATAATTCTGTGTGGAAGAAAATATAATAATGATAATAATAATAAGTCCATTCGAAGTATTTGTAAGTCAGGTCGCTATATGTAGTAGCACTACCAGTAATAATGTAGACTTGGTACTACCTGCGGCATTTTGAAAGAAATATGGTTGTGTTAAACGAAAACAAGAAACAGTTGCTAAGAAAGTTACAATTGACAAAGAAAATACAAGCCATTTTGTGATTAAGGATACTAAACAAGTCCTCCTACAAAAGACTCCAGATGAAATGTCAATGGAAGTGACAAGTGAAGAAATTGTTGTAGAAAATTCTGAAATTAGAGAATCTGAGCCATCTGTTACAGGAAAAGATCTTTCTACTGAAAATGCTTCATTAAGGAATCATTCTAATGCAAACACTTTCAAAGATAATGAAAGTTTGCAGGTAACTGATCCAATGTCTGCCGAGAAAAATTTAACGGGAGGAAAAGTTGTAGAAATGAAAAAAATATATATATGCTGTGAAGAAATAAAAAAAATAATAATTCTGTGTGGAACACGAAATAGTCTAAATAACAAAAGAAAACAAATTATGGTTAAAAGAAAGAGTGATGAGAAAAAATATATATAATTCTGTGTGGAACAACAAACAATCTAAATAAGACTAAAATAATTCAGGTTCGAAGAAAATGAAATGAAATAAAAATAATGTGTTGAGAGAGAGAAAAAACATATATGTATGTATGTATGTATGTATATATATATATATATATATATATATATATATATATATATATATATATATATATATATATATATATATATATATATATATATATATATATATATATATATATATATATACATATATATGTATATATAGATAAAACTTACTTGGAAAAGGATGCGTGGCGTTCGATCATATAATAATATAAATAATATAAATATATGCATATATCCATACATATATGTACATACCTACATATATATGTATATATACATGCATATATGGGTACAGGACATCAAAAAAACGTTGAACACAATGAGAAACGAAAACATAAAAACAAAAACATAAAAAACGAACTATTTTTCGAACAATGAAAAAAACAAAGAAACGAGACATGCAACATGTATCTGTATATATATATATATATATATATATATATATATATATTGATAGAAAGGACAACAAAAGAAAGAAAGAGACCTCGATATTATGTAAATAGAGGAATTTATCTGTAAAGATATGACACTTATTTGGTAGCCATGATAAACTCTGAGTTTCAGATGCCTGGGTGAGAACCCACGCCACCATCTATACAGTTATCCGGCCATTGAAAATTCCAGTCATTTTTCACAGGAGTTTTCAATGGCCGGATAACTGAAGAGATGGCAGCGTGGGTTCGCACCCCAGCATTCGAAACTCGGAGTTTAATCATGGCTACCGAATAAGTGTAACATATTTTTACAGATATATATATATATATATATATATATATATATATATATATATATATATATAATATATAGTTTTAGGGAAAATAACCAATTTTCAAGAACTCATCGATGAAAATCCACTATCACATATAGAAAAATTAATAATTAAAAGCACAATAAATGAGTATAATATAAAGTAAAGTAAATATCATAAGATAAATATAATATAATATAATAAATAATAATAATAATAATAATAATAATAATAATAATAATAATAATAATAATAATAATAATAATAATATATTATATTATATTTATCTTATGATATTTACTTTACTTTATATTATACTCATTTATTGTGCTTTTAATTATTAATTTTTCTATATGTGATAGTGGATTTTCATCGATGAGTTCTTGAAAATTGGTTATTTTCCCTAAAACTATATATTTTATATATACTTTATCTATAAGGCTCAATTTAATTTTAATTTTTATAAATTGATTTTAATTGAGTTTTTTACCTGTAATTTTGGATTTTGTCCCTAATAATATTATTATATATATATATAGAGATAGATAGATAGATAGATAGATAGATAGATAGATAGATAGATAGATAGATAGATAGATAGATAGATAGATAGATCGATAAAACTTACTTGGAAACGGATGCGTGGCGTTCGATCAAATAATAATATAAATAATAGATAAATGTATGCATATATCCATACATACATGTACATACCTACATCTATATGTATATATACATGCATATATGGGTACAGGACAACAAAAAAACGTTGAACACAATGAGGAACGGAAATATAAAAACAAAAACATAGAAAACAAACTTCTTTCGAACAACGAAAAAACAGAGAACAAGACATGCAACATAAAGAGTATACCACTTCGTCAGTTGTCCCTGTTTCATCTACTCCGTGTTATATATATATATGTGTGTGTATGTATACATATATATAGATATATATGTATGCATGTATATCTTAATATATAAATCTGAAGTTGTGTGTCTGTGTGAAGCCTTTTTGAAAGTTTATAGAAATCCACATTTTCCACTTTTTCGTAAAAATTTTTACATCAATGGAATTTTCTCGATGTGAACTTTCCAGTGCAGTAATTAGATTTTTTAAATTCCGTTTACTTTGTGTGATTTAAGGGAGATTTGGCTGTTATTTCTAGCAACTTTTATATTTCATCCCTTCTACCTGGAACGCCATTCTTACACACACGCTCAACATAAAAATATAGAGAGTAAGACTAAAAGAGGGAGAGGGAGAGAGAGAGAAAGTGATACATACAACGTCATAGATTAAACTTTCATCTCAGTATTCTTTACCTATTTTTCATAACATAGATACGTAAAAACACACACAACCACACATACATGACCTGTGACAACAACATATACATTGCTCTAAATCTCTATTCATTTCTCCCCCTCTTCCTCTCTCGCTCTCTCAAACGTATACACGTGCAAGTAAACACAATCATTCACATCGTGGTATATTTACAAAACATTGATGGCATAACTACAGAGTCGTATCCCCCAACTTTGGAAGGTCCTAACTTTCATAAAAATGAATATTTTTTTAGGAAATTTTCTATGCATATATAATTTATTATGTAGATTCCAAATATACAAATATACAGTGAAAGTGTTTTGGAAGGGGATGGGGTACAATATTCGGAAATTCCACTTAAATTCCTCTTAACTTCCAGGAAAATGAATACTTTTTCATGAAATTTTGTACAAATGTACCTTGATGTATGTACATTTCAAGCATGTAGGAATTTTGAAGGAAACAACTGCAGGTTATTTTTGAGAAGTGTTCCTCACTCGGTGGTGTTTCGAAGCAAGTCGTCCATATTTGTTTCATTTTTCTCTATTATGTGCTTATGTGCATCCTTAGATTTCTAATGAAGTAATAGGCAGTGAAGAGAAGCAGTCATAAGAAAATTTTTAACTACCCCTATTCTTTTCTCTCCCCCTCTCTACCTCTTCCTCTCTCACTCTCTCAAAAGCATACACGTGCAAGTACACAATCATTCAGTAAAATATAACTCATGTTCATCAATGTTTTGTAAATTTACCACGATTTTCACTAGGGTGTTAGGGTTAGGGTTTTAGGGTCAGGGTTAGGGTTCAGGATTAATGTTACGGTTACGTTTTTTAGGGTTAGGGTTAGGGTTTAGGGTTAGTGTTAGGGTTAGTGTTAGGATTAGGTTTAGGATTAGGGTTGGGTAATCGTGCGGGTGTTAATATGAAATATTACAGATATGTGAAAAGTACCGACCCTGCCATCTATTATAACTTTTGTTGTTCTGTTTAATATATACATAGATTATGCCTCCAAAGAAGAGAGTTTGCTGGGGAAAGACAACAACCAGTTTAAAATGACAGCCACAGACTGCAGCAATTCACCACATTCCAGTAGCTACTTTGAACATACTGCAAAATGGTGCATCAACACCTTCTGCCCAATCTGATAGAATGCTGGCAAAACTGTTTAGCAACAGATCGCCAGCAATTGCTTCATCACAAATTGCCATCCTAGCTCCTGTGAAAAGGGATTACCCTGCTATGTATAATCAGGGCAGCACAAAAAGTTGTTTTGCACAAGCATTTCTATAGCCAATTACATGGATGAAATTTACGTATGCTTAATAATTTTACACAAAACAGCCTTCAGACTTTCCCTATTAATTTCATTGTCTTTTGAATTATGAACATATTTACATCATAAGGGTTTTTTCGTTGTAAGGCTTTCTTTTTTAGTTGATTTTCAGCTAGCAAGACTTATCGTAGATGGCATAATAAGTCACACCAGGACAAGGTCAGGTTATACTGCTAGTATGTATATATATATATATATATATATATATATATATATGTGTGTGTGTGTGTGTGTGTGTGTGTGTGTGTGTGTGTGTGTATGTATATATGTATATAAATATGTGTGTGGATGCATATATGTGTGTATATATATATGTATGTATATATGTGTATATATATATATATATATATATATATCATCATATATATATATATATATATATATGTATATATATATATGTATATATGTATGTGTATGTATATATATATATATGTGTATATATGTATGTGTGTATATATATATATATATATATATATATATATATATATAATTTTGTATGGATAATGAAAACAACCTGAATAAGAAGAAAAATGATTCTGAGTACAAGAAAAAGTAAGAAAAATATATTTTTTAAATGTGTTGAAAAAAACATCTCAAGGTGGGGAGGTGTTGTGGCAGACACCACAAGGTGAGAAGTGGGCTGGTCCACTACTAATAAATAGTGAACGGACACAGTCAGTAGTGTCAGCCAGCGAGGTATGCTGTTAGAGCCAGTCCCACACAGACAACGAAATATGTCGCTATAATGCGGGACATAACAAGTAGCAATCGAATTCTGTTATCCAGAGCACTACATCAGCAGCGGAGAATGAATTTTTAAAGCATAATTGTTAGAATAAGAACAGGATAGTCAAAGTTAAGGATGCCAATATTATCTGGTAGTAAAGGCTTCTTGCTTAGAGTGAAAAGCAGATTGTATAAAGCCTGTATACATACAACTGTCACTAGAGAGGAGATGAAAAAGGCTTAAAACAAATGAAGCCAGGAGGTTCTGCTGGATGGGTGATGTCAGGGAGCGTGGATAACACAGTGTAAAGGATTTAAGAGAAAAATTGGGTATAAGAGGCATCAGTTGAAATGCACAAGAGAGAAGACAGTAGTATCGTGTGATGCATATAGATGAGGACAGTTGCATAAAGAAGTGCTTCTTTCTACACCAATTGTGGAAGGAAGCTGTTAAACAGATAGACCCAGGAGGACATGGCAAAAATTGGTGAGAAATGGTCTTTTGACATTGGGCATTAAAGATAAGATAAAAAAGGACCAGCATTTCTGGCAGTTTTCTGCACTTCAGAAAACATGTCAATCTAAAGAAAGTCTTGGCCACCCATAAATACAGGCATCTCCTTTACAGTGATGACCCACCATGTCCTCTTGCAAACACATACACAATGGTGTCACATAAAAGCACCTGTGCCACAACCACTAAAAAGAACCATGCCAGTGTCAATTAAAATCACCTGTGCCAGTGCTACATCAAGAATATACGAGACAAACGTTCCAACACATGACAAAACTGAGAGCAGACATTGTATGATGATAATAATGGTAAAGATCATGATGAATTATTAGCAATTTTACCACAAACCACTACAAAAATGTAGAGTTTTCAAATTTTAATCTATAAATGAAAAGAAGATACTATGGCTTGGCCAAAATATAATAAACCCAAATAAATTCACTGAAAAATAATACTTACGTTTCTAGAGTTTCATCAATTACTCTGTTTCTTTCATTTCTTCTACCATTTCTACAGAATTTAAAATATTGGCCATTATTAAATTTCTATTCCATATTTATTTCATACTAGAAAACAAACCAAGTATATTTTAGTACCGTATTTCTTGAGATGCTCAGTGTTTCTTTCAATTAATTTTAAATATGACAAAGGATTTAATAAAATTTAGTTATTATTAAGCTAGTGTTAGGAACATCAATTGTGACTAATGTTTGGAAGTAGATTTTAATTCAGAACTTTTGAAAACAAGAAATTTGTACTTCAGAGCAAGAGGCAGTTTCAGATGTTTGGTATCGAACAGGATAAACAGGTCCAACTTTGTTACTCAAAATGAAAATGGTGAAAATTCAATTAGGAGTTACAATGGACAGTGTGAATAATTTCAGTTTGGTGAAGAGGGAAATCATAATGGAATGAAATGCTCTAACTGTTGTAGCAAAGAAAGAAGATATGTCTGATAGAGACAACAGTTAAGATTAAGAAATAGTGAGAAACATGTCATCAGTAGAGCAATATTGTAGTTGTATAAATGAAGGTTAAGCATGTTAAAGACGACATAAGATTTGAAGATCATCAGCTCTCACCATCCCATCTGTTTACTCCAAGAGAAATAATATTTTTAGAACTACAGCATCTGATGTGGGACTTTCTTTTTTCAAGTCAGCAATGTAAGGAATTTTCCATCATGGGAAGAAAGAAGATTAAAGGTTTTCAACAAAATATATTTAAACCCAATTTATTCAATGAAAAGTGTCGCTTACATTGCTTCACCATCTTGATTTCTTTTCTTTTGACTTTCTCTAACATTTGTCCTAAAAGTAAAACATGGATTTTATCTTTTGTTTTTCATTCTAGAATTATTTCACAGAAATAAACAACGTTTTGGAAGTTAAATGTCAGAAAATGATTGCATTTTATAGGGAATAAATTACTCAGCAGATTAGGAAGAGAGTTGGCCTGGATGAGATGCAGTTCTGTTTCATACCAGGAAGAAACACAACTGGTGCTGTCCCCTTGGTAAGGCAGGAGAAGTATTTATCCATGAATAAACCATTGTATCTAGCTTGAGCTGGAGTAAGACTTTCAAAAGTAAACCTCTCTCCTTGGCTATTGTGGGCCAAAGAAACCCTTGGACATGACTATTATTGCTCCCTCAGTTGGTGGTCAATACTGAAGGTATGGATTGATGAGTTGTTTGAGACCATACAAGCCATGTACAAGCATGCTGTCAATAAGTTGAAGGTCCTAAATGAGTAAAGCAATGAATTAAGTGTACAAGTAAGCATTCACCAAAGACAAGTTCTTAGCCCATTCTTTTTTTTTTTAATCATAATCCTCAAGGACATAACAACGGAATTTAAGATTGGTTGCCCTTGCAAACACCTCCAAGACTGATCAATGTTGTATTTTATGTCAGAACTGTTATATACAATGCAGAGGAAATTTCAGGTGTGGCACCAGGTCAGAAATCATATAAACATAGAATTAATTTAGATGAGAGCAAAATTCTGACGAGGCATAAAATAGAAAAATCACACATCCCTTCAGGGGGATGGCCCTGCTCAAAATGTAGGAAAGGTATTGGTAGAAACTCAATACAATGTATCCAGTGCAAGTTCTGCACACACAGAGTGCAGTAGTAAAATAAATACTAAAAGGTAAAATAAATACTAAAAGGTAAGATAAATACTAAGTATATACAGAGGAGAGACTCCCTCAAATGATTAGGATATCCTTAGAAGTAGTAATGAAATTCTATTATTGGAAAATTTACTACAAACCCCTACAAAAATGTAGAGTTTTCAAATTTTAATCTATAAATGAACAGAAAATACTATGGCTTCAGCAAAATATAATAAACCCAAATAAATTCACTGAGAAATAATACTTACCTTTCTAGAGTTTCATCAATTCCACTGTTTCTTTCATTTCTACCATTTCTACACAATTTAAAATATTAACCATTATTATATATTTATTCCATATTTATTTCATACTAGAAAACAAAGCAAGTATATTTTACTACTGAAATTTAAAACAGGTCCAACTTTATTGCTCAAACTGAAAATGGTAGACATTCAATCAGGACTTGCAATTTGGTGGAAAGGGAGATCATCGAGGACAGAAATGCTATAGTTGTTGTAGATGAAATGTCTCATAGACACAACAGTTAAGATTAGGAATTCGTAGGAAGCTTGTAAAGAGTAGAGCAATATTGTAGTTGTATAAATAAAGGTCAGGCATGATAAAGATGACATAAAATATGAAGATTCCCAGCTCTCACCATACCATCTGGTTACTCCAGGAGAAATCATATTCTTAGAACTACACTGTGTGTGGCAGATATGCAGATAAAATAAATAGTAAGTATATAGAGTAAAGACTCCCTAAAATGATCAGGGTATCTTTAGAAGTAGTAATCAAATTCTGTTATCCAGGCCATCCTGTTAGCAATGGAGAACGAATTTTTGAAGCATTATTGTTAGAATAAGAACAGGATAGTCAAATTTAATGGTGCCAGTATCTGGTAGTAAAACACCTCGCCCTAAGGGTGAAAAGCAGATTGAATATTGGCTGTGTACATACAACTAGGCAACATGACAGTGAAACATGAATTGTCACATGACATGCAAAAGGCTTAAAACAAAAGAAGCCAGGAGGTTCAACTGGTTGGTCATGTCAGTGTGCATGTATGATAAAATTGGGTATAAGAGGCATCAGTTGTAGTGCACAGAAGAGAAAACTGACAATATGTGATGCATATCGATGAGAATAGCTGCATAAAGAAGTGTTTATTTCTACTCCAATTGTGAGCGAAAACTTGGGAAAAAGTGGTGAGAAACAGTCTTCAGACACTGGGGTTTACAGGGATGATAAGAATGACCAAGATTTCTAGCAGTTTTTTGCACTTCCGAAGACACATCAAGCTAAGGAAAATCTTGGCCTCCCATACATACAGACATGCCCTTTACAGCTATGACCCACTACATCCCTGACTTGCAAGCACATACACAATGCCCCCATAAACACACCTGTTCCAGAACCACTAGAAATGACATTGCCAGTGTCAATTAAAAGCACCCATGCCATTACCACATAAAAACACCTGTGCCAATGCCACATCAAGAATATATGAGATACTCTATAAAGTGGTTGGCATTAGAAAGATCCAGCTATAGGACCCATAAGGAAACAGACAATTGCAGCCTGGACAGACCTCCAGCTGGCGAGCTCCTGTCAAATATTGCACCACATCAAAAATTTGAGAATGGGCATTAACTGGTGATAATGATGACTTATTTACAATTTTACCACAAACACCCACAAGACTGTAGAGTTTTCAAATTTTAATCTATAAATGAACTGAAAATACTATGACTTCAGCAAAATATAATAAACCCAAATAAATTCACTGAAAAATATTACTTACCTTTCTAAAGTTTCCTCAATTCCCCTGTTTCTTTCATTTCTAACGTTTCTACAGAATTTGAAATATTAGCCATTATTATATCTTTATTCCATATTTATTTCATATCATAAAACTAAGCAAGTATATTTTAGGTTTAAATTTAAACAGGTCCAGCCTTGTTACTCAAAATCAAAATGGTGAAAATTCAATCACGCGTTGCAAGGAACAGTGTGAATAATTAGTTTGGTGGGAAGGGAGATCATTGAGAAAAGAAAGATGAAATGCCTGGTAGAGACAAAATTCAGAATAGGAATTCGTGGGAAGCTTCTAATTAGTAGAGCAATATTGTAGTTGTATAAATGAAGGTTAGGCATGATAAAGATGACATATGATTTAAACATTTTCAGCTCTCACCATCCCATCTGGTTACTCCAGAAGAAATAATATTGTTAGAACTACAGTATCTGTAGTCAGACTTTGTTTTATCAAATCAGCAATGTAAGGAATTTTCCATCATGGGAAGAAAGAAGATTAAAGGTTTTCAACAAAATATATTTAAACCCAATTTATTCAATGAAAAGTGTTGCTTACATTGCTTCAGCATCTTGATTTCTTTTCTTTTGACTTTCTCTAACATTTGTCCTAAAAGTAAAACATGGATTATAGTATTTTTTTCTTTTCTCATTCTAGAATTATTTCACAGAAATAAACAACATTTTGGAAGTTACATGTAATCGAAGGCAAGTACTTTTTGGGGGAATAATTACTCAACTGATTACAATTCTGTTTTGCACCAGAAAGAAACACAACTAGTGCTATCCTCCTGGTAAGGCAACTGCAACACAAGTATTTTAGTCCTGAATAAATCATTGTATCTGCTGTTTGTAGAGCTGGAGAAAGACTTCCAAATAGAAACATCTATTCTTGGCTATTGTGGGCCTAAGAAAGCCTTGGACAGAGGTCATTGCTCCTTCAGCTGGTGGTCAGTGCAAAAGCAATAGATTGATGAGTTGTTGGTGAGAGCAGTACAAGCATGCTCTCAATAAGGTTAAATTATGCAATGAGTAAAGGAATGAATTTACTGTACAAGTAAGCCTTTACCAATGTCAAGTTCTTAGCCTACTCTTTTTTCAATCATAGTCCTAAAGGACATAACAGAGGAATTTCTGACTGGTTACCCTTGCAAGCTCCTCTAATACTGATCAAAAGGCTTCAAAGAAATACATTACCCATGCACATTCTGCTGGGTGGGTATTGTCAGTGTGTATATATGACAGAGCGTAAAGAGAAAAATCGGGTATAAGAGGCATCGGTTGCAGTGCACAGAAGAGAAAACTGTGACAATATGTGATGCATATGGATGAGAATAGCTGCATAAGGAAGTGTTTGTTTCTACTCCAATTGTGAGCGAAAACTTGGGAAAAAGTGGTGAGAAACAGTCTTCAGACACTGGGGTTTACAGGGATGATAAGAAAGGACCAAGATTTCTAGCAGTTTTTTGTACTTCCGAAGACACATCAAGCTAAGGAAAGTCTTGGCCACCCATACATACAGACATGCCCTTTACAGCTATGACCCACTACATCCCTGACTTGCAAGCACATACACAATGCCCCCATAAACACACCTGTTCCAGAACCACTAGAAATGACATTGCCAGTGTCAATTAAAGCACCCATGCCATTACCACATAAAAACACCTGTGCCAATGCCACATCAAGAATATATGAGATACTCTATAAAGTGGTTGGCATTAGAAAGATCCAGCTATAGGACCCATAAGGAAACAGACAATTGCAGCCTGGACAGACCTCCAGCTGGCGAGCTCCTGTCAAATATTCCACCACATCAAAAATTTGAGAATGGGCATTAACTGGTGATAATGATGACTTATTTACAATTTTACCACAAACACCCACAAGACTGTAGAGTTTTCAAATTTTAATCTATAAATGAACTGAAAATACTATGACTTCAGCAAAATATAATAAACCCAAATAAATTCACTGAAAAATATTACTTACCTTTCTAAAGTTTCCTCAATTCCCCTGTTTCTTTCATTTCTACCATTTCTACAGAATTTGAAATATTAGCCATTATTATATCTTTATTCCATATTTATTTCATATTATAAAACTAAGCAAGTATATTTTAGGTTTAAATTTAAACAGGTCCAGCTTTGTTACTCAAAATCAAAATGGTGAAAATTCAATCACGCGTTGCAAGGAACAGTGTGAATAATTAGTTTGGTGGGAAGGGAGATCATTGAGAAAAGAAAGATGAAATGCCTGGTAGAGACAAAATTCAGATTAGGAATTCGTGGGAAGCTTCTAATTAGTAGAGCAATATTGTAGTTGTATAAATGAAGGTTAGGCATGATAAAGATGACATATGATTTAAACATTTTCAGCTCTCACCATCCCATCTGGTTACTCCAGAAGAAATAATATTGTTAGAACTACAGTATCTGTAGTCAGACTTTGTTTTATCAAATCAGCAATGTAAGGAATTTTCCATCATGGGAAGAAAGAAGATTAAAGGTTTTCAACAAAATATATTTAAACCCAATTTATTCAATGAAAAGTGTTGCTTACATTGCTTCAGCATCTTGATTTCTTTTCTTTTGACTTTCTCTAACATTTGTCCTAAAAGTAAAACATGGATTATAGTATTTTTTTCTTTTCTCATTCTAGAATTATTTCACAGAAATAAACAACATTTTGGAAGTTACATGTAATCGAAGGCAAGTACTTTTTTGGGGAATAATTACTCAACTGATTACAATTCTGTTTTGCACCAGAAAGAAACACAACTAGTGCTATCCTCCTGGTAAGGCAACTGCAACACAAGTATTTTAGTCCTGAATAAATCATTGTATCTGCTGTTTGTAGAGCTGGAGAAAGACTTCCAAATAGAAACATCTATTCTTGGCTATTGTGGGCCTAAGAAAGCCTTGGACAGAGGTCATTGCTCCTTCAGCTGGTGGTCAGTGCAAAAGCAATAGATTGATGAGTTGTTGGTGAGAGCAGTACAAGCATGCTCTCAATAAGGTTAAATTATGCAATGAGTAAAGGAATGAATTTACTGTACAAGTAAGCCTTTACCAATGTCAAGTTCTTAGCCTACTCTTTTTTCAATCATAGTCCTAAAGGACATAACAGAGGAATTTCTGACTGGTTACCCTTGCAAGCTCCTCTAATACTGATCAAAAGGCTTCAAAGAAATACATTACCCATGCACATTCTGCTGGGTGGGTATTGTCAGTGTGTATATATGACAGAGCGTAAAGAGAAAAATCGGGTATAAGAGGCATCGGTTGTAGTGCACAGAAGAGAAAACTGTGACAATATGTGATGCATATGGATGAGAATAGCTGCATAAAGAAGTGTTTGTTTCTACTCCAATTGTGAGCGAAAACTTGGGAAAAAGTGGTGAGAAACAGTCTTCAGACACTGGGGTTTACAGGGATGATAAGAAAGGACCAAGATTTCTAGCAGTTTTTTGTACTTCCAAAGACACATCAAGCTAAGGAAAGTCTTGGCCACCCATACATACAGACATGCCCTTTACAGCTATGACCCACTACATCCCTGACTTGCAAGCACATACACAATGCCCCCATAAACACACCTGTTCCAGAACCACTAGAAATGACATTGCCAGTGTCAATTAAAAGCACCCATGCCATTACCACATAAAAACACCTGTGCCAATGCCACATCAAGAATATATGAGATACTCTATAAAGTGGTTGGCATTAGAAAGATCCAGCTATAGGACCCATAAGGAAACAGACAATTGCAGCCTGGACAGACCTCCAGCTGGCGAGCTCCTGTCAAATATTGCACCACATCAAAAATTTGAGAATGGGCATTAACTGGTGATAATGATGACTTATTTACAATTTTACCACAAACACCCACAAGACTGTAGAGTTTTCAAATTTTAATCTATAAATGAACTGAAAATACTATGACTTCAGCAAAATATAATAAACCCAAATAAATTCACTGAAAAATATTACTTACCTTTCTAGAGTTTCATCAATTCCCCTGTTTCTTTCATTTATACCATTTCTACAGAATTTGAAATATTAGCCATTATTATATCTTTATTCCATATTTATTTCATATTATAAAACTAAGCAAGTATATTTTACGTTTAAATTTAAACAGGTCCAGCCTTGTTACTCAAAATCAAAATGGTGAAAATGCAAGCACGCATTGCAAGGAACAGTGTGAATAATTAGTTTGGTGGGAAGGGAGATCATTGAGAAAAGAAAGATGAAAGGCCTGGTAGAGACAAAATTCAGATTAGGAATTCGTGGGAAGCTTCTAATTAGTAGAGCAATATTGTAGTTGTATAAATGAAGGTTAGGCATGATAAAGATGACATATGATTTAAACATTTTCAGCTCTCACCATCCCATCTGGTTACTCCAGAAGAAATAATATTGTTAGAACTACAGTATCTGTAGTCAGACTTTGTTTTATCAAATCAGCAATGTAAGGAATTTTCCATCATGGGAAGAAAGAAGATTAAAGGTTTTCAACAAAATATATTTAAACCCAATTTATTCAATGAAAAGTGTTGCTTACATTGCTTCAGCATCTTGATTTCTTTTCTTTTGACTTTCTCTAACATTTGTCCTAAAAGTAAAACATGGATTATAGTATTTTTTTCTTTTCTCATTCTAGAATTATTTCACAGAAATAAACAACATTTTGGAAGTTACATGTAATCGAAGGCAAGTACTTTTTTGAGGAATAATTACTCAACTGATTACAAAGAGAGTTGACCTGGATGAGATGCAATTCTGTTTTGCAACAGAAAGAAACACAACTAGTGCTATCCTCCTGGTAAGGCAACTGCAACACAAGTATTTTAGTCCTGAATAAATCATTGTATCTGGTGTTTGTAGAGCTGGAGAAAGACTTCCAAATAGAAACACCTATTCTTGGCTATTGTGGGCCTAAGAAAGCCTTGGACAGAGGTCATTGCTCCTTCAGCTGGTGGTCAGTGCAAAAGCAATAGATTGATGAGTTGTTGGTGAGAGCAGTATAAGCATGCTCTCAATAAGGTTAAATTATGCAATGAGTAAAGGAATGAATTTACTGTACAAGTAAGCCTTTACCAATGTCAAGTTCTTAGCCTACTCTTTTTTCAATCATAGTCCTAAAGGACATAACAGGAATTTCTGACTGGTTACCCTTGCAAGCTCCTCTAATACTGATCAAAAGGCTTCAAAGAAATACATTACCCATGCACATTCTGCTGGGTGGGTATTGTCAGTGTGTATATATGACAGAGCGTAAAGAGAAAAATCGGGTATAAGAGGCATCGGTTGCAGTGCACAGAAGAGAAAACTGTGACAATATGTGATGCATATGGATGAGAATAGCTGCATGAAGAAGTGTTTGTTTCTACTCCAATTGTGAGCGAAAACTTGGGAAAAAGTGGTGAGAAACAGTCTTCAGACACTGGGTTTACAGGGATGATAAGAAAGGACCAAGATTTCTAGCAGTTTTTTGTACTTCCGAAGACACATCAAGCTAAGGAAAGTCTTGGCCACCCATACATACAGACATGCCCTTTACAGCTATGACCCACTACATCCCTGACTTGCAAGCACATACACAATGCCCCCATAAACACACCTGTTCCAGAACCACTAGAAATGACATTGCCAGTGTCAATTAAAAGCACCCATGCCATTACCACATAAAAACACCTGTGCCAATGCCACATCAAGAATATATGAGATACTCTATAAAGTGGTTGGCATTAGAAAGATCCAGCTATAGGACCCATAAGGAAACAGACAATTGCAGCCTGGACAGACCTCCAGCTGGCGAGCTCCTGTCAAATATTCCACCACATCAAAAATTTGAGAATGGGCATTAACTGGTGATAATGATGATTTATTTACAATTTTACCACAAACACCCACAAGACTGTAGAGTTTTCAAATTTTAATCTATAAATGAACTGAAAATACTATGACTTCAGCAAAATATAATAAACCCAAATAAATTCACTGAAAAATATTACTTACCTTTCTAGAGTTTCATCAATTCCCCTGTTTCTTTCATTTATACCATTTCTACAGAATTTGAAATATTAGCCATTATTATATCTTTATTCCATATTTATTTCATATTATAAAACTAAGCTAGTATATTTTAGGTTTAAATTTAAACAGGTCCAGCCTTGTTACTCAAAATCAAAATGGTGAAAATTCAATCACGAGTTGCAAGGAACAGTGTGAATAATTAGTTTGGTGGGAAGGGAGATCATTGAGAAAAGAAAGATGAAATGCCTGGTAGAGACAAAATTCAGAATAGGAATTCGTGGGAAGCTTCTAATTAGTAGAGCAATATTGTAGTTGTATAAATGAAGGTTAGGCATGATAAAGATGACATATGATTTAAACATTTTCAGCTCTCACCATCCCATCTGGTTACTCCAGAAGAAATAATATTGTTAGAACTACAGCATCTGTAGTCAGACTTTGTTTTATCAAATCAGCAATGTAAGGAATTTTCAATCATGGGAAGAAAGATTAAAGGTTTTCAACAAAATATATTTAAACCTAATTTATTCAATGAAAAGTGTTGCTTACATTGCTTCAGCATCTTGATTTCTTTTCTTTTGACTTTCTCTAACATTTGTCCTAAAAGTAAAACATGGATTATAGTATTTTTTTCTTTTCTCATTCTAGAATTATTTCACAGAAATAAACAACATTTTGGAAGTTACATGTAATCGAAGACAAGTACTTTTTGGGGGAATAATTACTCAACTGATTACAAAGAGAGTTGACCTGGATGAGATGCAATTCTGTTTTGCACCAGAAAGAAACACAACTAGTGCTATCCTCCTGGTAAGGCAACTGCAACACAAGTATTTTAGTCCTGAATAAATCATTGTATCTGGTGTTTGTAGAGCTGGAGAAAGACTTCCAAATAGAAACACCTATTCTTGGCTATTGTGGGCCTAAGAAAGCCTTGGACAGAGGTCATTGCTCCTTCAGCTGGTGGTCAGTGCAAAAGCAATAGATTGATGAGTTGTTGTTGAGAGCAGTATAAGCATGCTCTCAATAAGGTTAAATTATGCAATGAGTAAAGGAATGAATTTACTGTACAAGTAAGCCTTTACCAATGTCAAGTTCTTAGCCTACTCTTTTTTCAATCATAGTCCTAAAGGACATAACAGGAATTTCTGACTGGTTACCCTTGCAAGCTCCTCTAATACTGATCAAAAGGCTTCAAAGAAATACATTACCCATGCACATTCTGCTGGGTGGGTATTGTCAGTGTGTATATATGACAGAGCGTAAAGAGAAAAATCGGGTATAAGAGGCATCGGTTGCAGTGCACAGAAGAGAAAACTGTGACAATATGTGATGCATATGGATGAGAATAGCTGCATGAAGAAGTGTTTGTTTCTACTCCAATTGTGAGCGAAAACTTGGGAAAAAGTGGTGAGAAACAGTCTTCAGACACTGGGTTTACAGGGATGATAAGAAAGGACCAAGATTTCTAGCAGTTTTTTGTACTTCCGAAGACACATCAAGCTAAGGAAAGTCTTGGCCACCCATACATACAGACATGCCCTTTACAGCTATGACCCACTACATCCCTGACTTGCAAGCACATACACAATGCCCCCATAAACACACCTGTTCCAGAACCACTAGAAATGACATTGCCAGTGTCAATTAAAAGCACCCATGCCATTACCACATAAAAACACCTGTGCCAATGCCACATCAAGAATATATGAGATACTCTATAAAGTGGTTGGCATTAGAAAGATCCAGCTATAGGACCCATAAGGAAACAGACAATTGCAGCCTGGACAGACCTCCAGCTGGCGAGCTCCTGTCAAATATTGCACCACATCAAAAATTTGAGAATGGGCATTAACTGGTGATAATGATGACTTATTTACAATTTTACCACAAACACCCACAAGACTGTAGAGTTTTCAAATTTTAATCTATAAATGAACTGAAAATACTATGACTTCAGCAAAATATAATAAACCCAAATAAATTCACTGAAAAATATTACTTACCTTTCTAGAGTTTCATCAATTCCCCTGTTTCTTTCATTTATACCATTTCTACAGAATTTGAAATATTAGCCATTATTATATCTTTATTCCATATTTATTTCATATTATAAAACTAAGCAAGTATATTTTAGGTTTAAATTTAAACAGGTCCAGCCTTGTTACTCAAAATCAAAATGGTGAAAATGCAATCACGCATTGCAAGGAACAGTGTGAATAATTAGTTTGGTGGGAAGGGAGATCATTGAGAAAAGAAAGATGAAATGCCTGGTAGAGACAAAATTCAGATTAGGAATTCGTGGGAAGCTTCTAATTAGTAGAGCAATATTGTAGTTGTATAAATGAAGGTTAGGCATGATAAAGATGACATATGATTTAAACATTTTCAGCTCTCACCATCCCATCTGGTTACTCCAGAAGAAATAATATTGTTAGAACTACAGCATCTGTAGTCAGACTTTGTTTTATCAAATCAGCAATGTAAGGAATTTTCAATCATGGGAAGAAAGATTAAAGGTTTTCAACAAAATATATTTAAACCTAATTTATTCAATGAAAAGTGTTGCTTACATTGCTTCAGCATCTTGATTTCTTTTCTTTTGACTTTCTCTAACATTTGTCCTAAAAGTAAAACATGGATTATAGTATTTTTTTCTTTTCTCATTCTAGAATTATTTCACAGAAATAAACAACATTTTGGAAGTTACATGTAATCGAAGGCAAGTACTTTTTGGGGGAATAATTACTCAACTGATTACAAAGAGAGTTGACCTGGATGAGATGCAATTCTGTTTTGCACCAGAAAGAAACACAACTAGTGCTATCCTCCTGGTAAGGCAACTGCAACACAAGTATTTTAGTCCTGAATAAATCATTGTATCTGGTGTTTGTAGAGCTGGAGAAAGACTTCCAAATAGAAACATCTATTCTTGGCTATTGTGGGCCTAAGAAAGCCTTGGACAGAGGTCATTGCTCCTTCAGCTGGTGGTCAGTGCAAAAGCAATAGATTGATGAGTTGTTGGTGAGAGCAGTATAAGCATGCTCTCAATAAGGTTAAATTATGCAATGAGTAAAGGAATGAATTTACTGTACAAGTAAGCCTTTACCAATGTCAAGTTCTTAGCCTACTCTTTTTTCAATCATAGTCCTAAAGGACATAACAGGAATTTCTGACTGGTTACCCTTGCAAGCTCCTCTAATACTGATCAAAAGGCTTCAAAGAAATACATTACCCATGCACATTCTGCTGGGTGGGTATTGTCAGTGTGTATATATGACAGAGCGTAAAGAGAAAAATCGGGTATAAGAGGCATCGGTTGCAGTGCACAGAAGAGAAAACTGTGACAATATGTGATGCATATGGATGAGAATAGCTGCATGAAGAAGTGTTTATTTCTACTCCAATTGTGAGCGAAAACTTGGGAAAAAGTGGTGAGAAACAGTCTTCAGACACTGGGGTTTACAGGGATGATAAGAAAGGACCAAGATTTCTAGCAGTTGTTTGTACTTCCGAAGACACATCAAGCTAAGGAAAGTCTTGGCCACCCATACATACAGACATGCCCTTTACAGCTATGACCCACTACATCCCTGACTTGCAAGCACATACACAATGCCCCCATAAACACACCTGTTCCAGAACCACTAGAAATGACATTGCCAGTGTCAATTAAAAGCACCCATGCCATTACCACATAAAAACACCTGTGCCAATGCCACATCAAGAATATATGAGATACTCTATAAAGTGGTTGGCATTAGAAAGATCCAGCTATAGGACCCATAAGGAAACAGACAATTGCAGCCTGGACAGACCTCCAGCTGGCGAGCTCCTGTCAAATATTGCACCACATCAAAAATTTGAGAATGGGCATTAACTGGTGATAATGATGACTTATTTACAATTTTACCACAAACACCCACAAGACTGTAGAGTTTTCAAATTTTAATCTATAAATGAACTGAAAATACTATGACTTCAGCAAAATATAATAAACCCAAATAAATTCACTGAAAAATATTACTTACCTTTCTAGAGTTTCATCAATTCCCCTGTTTCTTTCATTTATACCATTTCTACAGAATTTGAAATATTAGCCATTATTATATCTTTATTCCATATTTATTTCATATTATAAAACTAAGCAAGTATATTTTAGGTTTAAATTTAAACAGGTCCAGCCTTGTTACTCAAAATCAAAATGGTGAAAATTCAATCACGAGTTGCAAGGAACAGTGTGAATAATTAGTTTGGTGGGAAGGGAGATCATTGAGAAAAGAAAGATGAAATGCCTGGTAGAGACAAAATTCAGAATAGGAATTCGTGGGAAGCTTCTAATTAGTAGAGCAATATTGTAGTTGTATAAATGAAGGTTAGGCATGATAAAGATGACATATGATTTAAACATTTTCAGCTCTCACCATCCCACCTGGTTACTCCAGAAGAAATAATATTGTTAGAACTACAGTATCTGTAGTCAGACTTTGTTTTATCAAATCAGCAATGTAAGGAATTTTCCATCATGGGAAGAAAGAAGATTAAAGGTTTTCAACAAAATATATTTAAACCCAATTTATTCAATGAAAAGTGTTGCTTACATTGCTTCAGCATCTTGATTTCTTTTCTTTTGACTTTCTCTAACATTTGTCCTAAAAGTAAAACATGGATTATAGTATTTTTTTCTTTTCTCATTCTAGAATTATTTCACAGAAATAAACAACATTTTGGAAGTTACATGTAATCGAAGGCAAGTACTTTTTTGGGGAATAATTACTCAACTGATTACAATTCTGTTTTGCACCAGAAAGAAACACAACTAGTGCTATCCTCCTGGTAAGGCAACTGCAACACAAGTATTTTAGTCCTGAATAAATCATTGTATCTGGTGTTTGTAGAGCTGGAGAAAGACTTCCAAATAGAAACATCTATTCTTGGCTATTGTGGGCCTAAGAAAGCCTTGGACAGAGGTCATTGCTCCTTCAGCTGGTGGTCAGTGCAAAAGCAATAGATTGATGAGTTGTTGGTGAGAGCAGTACAAGCATGCTCTCAATAAGGTTAAATTATGCAATGAGTAAAGGAATGAATTTACTGTACAAGTAAGCCTTTACCAATGTCAAGTTCTTAGCCTACTCTTTTTTCAATCATAGTCCTAAAGGACATAACAGAGGAATTTCTGACTGGTTACCCTTGCAAGCTCCTCTAATACTGATCAAAAGGCTTCAAAGAAATACATTACCCATGCACATTCTGCTGGGTGGGTATTGTCAGTGTGTATATATGACAGAGCGTAAAGAGAAAAATCGGGTATAAGAGGCATCGGTTGTAGTGCACAGAAGAGAAAACTGTGACAATATGTGATGCATATGGATGACAATAGCTGCATAAAGAAGTGTTTGTTTCTACTCCAATTGTGAGCGAAAACTTGGGAAAAAGTGGTGAGAAACAGTCTTCAGACACTGGGGTTTACAGGGATGATAAGAAAGGACCAAGATTTCTAGCAGTTTTTTGTACTTCCAAAGACACATCAAGCTAAGGAAAGTCTTGGCCACCCATACATACAGACATGCCCTTTACAGCTATGACCCACTACATCCCTGACTTGCAAGCACATACACAATGCCCCCATAAACACACCTGTTCCAGAACCACTAGAAATGACATTGCCAGTGTCAATTAAAAGCACCCATGCCATTACCACATAAAAACACCTGTGCCAATGCCACATCAAGAATATATGAGATACTCTATAAAGTGGTTGGCATTAGAAAGATCCAGCTATAGGACCCATAAGGAAACAGACAATTGCAGCCTGGACAGACCTCCAGCTGGCGAGCTCCTGTCAAATATTCCACCACATCAAAAATTTGAGAATGGGCATTAACTGGTGATAATGATGACTTATTTACAATTTTACCACAAACACCCACAAGACTGTAGAGTTTTCAAATTTTAATCTATAAATGAACTGAAAATACTATGACTTCAGCAAAATATAATAAACCCAAATAAATTCACTGAAAAATATTACTTACCTTTCTAGAGTTTCATCAATTCCCCTGTTTCTTTCATTTATACCATTTCTACAGAATTTGAAATATTAGCCATTATTATATCTTTATTCCATATTTATTTCATATTATAAAACTAAGCAAGTATATTTTAGGTTTAAATTTAAACAGGTCCAGCCTTGTTACTCAAAATCAAAACGGTGAAAATTCAATCACGCGTTGCAAGGAACAGTGTGAATAATTAGTTTGGTGGGAAGGGAGATCATTGAGAAAAGAAAGATGAAATGCCTGGTAGAGACAAAATTCAGATTAGGAATTCGTGGGAAGCTTCTAATTAGTAGAGCAATATTGTAGTTGTATAAATGAAGGTTAGGCATGATAAAGATGACATATGATTTAAACATTTTCAGCTCTCACCATCCCATCTGGTTACTCCAGAAGAAATAATATTGTTAGAACTACAGTATCTGTAGTCAGACTTTGTTTTATCAAATCAGCAATGTAAGGAATTTTCCATCATGGGAAGAAAGAAGATTAAAGGTTTTCAACAAAATATATTTAAACCCAATTTATTCAATGAAAAGTGTTGCTTACATTGCTTCAGCATCTTGATTTCTTTTCTTTTGACTTTCTCTAACATTTGTCCTAAAAGTAAAACATGGATTATAGTATTTTTTTCTTTTCTCATTCTAGAATTATTTCACAGAAATAAACAACATTTTGGAAGTTACATGTAATCGAAGGCAAGTACTTTTTTGGGGAATAATTACTCAACTGATTACAATTCTGTTTTGCACCAGAAAGAAACACAACTAGTGCTATCCTCCTGGTAAGGCAACTGCAACACAAGTATTTTAGTCCTGAATAAATCATTGTATCTGGTGTTTGTAGAGCTGGAGAAAGACTTCCAAATAGAAACACCTATTCTTGGCTATTGTGGGCCTAAGAAAGCCTTGGACAGAGGTCATTGCTCCTTCAGCTGGTGGTCAGTGCAAAAGCAATAGATTGATGAGTTGTTGGTGAGAGCAGTACAAGCATGCTCTCAATAAGGTTAAATTATGCAATGAGTAAAGGAATGAATTTACTGTACAAGTAAGCCTTTACCAATGTCAAGTTCTTAGCCTACTCTTTTTTCAATCATAGTCCTAAAGGACATAACAGGAATTTCTGACTGGTTACCCTTGCAAGCTCCTCTAATACTGATCAAAAGGCTTCAAAGAAATACATTACCCATGCACATTCTGCTGGGTGGGTATTGTCAGTGTGTATATATGACAGAGCGTAAAGAGAAAAATCGGGTATAAGAGGCATCGGTTGCAGTGCACAGAAGAGAAAACTGTGACAATATGTGATGCATATGGATGAGAATAGCTGCATGAAGAAGTGTTTGTTTCTACTCCAATTGTGAGCGAAAACTTGGGAAAAATTGGTGAGAAACAGTCTTCAGACACTGGGTTTACAGGGATGATAAGAAAGGACCAAGATTTCGAGCAGTTTTTTGTACTTCCGAAGACACATCAAGCTAAGGAAAGTCTTGGCCACCCATACATACAGACATGCCCTTTACAGCTATGACCCACTACATCCCTGACTTGCAAGCACATACACAATGCCCCCATAAACACACCTGTTCCAGAACCACTAGAAATGACATTGCCAGTGTCAATTAAAAGCACCCATGCCATTACCACATAAAAACACCTGTGCCAATGCCACATCAAGAATATATGAGATACTCTATAAAGTGGTTGGCATTAGAAAGATCCAGCTATAGGACCCATAAGGAAACAGACAATTGCAGCCTGGACAGACCTCCAGCTGGCGAGCTCCTGTCAAATATTGCACCACATCAAAAATTTGAGAATGGGCATTAACTGGTGATAATGATGATTTATTTACAATTTTACCACAAACACCCACAAGACTGTAGAGTTTTCAAATTTTAATCTATAAATGAACTAAAAATACTATGACTTCAGCAAAATATAATAAACCCAAATAAATTCACTGAAAAATATTACTTACCTTTCTAGAGTTTCATCAATTCCCCTGTTTCTTTCATTTATACCATTTCTACAGAATTTGAAATATTAGCCATTATTATATCTTTATTCCATATTTATTTCATATTATAAAACTAAGCAAGTATATTTTAGGTTTAAATTTAAACAGGTCCAGCCTTGTTACTCAAAATCAAAATGGTGAAAATTCAATCACGAGTTGCAAGGAACAGTGTGAATAATTAGTTTGGTGGGAAGGGAGATCATTGAGAAAAGAAAGATGAAATGCCTGGTAGAAACAAAATTCAGATTAGGAATTCGTGGGAAGCTTCTAATTAGTAGAGCAATATTGTAGTTGTATAAATGAAGGTTAGGCATGATAAAGATGACATATGATTTAAACATTTTCAGCTCTCACCATCCCATCTGGTTACTCCAGAAGAAATAATATTGTTAGAACTACAGCATCTGTAGTCAGACTTTGTTTTATCAAATCAGCAATGTAAGGAATTTTCAATCATGGGAAGAAAGATTAAAGGTTTTCAACAAAATATATTTAAACCTAATTTATTCAATGAAAAGTGTTGCTTACATTGCTTCAGCATCTTGATTTCTTTTCTTTTGACTTTCTCTAACATTTGTCCTAAAAGTAAAACATGGATTATAGTATTTTTTTCTTTTCTCATTCTAGAATTATTTCACAGAAATAAACAACATTTTGGAAGTTAATGTAATCGAAGGCAAGTACTTTTTTGGGGAATAATTACTCAACTGATTACAAAGAGAGTTGACCTGGATGAGATGCAATTCTGTTTTGCACCAGAAAGAAACACAACTAGTGCTATCCTCCTGGTAAGGCAACTGCAACACAAGTATTTTAGTCCTGAATAAATCATTGTATCTGGTGTTTGTAGAGCTGGAGAAAGACTTCCAAATAGAAACATCTATTCTTGGCTATTGTGGGCCTAAGAAAGCCTTGGACAGAGGTCATTGCTCCTTCAGCTGGTGGTCAGTGCAAAAGCAATAGATTGATGAGTTGTTGGTGAGAGCAGTATAAGCATGCTCTCAATAAGGTTAAATTATGCAATGAGTAAAGGAATGAATTTACTGTACAAGTAAGCCTTTACCAATGTCAAGTTCTTAGCCTACTCTTTTTTCAATCATAGTCCTAAAGGACATAACAGGAATTTCTGACTGGTTACCCTTGCAAGCTCCTCTAATACTGATCAAAAGGCTTCAAAGAAATACATTACCCATGCACATTCTGCTGGGTGGGTATTGTCAGTGTGTATATATGACAGAGCGTAAAGAGAAAAATCGGGTATAAGAGGCATCGGTTGCAGTGCACAGAAGAGAAAACTGTGACAATATGTGATGCATATGGATGAGAATAGCTGCATAAAGAAGTGTTTATTTCTACTCCAATTGTGAGCGAAAACTTGGGAAAAAGTGGTGAGAAACAGTCTTCAGACACTGGGGTTTACAGGGATGATAAGAAAGGACCAAGATTTCTAGCAGTTGTTTGTACTTCCGAAGACACATCAAGCTAAGGAAAGTCTTGGCCACCCATACATACAGACATGCCCTTTACAGCTATGACCCACTACATCCCTGACTTGCAAGCACATACACAATGCCCCCATAAACACACCTGTTCCAGAACCACTAGAAATGACATTGCCAGTGTCAATTAAAAGCACCCATGCCATTACCACATAAAAACACCTGTGCCAATGCCACATCAAGAATATATGAGATACTCTATAAAGTGGTTGGCATTAGAAAGATCCAGCTATAGGACCCATAAGGAAACAGACAATTGCAGCCTGGACAGACCTCCAGCTGGCGAGCTCCTGTCAAATATTGCACCACATCAAAAATTTGAGAATGGGCATTAACTGGTGATAATGATGACTTATTTACAATTTTACCACAAACACCCACAAGACTGTAGAGTTTTCAAATTTTAATCTATAAATGAACTGAAAATACTATGACTTCAGCAAAATATAATAAACCCAAATAAATTCACTGAAAAATATTACTTACCTTTCTAGAGTTTCATCAATTCCCCTGTTTCTTTCATTTATACCATTTCTACAGAATTTGAAATATTAGCCATTATTATATCTTTATTCCATATTTATTTCATATTATAAAACTAAGCAAGTATATTTTAGGTTTAAATTTAAACAGGTCCAGCCTTGTTACTCAAAATCAAAATGGTGAAAATTCAATCACGAGTTGCAAGGAACAGTGTGAATAATTAGTTTGGTGGGAAGGGAGATCATTGAGAAAAGAAAGATGAAATGCCTGGTAGAGACAAAATTCAGAATAGGAATTCGTGGGAAGCTTCTAATTAGTAGAGCAATATTGTAGTTGTATAAATGAAGGTTAGGCATGATAAAGATGACATATGATTTAAACATTTTCAGCTCTCACCATCCCACCTGGTTACTCCAGAAGAAATAATATTGTTAGAACTACAGTATCTGTAGTCAGACTTTGTTTTATCAAATCAGCAATGTAAGGAATTTTCCATCATGGGAAGAAAGAAGATTAAAGGTTTTCAACAAAATATATTTAAACCCAATTTATTCAATGAAAAGTGTTGCTTACATTGCTTCAGCATCTTGATTTCTTTTCTTTTGACTTTCTCTAACATTTGTCCTAAAAGTAAAACATGGATTATAGTATTTTTTTCTTTTCTCATTCTAGAATTATTTCACAGAAATAAACAACATTTTGGAAGTTACATGTAATCGAAGGCAAGTACTTTTTTGAGGAATAATTACTCAACTGATTACAAAGAGAGTTGACCTGGATGAGATGCAATTCTGTTTTGCACCAGAAAGAAACACAACTAGTGCTATCCTCCTGGTAAGGCAACTGCAACACAAGTATTTTAGTCCTGAATAAATCATTGTATCTGGTGTTTGTAGAGCTGGAGAAAGACTTCCAAATAGAAACACCTATTCTTGGCTATTGTGGGCCTAAGAAAGCCTTGGACAGAGGTCATTGCTCCTTCAGCTGGTGGTCAGTGCAAAAGCAATAGATTGATGAGTTGTTGGTGAGAGCAGTATAAGCATGCTCTCAATAAGGTTAAATTATGCAATGAGTAAAGGAATGAATTTACTGTACAAGTAAGCCTTTACCAATGTCAAGTTCTTAGCCTACTCTTTTTTCAATCATAGTCCTAAAGGACATAACAGGAATTTCTGACTGGTTACCCTTGCAAGCTCCTCTAATACTGATCAAAAGGCTTCAAAGAAATACATTACCCATGCACATTCTGCTGGGTGGGTATTGTCAGTGTGTATATATGACAGAGCGTAAAGAGAAAAATCGGGTATAAGAGGCATCGGTTGCAGTGCACAGAAGAGAAAACTGTGACAATATGTGATGCATATGGATGAGAATAGCTGCATGAAGAAGTGTTTATTTCTACTCCAATTGTGAGCGAAAACTTGGGAAAAAGTGGTGAGAAACAGTCTTCAGACACTGGGGTTTACAGGGATGATAAGAATGACCAAGATTTCTAGCAGTTTTTTGCACTTCCGAAGACACATCAAGCTAAGGAAAATCTTGGCCTCCCATACATACAGACATGCCCTTTACAGCTATGACCCACTACATCCCTGACTTGCAAGCACATACACAATGCCCCCATAAACACACCTGTTCCAGAACCACTAGAAATGACATTGCCAGTGTCAATTAAAAGCACCCATGCCATTACCACATAAAAACACCTGTGCCAATGCCACATCAAGAATATATGAGATACTCTATAAAGTGGTTAGCATTAGAAAGATCCAGCTATAGGACCCATAAGGAAACAGACAATTGCAGCCTGGACAGACCTCCAGCTGGCGAGCTCCTGTCAAATATTGCACCACATCAAAAATTTGAGAATGGGCATTAACTGGTGATAATGATGACTTATTTACAATTTTACCACAAACACCCACAAGACTGTAGAGTTTTCAAATTTTAATCTATAAATGAACTGAAAATACTATGACTTCAGCAAAATATAATAAACCCAAATAAATTCACTGAAAAATAATACTTACCTTTCTAGAGTTTCATCAATTCCCCTGTTTCTTTCATTTATACCATTTCTACAGAATTTGAAATATTAGCCATTATTATATCTTTATTCCATATTTATTTCATATTATAAAACTAAGCAAGTATATTTTAGGTTTAAATTTAAACAGGTCCAGCCTTGTTACTCAAAATCAAAACGGTGAAAATTCAATCACGAGTTGCAAGGAACAGTGTGAATAATTAGTTTGGTGGGAAAGGAGATCATTGAGAAAAGAAAGATGAAATGCCTGGTAGAGACAAAATTCAGATTAGGAATTCGTGGGAAGCTTCTAATCAATAGAGCAATATTGTAGTTGTATAAATGAAGGTTAGGCATGATAAAGATGACATATGATTTAAAGATTTTCAGCTCTCACCATCCCACCTGGTTACTCCAGGACTAATAATATTGTAAGATCTACAGTATCTGTAATCAGACTTTGTTTTATCAAGTCAGCAATGTAAGGAATTTTCCATCATGGGAAGAAAGAAGATTGAAGATTTTCAACAAAATATATTTAAACCCAATTTATTCAATGAAAAGTGTTACTTACATTGCTTCAGCATCTTGATTTCTTTTCTTTTGACTTTCTCTAACATTTGTCCTAAAAGAAAAACATAGATTATAACATTTTTTGTTTCTTATTCTAGAATTATTTCACAGAAATAGACACCATTTTGAAAATGAAATATAGTCAGAACATGATTGTTTTTTATGGGGAATAAATTGCTCAACTGATTGGGAAGAGATTTAAACTGGATGAGATGCAATTCTATATTGTGCCATAAAGAAACACAACTAGTGCTGTCCTCGTGCTAAGGCAATTGCAGGAGAAGTATGTAGCCCTGAATAAACCATTGTATCTGGCTGTTATAGAACTGGAAAAAGACTTTCAAGTAGAAGCCTCTATCCTTGCCTATTGTCGACCTAAGAAAGCCTTGGACAGATGCTATTGCCCCTTCATCTGGTGGTCAATGCAGAAGGCATGGATTGATGAGTTGTTTGAGACCATACAAGCCATGTACAAGCATGATCTCAATATGTTGATGCAATGAGTATAGCAATGAATTTAGTGTACAGCTGAGCATTCACCAAAGACAAGTCCCACCCCGTCTTCTTTTTCTCATAGTCCTCAAGGACATAGCAGAGGAATTTAAGTCTGGTGCCCTTAGCAAGACCTGAAATGCTGATCAATTTTTTTCTCATAGCTGAACTGTTAGATGAAATCAAGAGGAAATTTCAGGTCAGAAATCAAATAGCCTTATCATTAATTTAGCTAAGAGCAAAATTCTAATGAACTGTACACAGACAAATCACAAATCCCTTCAGGGAGATAGCCTTGCTCAAAATGTAGAAAAGGTGTTGGTAGAAACTCCATACAGTGTATCCAGTGCAAGTTCTGTACACATAAATGGTGCAGTAGTATCATGGGAAAATGAACAATTCAAGTAGACATTCTGTGTGACAGATATGCAGGTAAAATAATTACTAAGTGTGTACAGAGGAGAGACTCCCTCAAATGACAGGGGTAATTCTCAGAAATAGTAATCAAATTCTGTTATCCAGGCCACCATGTTAGCAGTGGAGGACGAATTTTGGAAGCATAATTGCTAGAATAAGAACAGGCCGATCAAAGTTAAGGGTACCAGCATTTTCTGGGAGTAAAGGGTGTCTCCCTTGGAGTCATCATCATCATCATCATCATCATTTAACGTCCGCTTTCCATGCTAGCATGGGTTGGACGATTTGACTGAGGACTGGTGAAACCGGATGGCAACACCAGGCTCCAATCTAATTTGGCAGAGTTTCTACAGCTGGATGCCCTTCCTAACGCCAACCACTCAGAGAGTGTAGTGGGTGCTTTTACGTGTCACCCGCACGAAAACGATACATTTATAAATTCGACCTAAAATGCATATACATATAATACATAGACATTTTTTTTTTATATTTATAAAATATAAATATATATATATATAAAAGTATATGTAAACACAACCCATTTTTATGTGTGTATATATATATATATATTTATATTTTATGAATATTAAAAAAAATATTCATGTGTCGATATGTATTAATATATGTATGCACATTTTAAGTTGAATTTATAATTGTATGAGTATGATTGCCCAATTTGAGTTCATATCCCAATTCCCATCTTTTGTCTTGGGTTCAACCCAAGCACTTCTTCAGCAGTTCTATATTTTACATAAGAAAGAACAATAATATTACATACATATATATATAGTTTACAGTAGTTGTGTGTATATATATATATATATATATAACATTATTGTTCTTTCTTACGAAAAATATAGAACTGCGTGGGTCGAATGTAAGACAAAAGATAAGAATCCAGATATGAACCCAAATTAGGCAATCATCAGAAAAGCACATTTTATGATGCCTGTGTACATACAGCTAGGCTACATGGCAATGAAACATGAACTGTCACTAGAGATGACATGCAAATGGCTTGAAACAAATGAAGCTAAGAGGTTCTCCTGGATGGGTAATGTGAATGTATGACAGAGTGGATGCATATGAAGTGTTTGCTGGACAGCATATTGTGTGATGCATATGAAGTGCTTGAAGGGCAGCTACATAAAGAAGTGTTTGTTTCTACTGTAAGATGGGTAGATCCCAGAAGACATGGGAAAAAGTGGTGAGAAATGGTTTTCAGACATTAGGCTTTATAGAGAAAATAGTAAAGAACCAAGATTTCTGGCAGTTTTCTGCCCTTCAGAAGACATGTGAAGCTTAGTAAAGTCTTGACCATCCGTACATACAAGCATGCCCTTTACAGCTATGCCCCACCATGTCCTCTCTCTGCTGAGACATCCCTGTCTTGCAAGCATATACACGATGGTGTCACATAAAGGCACCCGTTCCAGAACCACTAGAAATGATCATGCCAGTGTCAATTACAAGCACCCATGCTGTTGCCACATAAAAGCACCTGTAACAGTGCCACATCAAGAATACATGAGACACTCCATAAAGTGGTTGCCATTGAGAAAGGCATCCAGCTATAGAAACTATAATAAAATAAACAATTGGAGCCTGGACAGTCCTCCAGCTCCTGTCAAACATTCCAGCACATAACAAAATTGAGAGCAGACATTAAATGATGATAATAATGTGATGATCATGATGAATTATTTGCTATTTTACCACAAACCCTCACAAGAATGGAGAGTTTTCAAATTTCGATGTAGAAATGAACAGAAAATACTATGACTTCAGCAAAATATAATAAATCCAAATAAATTCACTGAAAAATAATACTTACTTTTCTTGAGTTTCATCAATTCTTCTGCTTCTTTCTCTACCATTTCTACAGAATGTAAAATATTATATTGTATTTTTATATTATTATATTATATATGTGTTTATATATATTATTTTTTCCATATTATCATATTTTTATTCCATATTTATTTCGTAACAATGAGCGAAAATGAGATGATTCTAAAGCATGAAAAAGCTATCGTCTGCTCACGATTCGTAAAGTAATACTTCAGTTATTTCCGGTTAATCTCACTTTTAAACGATGTTTGTTAAATACGTAGTGGAGGTGCAATGGCCCAATGGTTAGGGCAGCGGATTCGCGGTCTTAGGATCGCGGTTTCGATTCCCAGACTGGGCGTTGTGAGTGTTTATTGAGCGAAAACACCCAAAGCCCCACGAGGCTCCGGCAGTGGATGGTGGCGAACCCTGCTGTACTCTTTCACCACAACTTTCTCTCACTCTTTTTCTCTGTTTTTGCTGTACCTGTATTTCAAAGGGCCAGCCTTGTCACACTGTGTCACGCTGAATATCCCTGAAAACTACGTCAAGGGTACACGTGTCTGTGGAGTGCTCACCCACTTGCATGTTAATTTCATGAGCAGGCTGTTCCGATGATCGGATCAACTGGAACCCTCGACGTCGTAAGCGACGGAGTGCTGAAGAAGTTACATACGTATGTGTTTGTGTACGTCTGTGAGTGTATGTGAGAGAAAGGAAATCACACATGTATATATATATATATATATATTGATAAGAAGGACAACAAAAGAAAGTGACCTCGATATTACGTAAATAGATATATATATATATATATATATATATATATATATATATATATTATTTATATAGATAGGGTGATAAATTGAATATTAATTCAATCTAAAACCAAGTGGCCTAGCATATAAGAAAATCTGAAAATTCAGAAAAAATTGTATTACTCGTGTATAAGGGATGACCACTAGGTGGACATCCAATATGCTAGAAAGAGGTCATCAACGACCCAACCACAAAGAAAAATAATGGAGAACATTTCTGGAGAACATTATTTTTCTTTGTGGTTGGGTCGTTGATGACCTCTTTCTAGCATATTGGATGTCCACCTAGTGGTCATCCCTTATACACGTGATATATATATATATATATATATATATATATATATATATATATATATATATAGAGAGAGAGAGAGAGAGAGATGCAGACGTATATATACATACACACACATATAAATACACAAACGTACATTAATGAAAATTGACATGAATCCCAGTAGAGATATTAATTCACCAAAGATGTCATTGAAAACAATTCATTATATATTTTGATAATTTTTGGAATCCAGATATTTCCCCCCAGCATTAGTGTATTTAAAGGTTCAGTTATTCTTTCAAACAAATCTAACCTTACCATTTGAACCACATAATCCCTTAGATCTATCCCTTAATAGTTTTGCACAACAATGCTTACAATGTTCCTAAGTTTGATAGATTATCATAATTTTTAGTTGGATCATAATCAAATGCTGCATTTTTAAATGATATAACAGAAGTACCAAGTTCAGCGTATCTTAATCTTTGCTCCATAGTCTGAGAATTTATCGTCACAGTGTCTGAAATTCTAATTTCCTCTATTATTTCTTGTGACAATCTGTTTTCTTCCCTAATTTCATTCCTTCTTTGAAATGAGAGTCTTCTCCATCTTCTTCTTAGATACTCTCGATATCTTGCTCTTTGAATTTCTCTCACATTTTCACTCATTTCATTTGGTTTTCGGCCTTTTCTTGCTGAAGCATTTAAAATTTCCTTCTATCGTTATTTATTACACTTATATTATTATTGTTGTTTAAGCTATTAGTTGCATCATTTAAGTTTTGGTCGGTTCTAACTTGAGTAAGAGTTACTTGCTTCTCCATACGCTGAGAATTTCTTGCCACAATGTGCAAAATTCTAATTTCTTCTCTTATTATTTCTAGTGTCGAATTTTCTCTCAACACTTGGTGAGCCAATCTGTGTTCTTCTCTAATTTCATTCCGTCTTTGAATTGAAGGTCTTTTCTGTCTTAGTCTTTGATACTCTATTTCTAGCACATCCAGATTCCACTTCAGATGGATTCTTCGTAACTGACAATGTGAACACTGGAGAGTGTAACAAAGACTTTAGAAATGTACTTCAACTTAATGTTGACTTGAGACGTCGTATTTGGGAAGAGTTCGAAGGTTAATAGCTAGTTGTCAAGCAAAAGTGAGATGATTCTAAAGATGATTTAAAAGCTATCGTCTGCTCACGATTCGTAAAGTAATACTTCGGTTATTTCCGGTTAATCTCGCTTTTAAACGATGTTTGTCAAATATGTGTGTGCGTCGTGTATGCACGTCTGTGAGTATGAGAGAAAGGGAAGCACACGTATATCTATCTATATATATACACGTGTATATAGAAATATACACACGTGTATATATATATATATATATATATATATATATATATATATATATATATATACACATATGTATACATACACACATATATATGTACACAAACGTACATTTATATATAAACTATATATATGTGTGTGTGTGTGTTTATGTATATATATATATATATATGTATATATGCAGGGTTATTAAAAAGAAAGAGCAGATTTCAAATTTATTTTTAAAACAAACGATAAGAGACGCAAACGCATTCTACATATTTCTTAATAGGGGGAAGGTTTAAAGTTTATCACTGAGCATGATCAATTGAATTAAGCCTTAAATAAAATAATATTATAATTTTGTTTTAATGTTTCATTTTGTTCATTTTATTTAAATTTGTATAAGTTTCATTGTGTAATCCCTTAGAAAATGGCGACGCAACAAGAAAAGTCTCTGTGTGTTGCAATTTGACAAATGCGAATCGATTGTGCAAGTGCAGCGTGAATATCGCGGCCAATTCAATAAAAATCCACCTCGTTACAAGCAAAATATTGCTCTCTGAATTTCTCATCTTTTCCACTCATTTCATTAGCATTTTCTTGCTGTGACATTTAACATTTTTCTTGTATCATTATTATCAAATTGAAGGAAAGGTAATTTTTCAGATTAACACCCGCACAATCTTCACTAGGGTGTTAGAGTTAGGGTTTTAGGGTCAGAGTTAGGGTCTTAGGGTTAGGGTTAGGGGTAGTGTTTAGGATTACGGTTACGGTTAGGGACGGAATTCCCCAACCCAAACTCTAAAACCCTAACCCTAACCCTAACCCTAACCCTAACACCCTAGTGAAGATCGTGCGGGTGTTAATCTGAAAAATTACCGAAGGAAAAGTTCGTGCGCTATGTTAAAATAATGCTTTTTTTTTTTTTAAATATATTTTTGTGGTGTGTTTTCATTCAGGTCATTCATATGTTCAATGGTGACTTACTGTTGAAAAGTACCCAAAACTTGTTCATCGCGCTTTATTTCAACAAGACAAGGCAAAGCCGAAAAATGACCAAACCGCATACCACCAGAAAGACCAGCAACATGACTGAAGAATTGGACGGTGTGGAAGCTCTGCCACATCCAGCTTATAGTTCAGACGTTGCTCCATCTGACTACGGTCTCTTCTGATCAATGCAGCACTTTATGAAAGGTTGCCGATCTAATTCATTCGATGAAGTTGAAGAAGCCTGTCAAGAATTTTTCGATTCAAAGCCGAAGGATTGATACTTTGAACAAATCCGAAAGCTTACAGATCGTTGGCAGATGGTCGTGGAAAATGATGGTCTTTATTTTGAAGAATAGTTGTTGTTTTTTAATAAATTCTTGCAAAAAAAAAAAAAATCATTATTTTAGCACCGCGCACGAACTTTTCCCTAAACTTACGCTTATATTATTGTTGTTTAAATTATTAGTTGCATTATTTAAGTTTTGGTCGGTATTGATGAAAGGGTTACCATTATTATGCGCTGTATCAATATTGATAGCGTAATTTTCTAAAACAACACAATTTTTAAATGAATTTGTATCGTTTGCTTCCATGACAATCATTATATATACAACTTAAGTTATTATCGTTATTGATAACATGATTTTCTGAAGTGACACCACTATTAAATCAAGCTATTGCCTGCTCACAGGAAGGATTTGGTTGGTATTTCTAGCACATCCAGATTCCACTTCAGATGGATTCTTCGTAACTGACAATGTGAACACTGGAGAGTGTAACAAAGACTTTAGAAATGTACTTCAACTTAATGTTGACTTGAGACGTCGTATTTGGGAAGAGTTCGAAGGTTAATAGCTAGTTGTCAAGCAAAAGTGAGATGATTCTAAAGATGATTAAAAAGCTATCGTCTGCTCACAATTCGTAAAGTAATACTTCGGTTATTTCTGGTTAATCTCGCTTTTAAACGATGTTTGTCAAATATGTGTGTGCGTCGTGTACGCACGTCTGTGAGTATGAGAGAAAGGGAAGCACACGTATATCTAAATGGAGGGAGAGTGTTGTGGTATTTTAGTTTGATCCACAAAGCCCTACACATGTGACATAGGAAGATCAGAATGGAATGATTAGTAAACTAATGAGGTCAGAAGAGAACTTTTCATTCTAGATTAGGCAAATATATCCAAGAATGATCAAATCTGTGAATGACAAATGGACAACATTTTGTTGTCTCCCTCAAACTTCTATAGTTCACAGGGAAAAGAAACAGGGAGATTTGCTTCCATTTCTTGTTAGTGTTCTTCTCTTTCATGCAACAGAAATTACAATTTTGAAATAAATTCTTTTCCTAAAATTTTAATCCTTTATATTTTTCCCACACACTTCTCTTTTCTCATGAGATATGGTATTTCAAGAGACAGCTATTCCAAAATTTTACCACAGAATGAATCCTCAGCATGTAGTAACACAAAATTAACAACTTCATTGTTTGAACGGTTGATGTTCCTGGTTTTGTGGAGTAGTTGTTGTTAGGTGCACTGCTGAGTAAGACTTTTAAGTTATATCTATTAAATATATTTCTATACATATGGTTCTGTGTAAAATGTTCATCCACTAATCTAAGGAAGATGGAGGCAGGATGCTCATCTAAGGTTTACAGTGAATGTAAAGTGAATAATTAATTCCACACAAAAGCTGTGGCCTACAAAGCAGAAGTGGCATTGACCAACACCAACAGAGTGACAAATATACAGAAATATGTCTGGGCAATGCAGGCCCACTTTGAAGCCAAGCTGAATAATCACAGATACTCTTTTAGAATCCAACAGATGCACAACATTACAACTTTAACCAGCTATATACAATGATTCAAAGAGGAAGCAACACCAAACAAAATCAGCTGGAAGTTGTTGGAACAGTTTAGGTCACGCCTCAATGGAGGTAAAAGATGCAGTCTCTTGGCAGAGAAGAGAATCATTCTAAAAAACACAGGTCCCACAATACAGGTGCTTTCCTAAACTCAAAAAGCAAAATTTTTGGACTCTCACTTTATTAACACAAATTCTTTTGATGACATGGTCATACCCATTTCTGACCAACTCACCAGCAGTGCATAGTCTCTTTTATACTGGAAGAACATAGACTCTAGGCTTACTCAGTGGTGATAAAAGAAATGGAACAAAACATATCGTTTTTCAGTAAGGAAAGAAGAGTTGTTTTCATGGATTGATTTTAGCCATGGGTGAAGTAAGCTCTGTGTGTGTGTGAGTGTGTGTGTGTGTGTGTGTGTGTGTGTGTGTGTGTGTGTGTGTGTGTGTGTGTGTAATATTTTTGAGTGCCTGTGATGATCTGTCTGAATGTCTGAAGTAGCCCGCCTTAGTTGTCTGCCTTCTGTGAGTGTTCGAGGTGATCTATCTGGAAGCTAGGACCAAAATTTTTATTGTAGGGTAAAAAGGGTCAAATTTTAGATAATCTAAGAAGCCATATCATGCCACAGGATCAAGCCGATTGGTTGATTTATAGGTCATTTATGTGAAACTGTAGTAGCTCACTCATGATACCTAACTGAATATCTTGCAGTTGGGGTTTGAATCCCTACAGAAATTTAACATTTGTTTCTTCTTGGAGAATTTTTCATTCAGATAATAGACAAATGCTTTTTTAAAAGTAACACAGTCATTATATAAATGTAATACATATATCAGCTGTGGGATATATAAGCTAGGGAAAGAAGTGCAGTGAGATAATGTAATCTCCCCACATAACTGCATGCATACTGTAAGCAAATTTTCCCAAATTTTTAATATCAGATAGTGAAAATTTGGTTTGTTTTCAAAATTTTTGTTATTGGTTTTAAATTTTGGTACAAAGCTAGCAATTTCAGAGGAGGAAGTGAGTTGATTATATGAACCCCAAAGTTGAATTGGTCTTTATTTTATCAACCCCCAAAAGATAAAAAGGCAAAGTTAACCTCAGCAGAATTTAAACTCAGAAAGCAAAGATGGCTGAAATGCCACTGTAGCAAGCATGTTTGCTCTTTGCCTGTAGGTATCCATATTTTGTCTTTTTACCTTTAGGTGCCTATTTTGGTTCATCATGTGATGGTCAAGTCCATCTAGTTTTATGTGAGCTGTCCACTCCTTAACATGATAGACCAGTCACGCATGTCAACATCAGCTATACAGGGAAAGTTTTTCACACTAATTCCTCAGCATGGTGGCTCTCCACGATGGAGTTCAGATCTTCAGCATGAGAGCAGTTTTTTTCTGCTTTGCAGCCTTAATGTGGAGAGAATTAGTCGGGAGACTTTCTTGTCATCATGCTTTGTGTTTTTCCCATGTACCTCAACATGAACAAGAAGCACAGTGAACCTATGTATTTTAGTTAACAGAATTATCCATGTATACCAGTTGCTGTATTTTCTTTTAGTGACAAAATTAACTTGTCTTCATATTTCTTGAAATTCTTTATCATGACTCTTGTTAACCCAGAAGATTATGATATTACCAGGGCCTTAGCCACTTGCATCTTTTTCACTACACTAAACCACTAAACATTTTGCTCGATATGCAAACAATTCTGCCATCTCATTCCTTTCAGTGTTTTATTATTAGTAACACTTATTGTGCTTACTGAATTTATGTTCATGCGGCTCCCTAGCATATGGTACTCAGTTTTCCATCCATTATAAAGTCTATTAGATGCAGGGTATCTTATATTTCTCCAACTCTAGTACTTTTTCGACTCAATGATTGTACCATGTGCTTCCAGCTTCAAATCCCATTTCTGGCGCAGTTTCCTGTGTATAACTTTTACAACCTGGTCATGCCTCCATTTCTTATATTCATCATGTGCCCACTGGGGCACTCTGCTACAATGTGTGCCACTGTCTCATTCCAAGTTCCACAGGCTCTCCATATATATTTTTTCTCAAGTTGTTTGTTATTATGGCTTATAATTACCTCTGCCTTAGCGAAGGCAGAAGTATTGTTTTCAGTCGCTTTTGTTTGTTTGTTTGACCATGAACATGATATCTCAAGAACTTTCAGGAATGTTTGGCCTCATGACTGGCACAAACTGATTAAATTTTGGGATTGATCCAGTACCAGACAAGGATTCTTTTTTACTTATTTTTCCAGTTTTTTTTACTTAATTTTTGAGAGATGTCAGGTTCATTTTTAGTATTCTCGTTTGTGAAAGTTGTCAAGTTTATTTCAGATATTCTCATTTTAAAAACCATCTCTGGCTAATCATTAAGAGGACGTTGGTGTTTCCTTGTTATTATTATCTTTATTATTATTATTATTATTATTATTATTATTATTATTATTTATTATTCAAGCGGATGGACGTGTCTCCCGAAGCTCTGTAAGTTGTTGCCGTTTTTACCCGGAAATCTTTTGAAATCTGTTTTAAATTTTATATATTGTTGTAGCCAAGCCGACTAGGTTCTTGCGGAGCTAGTCGGTTAGGCGAGATTTCCCCCATTTAGGGGTGAATTCTTCGTTTGAAAAACTTCCATTTTCACATTTCACACGTATCATATCTGAAAAATGTCGGAAAAAAAAATAACAAGCTGTTCTCTTCTCTCTGCATCACTCCCCGACAAAAAGAATGACGGGTCAAGTCTTTTTTCACCCCGCCCAGTTAATGCCATAAAAGGCAAAATGCCAGTGAAAAGAGCAGCCAGCTGTTCTCTTCTCTCTGCATCACTCCCCGACAAAAAGAATGACAGGTCAAGTCACATTCCACCTCGCCCAGCTGACGCCATAGTGGACAGTGTTCCTGATTCAGGTCTGTTTAACAGACTCTCTGCTGCTGACTTCCCAGCCCTCACCTCCACCATTGCTTCTACACCGGAGAGGGAGGAGGAAAAAAAGAACAAAGAAAACAAAGTAAACAACACGAGCAACAGTACCAAGACCACAACCAGTAGCCATTGTAACGGTTTCGCCTCCGCAGCTAAGCAGAGCTCAGAAGAAATCCAAGTGACAATGGCAGAAATAAAGAATGCCAAGGAATTGTTAAGAAGGGATGGCAATAATGTCTTCCTTAACACTCCACAAGCATTAATACAAACAACGAAAAGAAAAACAATAGTATACAAGGTATTCAATACAAAATACCAAAAGATGGAGAATGCTACTCCACAGAGATTGGAGTTAGCTCTAAAGCCGATATGGGGCCAAAAAAGCTTCGTAACCAAAGGGAAGCGCTTTGGAACAGTGGAAGTGCGCTTCCCAACGGAAGAGGATGCCATCCGGCACTCTACAACACCGTTAAAGGCGGAAGAATTATTACTCGTGCCGACATACCTTGGTCGACGTGTGACAGAAATAAAAATAAATCATGTGCCACCAGAACTGAACATCTCCTGGCTAGTGGCAGCTATGCTCTTCGACATTGAAGAGACTGCCACTATCCTAAAGGTGAACAGAGTAAAAAAAAAAACTGGTTGGGCATGGAAATGCATCTCCTTGTTCAGATTGAACAAGATAGCATAAATACCATACCCGACGCCATAAACCTGCCGGATGGCAGTAGAATACACATTGCAGTAGAGGGGCGCAGACCAAAGTGCTACCTCTGCAGCAGTGAAAAACACCTAAAAAGAGACTGCCCCATCTACAAGCAAAGAATGGAGGCAGACAAAAACAGAAAATTGCAGCAACAACAACAACAACCAAAAGCCTCCACACCACCAACACCATCACCACCAACACCATCACCACCAACACCATCACCACCAACACCATCACCACCAGCACCACGAAAAGCGACACCACCATTTCCATCCATCACCAAACCAACACCAACACCAACACCAAGAACCTCCACACCAAAAAAGATAACAGAACCAGCAACAACAGAAATTGTAAAAGAATCTTCACCAGATCCGACCAGCTCGGATTGTGCGAACACTGATAGTGAAAAAGGGAAGTGGCAAACTGTACCACCAACAAAAAAACGAAAAAGAAAGACAAAAGAAACAATTGACAAAGAGGGGAGGCGCGAAAAAGGTGAGCTTCCCAACATCATCGGCAACAACAACACACACTCACAACAAATAGCAACACCTTCTCCACTGCAAACACCAGCACTCCCACACACCACAAACGTAACAGCCATCAACACAAAAAATGAACACCTATTAGACTTTTTAAAAAACAATACCAATGCAAACACCACAAATTTCATTATACCCCTACACAACGCGCCACCAGCACACATACTCACACTAAAAATAACCCAAGAAAACTATAATAAAATAAAAGAAAAGTTTCCGAATGATGTTGGGTCGCTAGGGAGAAGCTTCTCCCAGAGCCTTTATCAAAATTTAGTGGAGACACCCACACGAAAACATAGGGGAGCCACCCCACCAGAAAACAGTAAGTAGAGCCTTTTCTCCTCTAATACTTTCCTTTTTTTAAAAAAAAAACATGGTAATTCTCAGAATCGGAAGCATAAACGTGAGAGGCCTCGGGTCGCCTTGGAAACAAGGTCACCTGTTGAACGACCTGAGGCTTTACAGTGTAGATGTAGCAGCCATTAGCGAAACCAGGCTCTCCAACCCGAAGGAACTCGCAGCCCTTTTTGGCGGGTACGAGATTTTCCTATCTCCGTGTCGGCCGGGAGCGGGCGGTGGAGGTACTGCGGTGCTATTTCGGAAAGGCCTAGACTTGAAAATAAGGGCAGTCTTCCTGGATCCGGAAGGTAAGTTGGTGGTCCTGGACGTCGATAGTAGTGATGGCGCTGCTTTCAGACTGCTGGCTGCCTACGCTCCGACAGGAGCAGGGCAGTCGGATTATTTCAAACGTCTGGAGGTTTTCCTAGGTACTTCTCGCACTTTAGTGCTAGTTGGGGACTGGAACGCTGTCCTAGACGAACGTATCGATAGGGTGGGTGCGGGCGCATCTAATAGGAAAGGGGGATGCAAGAGCCTCGCCAACCTGCTCAAACGCTTTCAGCTGTCCGACAGATATCGACTAGACAACCCGAGTGTGCCAATGTGGACTTGGACTAATCGCATCGGGTCGTCTAGATCGTACTTAGATAGATTTTTCTGTAGGCCAGCGGATAAGGATAGCATAGGGTGTCCACAATTCAACATAGTCGGCTACACGGACCACAAATTCGTGATCTGTACGGTCGACTTAGATAGGCTCCATAGACAAGGCCCCGGTTACTGGAAGCTAAACACGTCGACAACGGCGTGCAAAGCCTACAGAGACCGGATTAGTTTATTAGTTAAGAGGGCTTTAACCGGGGCAATCATCAACAACAACTGGTGGTTCACCCTGAAGCGGGCAATTAGAGCAGAATCAATTAGGTTTAGTAAGACTCTAGCTGTAGAACGTAAGAAAACAGAGCGGGATTTAGTTAACAAACTAGACGAGGCTCTTGGGACAGGCATCGCAACCGACGTGTTAGCAGCGAAGTTGGCCCTCGACCAACACTTTGATGCCAAGCATGAAGGCTGCGTTGTCAGAGCTAAAGCACTTTCGGTAAGCGGGGAGGGGACTAAGGCCGCTCGATGGGCCCGCGTAGTTGAGGCGAAGCGTGGCAACAGAGCGACCATTCGGTCTTTGGTGGACCAGAACGACTGCGAGATTTCGGGACCGAAGCAGATGTGTTCGGCCTTTCAGCAGCACTTTGCTCAATTGTTCGGGACAAACGGTAGGACGGACGACGGAACAGATTTCGGTGTGTACCTAGACGGCCTGCCGCAACTCTCGACCAGCGAGGCCGAGTGCTGCGAAGGACCGATATCTGCCTGGGAAGTACGGGAAGCGATGAAAGGCTGCACGAGAGGTAGATCACCGGGTTTGGATGGTCTGCCTTACGAGCTTTATACGTCAATGCCAGACTTGTTTGCGGGCGTCTTGGCAAACGTCTACTGCAACTGGCAACAAAACGGGAGAATTCCTGCTTTTGTTTGTCGGGGAGTGGTGGCTTTGCTAAGAAAGAACCCAAACAAGGGGGACATTATAGGGAACTTTAGGCCCATCACTCTGCTCAACACAGAGTTGAAGATCTTGGCCAAGGTGCTAGCCAAGAGATTGGCGCCTGTCGTGGGCAAACTGATCTGCAAGGCGCAGACATGCGCTGTGCCGACTAGGTCTATCCACGACAACCTCCATCTCATGCGCTACATCATAGAGAGAATGGGTAACGAAGCTGGCGCGGGTGGGGCTTTGATCAATTTAGATCAGTCTAAAGCCTTCGATAGGGTCGACCATCGATACCTGGCAGCTGTTCTCAAGGCAGCTGGTTTCGGTCCGGTCTTCCGCGGGTGGATAGCTGCTTTATACAGCGGCATCTGCTCGGTCATACGGGTGAACGGCCATCTATCGGAACCGTTCAACATCTCGCGTTCGGTTCGCCAAGGGTGTCCTCTCTCCTCCCTTCAGTATGTATTGACTCTCGAGCCATTACTGCGGAAGTTGGAGGCTTTGAGGGGCGTCCCGCGTGATCTGGGATGTGGAAGGAGCGTTTCTGCCTATGCCGACGACGTTACCGTGATGGTGTCGAGCCACAGGCATATTGACCTGATTGGCGAGACACTAAACGAGTATGAAGCGGTGACAGGTGCGAAAATTAACGCGGAAAAGTCAATGGGCTTGCAACTAGGCACCTGGAGGGGCAAGTCCATGCCGTGCAACAGCGTCGTAGGGCGCTGGACAGACGGACCCGTTAAACTGCTCGGGGTCTGGTTCGGTCCGGACCTCCAGTTGGAGAAAAACTGGGAAGAAGTGACGAACAGGGTGGCCAACCTCACCCAGAAATGGGCTGAGAGGAAGCTCTCTTTGAAAGGTCGAGCGGAGGTAGCGAATGCGTACATCGCATCCGTCATCTATTACCGTTTGACCGTCGTCCCTTGTCCCGACCGCTGGTTAACCAAGATGGTACGCTTGCTCTTCAACTTTTTGTGGAAGGGTCAGGTACCACTGGTCAGGTGCTCCATCTGCTGTCAACAGCCGCTGAACGGAGGCCTTGGCATGCCGTGGTTGCTAATGCGCAAACATGCGCTCAGGCTACGACATCTCAGGCGCTTCCTGGACGGTGAACAGGTGTGGTCGCCTTTCGTCAGACGCGATTTTCCGCAGCTCGTTTCTTTAACAGAGCTGCAATCCTGGATCAAACGTAGACCGAGAAAGGGCGCTTGGCACCTCGAGTGCCGCCAAGCTCTCACCGCCCTCAGTCGGGCGGGCAGTGCGATCGGTAGTAGATCCACTCTAGCTTTCTATAGAGGGTTAGTGGGAGAAAAGTGCGACGACGTTCTCGGGGAAACTCTAGGCGTCGAGGATAATCAGCTAAGCAGTCTGTTCAGGAGAACTTTCGGGCCGGGGCCCATGGATAATTTCCAAAGGTCCCTCGCCTGGCAGTGCTACCGAGGTGCGCTACCTGTTCGAGATAAACTCTACCGACATGGAAGTGCCGTCAACCGGGCCTGCCCGAGGTGCGCTCAGGACGACGAAACCGTTCTGCACGCACTCGTCCAGTGCCCGAGCATTGCTGACCTGTGGGTCTATATCGAACAGCTACTGTCACGTGTAGGACGGATCCGGCTATCAGCTGGATCCATCGTGAGAATTGACCCGCCGACCTCCTTTAACCAGGAGGGCAAGGCAATTTTCCTATGCCTAGTGGCTGTAGCGAAAGAGGTGATATGGTGGACCCGTTTGAAAGGGTTAAAGACAGACACTTTCCTCTTTGGCCAAGGCCTCATCAACTTTTTCAAGTTCCACTTGAAAAGGAAGATGAGAGTAGAGAGGGAAGTGCTGTCTCATAGCAAATTCGTTGAAAGATGGGTGACTGTTGGAAAAATGGCCAGTATAAACGGACCAATTCTGAGAATACACCTGTAGAAAAAAAAAAAAAAGGTAATGTAAAAGGAGAAAGGGCTCTATACCCCTTTCTTATTTTTTCTGACCAGGCTCCCGTGGTTTTATGGGTTTTTCCACGTGTAACCTTTCCTTTTTCGAAGCGCCTCCCCCTTTGGGAGTTCTACTTATTTATTTATCTATTTATTTATTATATCTTTCTTTGTTTTCTTCCTCTGTGTAGACGAACTTTCCTACCTTTTCGGACAAAACCTTTTGTAACCTTCGTCCTGTCTTTGTCCTTATATGTCTTTAATTGATATTAGCCCTTGTGGCCAATAAAACGAATTAATTATTATTATTATTATTATTTCATGTCTGTTTTCCATGTAGGCATGTTTTGGAAGCTTGTGACAGATGCTGGCCAACCAGAGAGCATGGTTTCTACAGTTGGATACCCTTTCTAACGCCAACCACTTTACTGTGTGTGCTGGGTACTTTTCATGTGGCACTGGCATGAGCACTTTTTATGTGACGCCAGCACAAATGCTTTTTACGTGGTGCCAGCACGGGCTGTAAAGGATCTGCCTGTATGTATGGATGGCCACAGGATTGCTTAGCTTGACATGCCTTCTCAAGCAATAATACAGAAATATAGTGAAAGAAATTAATAAAACATTTACGGAACTTCAGTATATACAATGTTCTTATGTTATTTCTTTGGAGCATATATGAAAAGTCTTCATAGGCTTCCTACTCTGGAACAATCTACATACAACTGACTATGTGAGAATCCGTCTTGTTTTAGATGGAGACCGACAACTTGCAGTGTTTGATCTTAGGACTTAATGGTCATTGCGCAACTGACTCTCGCTGGGAATTGCAATCATTTGAAACAAATGGGGACATCTGTTAGTATTAGCGGTAGTCTGGGTATAAAAACGACGCATACAGTGAGGATTTTTGCTTCAATAATGTGAGACTGTAGTTCAGTGATAACCATACGCATACCATTGCACAATGTTGGCTGATATAGATTTCTGAGAAGAATGAGTGATGGCAGCAAGCTGTGGTTGTGTTGGTAGTAGTGGTTGCAGTGTAGGCACATCAGCCCACTTGACAGAAGTAAACAAGGTGGCTATACAGAGAGAGGGCACTATACAACATTGAAGTTCAAACACATGACTTCATCTCTTACTCTTTTCTGCATGGATACACAAGCTATGAAGATGCAACTTGACAGGATCTATCTTAGGCCTCAGGCCTGCTTGCAGATAAGAGCAAAGCACAGAAGACCATGGTCCTTACACGCCAACCATTCTGTTTGTCATTCTTTTGGATGTCTACATGTGGCCACAAATAAAAGTGTTTAAGACAACCTTCCTTGTATGTGTTTTCCACCCAGGATTACTGCCAACCAGATTACAGCCTTCTTGGAAGTCATATTTAGGTGGTCAGGAGAATAAGGTGGATGAAGAATTTTTTCCCAACCAAGCTCTTCGATCTTCTGTGATGTGATCTTTGCAGTGTGGGGTAGCGCATTGTCCTGATGAAACATCATTCCTTTCCAATTCACTAAAGCGGGTCTTTTTTTATTTCAAAGCTTGGTTCAAACGCCCTAATTGCTGAAAGTAGTCTTGAGCATTGATTATTGCTTTAGGTGGTAACAATTCAAAGTGAATTACTCCTTTGCAATCCCACCAGATAGAGAGAAGAACCTTTCTTCCCATGAAGTTCCCTCCTTGATTGTGGTTGAACTTTTCCCCTTTTACCAAGCCACTGTTTATGACATTTAACATTTCAATACAAGATCTATTTTTCGTCACCAGTCACAAGTCTACCCAAAAAGAGTGAAATGAGTTTGCTAGAATGGAGAGAAGAGCAGATGTCAACTCGGGATTCGCGGTTGCTTTCAGACAATTCATGAGGCACCTATTTTCCAAGTTGTTGAAGATGATGATGAACAGGTGTATGGTTTGAACTAAGCTCTATTGCCAATTCTTCAACTGATAATGCAGGTTTTCTTCAAGTAATGCCTCAAGGAGCTTATCATCAAACTCAACTGGATGTCCTATTCGATCTTCATCTCCACTTCTGAATTTTGCAAACCATCTTCTGCAGGTTCTTTCATTCAAGCATTCTTTCCCATAAACTGAGTGAATGTTTCGAGTCACTTCGGCTGCAGAGTTTCCTTTTTTGTACTCATAAAGCATTATGTGCCTCAAATGCTCTTTGGATACTTCCATGTTAGAAAGGGTTTTAATCAGAGAAATTTAATTCTATTATTCTGTAAAATAATATTTAATTAGTTTAAATGTACATAAATGCATAAAAATAATTTTTAATTCCATTAGATATTCTAAAATACTATTAAATTTCATTCAATTTTAAAAAAAGGTAAAATCAGGCAGAACTTATGAGATGACCTGATATATAGTCAACTAGCTCCACATTAGGGATTATATAAACCAAGAATTTTCACTGGTTAATCACTATCATATAATAAGAAAGTTTCGGTGATATACTAAGGATTATTGTAGTAATATATATTATTAATATTGAAAGAAAGAAAATGGAGAAAGATGGATGTATGAATAATTTATTTGTATGATATAAAGATATTGAAATTTTTTCTAAAATAATACAAATAAGTTGTAAAGCTCAAAAAGAAATGGGAGATGCATTTGTATGCATCTTTTCAAGAAATATGTTATCCTTTGTTCTTGAAACTCTTCTCCCTACTCCCTTGGAAAAAATTTTCAGTTATTACAAAAAAAAAAAAAAAAAAACCCTCATTTTCTGAAAAGTTCGTGAGGAATGGAGGTGGTGAAAAATTTTTCTTAAAAAGATCCACCACCCCCATTTTAAAGGTTGTGTGTAAAAAAAAAAAAAAAAACGGAGAAAAGTCCAACTTATTTTGTCTTTCTGATCCGAAACTCCATCATCAGGAAACTCCTCTCCCTACCCCCTTGGAAAAAATTATCCCCACAAATTTTTGTAAAAGATTTTCTGAAATTCTACCAATTTGTGGTAGATTTTTTTGAAAATGTGTTCCAGCTGCTGTGTCCCTGTTCACTTTTGGAGTACCTTTGGAGTATCTTTTTGCCAGGAGTACCGGATGGCCAGAATTGTGTGTTGCCGTGTTTTGAACTGTCTTCCTTCTAGCTTTTTTCTCTTCTTTTTTTCTTTCTGCCTCTCTCTCTCTCTCTCTCGCTCTCTCTCTCTCTCTCTCTCTCTCTCTATATATATATATATATATATATATATATTTGAAATGTGTCAAGGCCAACAGGAAGTGGTCCAGCTTCCTAGGGTTAAATAGCAGTAGTATATTCCCTTATTGGGACTGTCACGTTAAGTTGACAGTATACAACTACTTTATATATATATATATATACATATATATATATATATATATATAGGTAATCTTCCAGTTTCAAGAGGTTAAAAAAAGTAAATAAAATACAAGGGAAATAACTGAACGTCTTACCAGTATTTATCCGTACTACTGTTTAAATCACACATGTGATTGAATATCAGTTTCTTATGAGAAATCGAAAATGCCTCGTGGAAGACCGGCTGCACAACATCTAACCCTAATCCTAACCCTAACCCTAACCCTAAACTTTTATAAAAAAAAATTCCGTCGCATGCTGTTTGTAAAAAGAAAAAAAAACATTTTAAACTTTTATAAAAAAAAAAATTCCGTCGCATGCTGTTTGTAAAAAGAAAAAAACATTTTAAACTTTTATAAAAAAATTCCGTCGCATGCTGTTTTAGAGAAAAAGTACGGATAATACTAGTAAGTCGTTCAGTTATTTCCCTTGAATATTTTTATTTATTTCTTTTATCTCTCGAAACTGGAAGATTACCATATATATATATATATGTGTGTGTGTGTGTATATTTGTGTCTGTATTTGTCTCCCAACATCGCTTGACAACCGATGCTGGTGTGTTTACGTACCCGTAACTTAGCGGTTCGGCAAAAGACACCGATAGAATAGGTACTGGGCTTACAAACAATAAATCCTGGGGTCGATTTGCTCGACTAAAGGCGGTGTCCCCCAGCATGGCCGCAGTCAACTGACTGAAACAAGTAAAAGAAAAAGAAAGAAAGATCATCGATAAGTTAACGCATGCGCTTCAGTGAATCAAGTGTTGTCTGCTCAGAGAAAACTCGGAAGATATGGTTGACGGTCATGTGAAAACAAGAGAGGGAATGAAAAGTTAAGATGTTTTTCATAGTTTTTCAAATAACTCTATTGAGATTTGACTTTTTAGCCTTGTTTTCTCTTTCTCATACGTTTTAACATAAAATGAAAACTAACAGACAACTCACAAAAGTAAAAAAGAGGTAAGATGTTTCTTGAGGTTGCACCTTCAGTACTACGTTGTCCATCTTCATGTACAATCCTTCAGCTTTCCTTTCATATAAAAACTATTTCGATACATGCAATATATTTTTAGTTTTCTCAGTTAAAGTGTAGTTGGGTCTCAAGGTGGGGGGGGGGGTACAGACCTAGTAATATGTGTTTTATAGTGGAAACAAAATTTCCATCCAAATGGCAATTACCGGACGATTTCTGTTCGAGTCTGACCGTTTTAAGTCGTAGTGGAAGCCCGATTTAGTGGAGGCGCAATGGTCCAGTGGTTAGGGCAGCGGACTCCCAGACCAGGCGTTGTGAGTGTTTATTGAGCGAAAACACCTAAAGCCCCACAAGGCTCCGGCAGGGGATGGTGGCGAACCCTGCTGTACTCTTTCACCGCAACTTTCTCTCACTCTTACTTCCTGTTTCTGTTGTGCCTGTAATTCAAAGGGCCAGCCTTGTCACACACTGTGTCACGCTGAATATCCCCGAGAACTACGTTAAGGGTACACGTGTCTGTGGAGTGCTCAACCACTTGCACGTTAATTTCACGAGCAGGCTGTTCCGATGATCGGATCAACTGGAACTCACGGAGTACCAACACACACTGGAAGCCCAACTTATGTCGCAAATAGACATATGAGTGTTGTATAAATTTTATAATTGAAAAATTTACTTGATTTTGTACATATGAATATATGAATCTACGGGCACAATAACATGGGTTCGCGGACACAATTGTACCCGCGGGCAGCGGTTTCCTCACCCCTGTTCCAATGGTTAAAAAAACATATATGCATCTCTGTCTTACAACTACATTTATATGCTATAAAATATAAAAAACTAGAAAAATTATGATTTTTTTTTTTTTGCGGTCCCACTCCCTATCCCCAATTGTTTCTATTTATAATTAAAAAATTTAAAATATTGTAGAGCCTGAGAAGATCATTGCTGCCATTTATCCAAAGTGATTTTAAAAAAGAGGTATGTAAACCATAATTCATTTTAATAGCATACTTTTCTGTTAGGATTTTTGTATGTAGACATACACGGTTTCGTTATCAGGAAACTCTTCTCCCTACCCCCTTAGAAAAAATTTTCAGTAATTACAAACCCCCTCCTCATTTTCCGAAATGTTATGAGGGAAAAACATCAGATCTTGTGAATTTTCCGAAGGCCTCTCCTCCCCCTCCCCGTTGCTTTCCCAGAATTTTTGTTTTCATATTCGGATCCTACAGTTTTTTCGATTTCGTTTCCGGGTAATAATGTCAACATTAACCAAAGAGGCTCCTCCCATGGTTTTTAAGTTTTAAAAAAATTGACCAAAATCGATCCGAAGGAGGGGGGGGGGTCGTGAGGAATGGAGGTGGTGGAGAATTTTTCTTAAAAAGATCCCCCCCGCCTCATTTCAAAGGCTGTGGGTAAAAAAAAAAAACCGAGAAAAATCCAACTTATTTGGTCTTCCGTTATCAGGAAACTCCTCTCCCTACCCCCTTGGAAAAAATTATCCGCTCAAATTTCTTTATAATCGTAGTCTATGCCGTTTGAAAGGTATTTGTATAAAATTTCATTAAAAGATACCCATTTTCCTGAAAGTTATAAGAGGGAAAAGTCAGATCAGGTGAATTTTCCGAAACTCTTCTCCCTGCCCCCTTGGAAACATTCTGGGTAAATTTATAGTTTCACACTAGACTCAATTTCCGTACTAAATTTTTCCCTGCGGTTTTTCTTTGGGTGGTGCGTTTGTCTTAACTGACCTCATAATGTGTGGAAAATGCATTTTGTCTGTAGAAAATGGAGGGGTGGTGGTGCGGCAGAACCTAGGGCAGTCTTGTATATCTTCTGTGTTTGGATCTGTGTTGGAATCGATCTGGGAGGGGTGTATATAATTTTGCTGCCTCAATAAAAAAAAATTGGCGCAGCATTTTTTTTTTGTTTTGTTTTGTTTTCTGTAGCAGAGATAAAGTAGAAAAACACTCGGAGAGCGCAGACCTCCGCCAAACCAGCAGGAGCAGCACTACGACGACGACGACGACCACTACTACCACCATATCACAATTGCCACCACAGCTATCCTACCACTATCACCACCACCACAACCACCATCATCAGCAGCATTGTCATTGCTTCCACTTCAACCACATACACTGCCATCAATGTTATGATGGTTACCTTGACATTCACTTTCACCACCACAACCAGTATAACCACTGCAATACCACCATCACACAACTAACACTATCATCAACATCATTATTACCACCATCACCTCAGCATCACCACTCCTGTTGCCATTCTAACCACCAATACTATTTTATCCTCCTCCCATACTTATCTCGACCATCGTCATCATCAACACTGTCTCTGCTTTCACCACAATCACCGTCAAAACTACAATCACCACAATCAGTTTCTTTACACAGTTGAAAATCCATTATCCGATACTCATGGGACCGAGATTGTTGCAGATTTTTGATTTTTTCCTGGTCATTCCCACTGTGTGTCACCTTGGGCAAGTGTCTTCTACTATAGCCTCAGGACGACCAAAGCCTTGTGAGTGGATTTAGTAGACAGAAACTGAAAGAAACCTGTCGTATATATGTATATGTTTGTGTGTCTTTGTTTGTCCCCCTGACATCGCTTGACAACTGATGGTGGTGTGTTGACGTCCCCGTAACTTAGTGGTTCGGCAAAAGAGACTGATAGAATAAGTACTAGGCTTACAAAGAATAAGTCCTGGGGTTGATTTGCTCAACTAAAGGCGATGCTCCAGCATGGCCACAGTCAAATGATTGAAACAAGTAAAAGAGTAAAAGAGTAATTTATGGTTAAGAAATGTAAATAAAGTTGGAAAAGGCACAGAAGTATATTTCAGAGAATGTTTAATAAAATATTCTTTTACTCAAGGTACAAGGCCTCAAATTTTTGGGGGAGGGGGCCAGTTGATTAGATCAACCCCAGTATGCAACTGGTACTTAATTTATTGACCCTGAAAGGATGAAAGACAAAGTCAACCTTGGCAGAATTTGAACTCAGAACGTCACGGCAGACGAAATACTGCTAAGCATTTCACCTGGCATGCTAACGTTTCTACAAGCTTGCTGCCTTAGTGTTTTGTAAAATATTTCTGGTTTCAGTTTATCTATCTTATCAAATATCAGAAAAATTAGGAAAAATCTTTTGTGGAATCAGAAAAAAAAAAAAAAATTTCTGGGGGTTTAACAGTTTGTACCCAAATTTCAGTTCTTAATGAAATTTTGCTTTAGTCAGTCTCTTATAAACTCTTGTCTATGTTGGTTTGGAGTGGGGTTCAAGAGTTTTATTTATATCATCATCATCATTATCATCATCGTTTAACGTCCGCTTTCCATGCTAGCATGGGTTGGACGATTTGACTGAGGACTGGTGAAACCGGATGGCAACACCAGGCTCCAATCTAATTTGGCAGAGTTTCTACAGCTGGATGCCCTTCCTAACGCCAACCACTCAGAGAGTGTAGTGGGTGCTTTTACGTGTCACCCGCACGAAAACGGCCATGCTCGAAATGGTGTCTTTTATGTGCCACCCGCACAAGCCAGTCCAGGGGCACTGGCAACAATCTCGCTCGAAAATCCTACGGGAGCCAGTCAGGCGGTACTGGCAACGGCCACGCTCAAAATGGCCGTTGCCAGTACCGCCTATATATATATATATGTGTGTGTGTGTGTGCATATATGGTTAAGAAATTTGTTTCCAAACCACATGAATTTGGGTTCAGTCCCACTGTGTAACATCTTGGGCAAGTGCCTACTACTTTGGCCTAGGCTAGGCAAAACCATGTGAGTGACTTTGGTAGATGGGATCCATGTGAATTTTTTAACTATACAACAATATGTATATATATTCACACACACACACACACACATGCACACGCACACATATACACACACATAAAAAAATATTTATATATATGGAAACCTCTTAGTATAGTGTATTTACCAGCATATAAAGATTATTCAAGATACTAAAACAAAATATTTTGCTGTAGATCTCATACAGAATTATGGAATTTTTGCGCAGAATCTAAAAAAAAAAAAAATGAAAACATTGAACATATTAAGGAATATAAAAAAAAGGCTTACTGTGCAAATGTAGGTGTAGCTGTTAAGGCTAATATTACAGGAACAACAACAACAACAAAACTGAGACATTTCATTGTGTCGTGTAAACCAGTAACTGGTTGGTGCCAAATACAAGTTTGCAGAAATTTTCTTTTGATTTTATACTCTTTTGAAATATATTCTGCTTCACTGTACTTGCATTTTCTAGAATCAACCAATGTATGAAAAGCTTTATTATCGAAATGTTTAATTGCTTAAATTCAATAACAAATTATTTACGGTGTCAAATATCTTATTGATAAAATTATGTACTCATATTACAAGTATGATATATTTTTATTATTTGCTTTCTAGATAAAATTAATATGGATTTATAGTTTCAAATCAATAACTGCCTCTTTAGTCTGTATGCTAAATGTGTTAAAATATCTGACCTTAACAATAGGTTTCAAGAAATTGAACAATATATTATTTAGTGTTTCCATTCAGTTGGGAAATTTTTAAATTTTAGTTCAAAGAAAGTGTTTGGTACATCTTTTGAAGATTGCTTTCAGCAGTAGGCTATGAAGATTAAATTAACCCTTTTGTTACTGTATTTATTTTGCGATGCTCTGTGTTTCTTTCAATTATTTTAAATCATCATCATCATCATCGTTTAACGTCCGCTTTCCATGCTAGCATGGGTTGGACGATTTGACTGAGGACTGGTGAAACCGGATGGCAACACCAGGCTCCAGTCTGATTTGGCAGAGTTTCTACAGCTGGATGCCCTTCCTAACGCCAACCACTCAGAGAGTGTAGTGGGTGCTTTTACGTGTCACCCGCACGAAAACGGCCACGCTCGAAATGGTGTCTTTTATGTGCCACCCGCACAAGCCAGTCCAGGGGCACTGGCAACGATCTCGCTCGAAAAGAATTTAGTAAAATAACTTAGTTATCATTAAGCTAGTGTTAAGAATATAAATTGTGACTATTCAAAACTTATGAAAACAAGACATTTATACTCAGAGCCAGAGCCGGTTTCAGCTGGGTTGGTAACGAAAGGGTTAAGCTAAGAGTAATTTCTTCTTTCATTAGGTTAAAGTTACTAAAAACTGAGTATTTGTCTTCACTAAGGAAACAGTTACCTATGCTCTGACAAGTTGTTGCTGTGTTCCCTTAGTCAGTACTGATTAACAAGATCTGTGGCACATACTTTGCCATACAGCTGTATGAATGACTGGATTCAGATCCATAGTTCAAAATATATTTTATATTAGTGGTAGTTAGGGTTGTGTTTGTGGTGTGATTTTATGTTGTAGAGACCATCATATATACTTTATTTATTGTTTGTGATTAATGTGATGATTGTTATTGATATTTAACCCTAGGTCATCCCTGATGAAACCAACTTATGGATCAAAAGCCATCCTTCCCATCCTTTTTTCCTATTTACTTAGAACCCATGACAACATTATCCAGTGTATGTTAAGATGATATGGTGTGACTGGAAGAAAATTTTGCTGCTATTTCTAGCAGGCTAAGTGATCACATAGAGAATACCTTGTTGAGAGTAGTGGTCTGTATTTGCATTGTGATCTTTAAGTAGAGGAGAGGTATAAATTGTAGAATTGGTAGAGTGACCAATGAAATCTTTGCATTGTTTCCTTACATTCTTGTAATTGTTCTGGGTTCAAATACAAGTGCCTTTCATTGTTTTGGGGGTTGATCAAATAAGTACCAGTCAAATACAAGATCAATTTAACTAACTTTATTTAACCTGCTCCTGATCTTTATGCAGTCACTTGATCTGTTAACTACAGCAGCCAAATAAACCACAAACTTCACCCTACTGATCTAAATAATTGTTGATTATACCAGATAAACTAGCCTCTGCTATAATATGCTACAAAATATGATCAGACACTCATGGCTGGAATGTTTGTCTGACTATGTATTGAACAGCTATTGTTATGCAGTCTCAAATCAGTATGACCAGGTACAATCTGCTAATCTATTCTTCTACATTGGGGCTAGGTTCAGACTATATGCTAAGTGTGACATCAGTGCAGTTCCCACAAGTTCTTAGACTTTATTCTGGATTGTTTGAATGATATGAGGTCTTGTATTGTCTTGCTGCAGAAGACTGTTTTTTGTTAACCAATGCTGGTTACTTTTGCCATACAATTGGCATACATTTGCTCCAGCTGTTTAGAGTGCAGATTGGCATTGATGGTTCGACTGTCCAGAATGGACACATGGTGAATTATCTCCTTCATTATTCCACCAGATGCAGAGCATCACCTTGTGTTCAAAATGCCTACATTTGGTGACAGGTCCCAGAAGCTGACCCTTGCTTAACCAGTGTTTATGCTTGTTAGGATTGCAGAAAGATATCTTTTTTTGATTATTATTTTTTCCAACCCATGGCTCACTTCCTGTGCTTGTGATGCTTCAACCAAGAGGAGGTGGAAGCTTCTGTGAAAGAGCTCTTCACCTTGAAGGACAAGAACTGGTATCAGTGTGGGATCAAAGAACTGGCTGAAAGGCAACTTCAGAAGGTGCAGCACGATGACCTCTACTTTGAATGCTAGGCTGCTTTTGTTGTAACTTGATGAGTAAAGTAAATAAGTTACCAAAATATTGTAAAATAATACTTGTATCATTCATTAAATTGTAGCCATGCTAAATTGTAGCCATACTGAATTGTAGCCATGCTGAATTGTAGCCATGCTGAATTGTAGCCATACTGAATTGTAGCCATGCTGGGGCACCACCTTGAAGTGATTAGCTGAACAAATCAACCCCAGTACTTAACATGTAACTGAACATCTGTGCCTATAATATGTATATAACATATATTGAACTTAATTCTCCTTGTATTCTCAACTTTATGAAGAACTATAATACTAACCTAGTTTGGTTTTACTGTAAATCTTGAAAATGAAAAATAGTTCTCAAAATGTAAATAATCAAAGTTAAGCAGCAACTTGTTTTTGCTTGCATTTGATACAACTAAATGCAAGAATGCAAAAAAGAATTTCTACTACCAATTCCCACACCATTAAAGCAGTTATGATCGAGTATTTCCCTGTAGATTTAGTTTCTGTCTTAGTCAAAGTTTTCTGTCTTTGCTCTATTCATATGTGTCTTTTACATTTGAAGTATGCTACATGTTCAATTCTCAAGAAATGAGAATCTTCTAATCTTATGAAATAGTTTTCTAATACTAAGATATTCATTTCTCGTGTAATATTGATGGACATCTATATTCTTGCAAAATACTTGTAGTCTTGCTATCTCATTCTTTCTCTTTTCTCTTCTATCTCTCTCTAACTCCTTCCTCACTACAAACTGGGAAAAGTTAAATCCACAACTTGGGTTATCATCAGTGGCATACCTAGCACAAGTGCCGTCTGGAGTGGATGTTTATTTGGCCACCCCTTAAAAGTTCTAATAACACTTCAAAACACCAATTGCAAAAATAAACGATTTACAAATTGATTTTACATATCTTCCTCTTTGCAAAATCTTGAATGATATCAAATTTTTTATCTGCAAGGTCGTGCTCTATGGATAGTATTGCCAAATCAGTCAACTGTGTTTGACTTACTGTTGACCTGAGGTGGTTCTTGAGCTTTAGTTTATAAAAGGACCATTCACAGCTAACAATACTAATGGCACAAGTTAGGAAGACTCTTAAAAGTATTACAATATTTGGCAATGAATCAATAAAATTATATTTCTGAATAAACTGAAGAACTTGCAAAGGCCCTTCCATATCTTCAGTGTCAGTAGCTGCCAAATAATTTTACAATCTTGCCCTTTCAACCAGAAAGTCTTCCTTCTTAATATTCTCATCAAAAGCATCTACATCACAATTACACATCTAACAAATTGGATGGTGTCAGAAAGGTGTATTTGTTTGCAATATTGTGAAGTCTTTCGAATCTAGAGGCTATTTCTTCAACCAGTCTAGCTATCACTGATAACATTTCTCTTCTTAGCTCAGTGTCGTAGCTGAGAGCGGCATCAATACTTTCTCCATAGCTCATTCTTTCTTTTTGCAAATTTGACACTCAGTGCTGATTCCTATATCTGAGCAAATTTCAGTTGAATAGACCAACATGTCATCTACTTGAGTACAGAGACATCTACTTGTCTCTGCTTACAAGTAGAGTAGTTTTCAAGGCTGATAGTTTAATAGCACATTGTTGCAACTCCAGACCGTTTGTTTGAATGTACTTTTGAGTGTCATTAATTTCAGGAAATATATCTCTCCAAAGGCCAAGAAATGACAAGAAAGAAAATGACAGCATCACCTGAAGAATTAAACCTGCATCAGATCTCATAGCTGCATTTTCTGCATCTTCCATCAACTGTTCTATCGCAGCGATGATTTCTTTGAATTTTGTATGTACAACTTTCGCTGCATCTACTCGACTACTCACTCTCTTTCTCCCAGCCCAGTTGATAGTTGCACCAGTTATCTCAAAGAAGATATCCCATCAATGAGTTGAGGCCGAGAAGAATGAAAATAAATGGTCCATTGTGCCAAAAAATGTAACTGAATCTGCATGCACAGCTGCTATATTCAGAGTGATTGGTGCATGGCACAAATACAATCTTCAGATTAACTTCTGTGATGTGCATTTGAACACCGGATTGATAACTTACCATTACTGCTGCATTATCAAATGCTTGTCCATGACAATCTTGAATGTTAATGTCGTCCATTTCTAATTGTTTCAGAATCATTGGTGTAATTTGCTCATCATTTTTGCCTTCCATCTCCATAAAACGAAGAAAGAATTCTTGTAGTTTTACTTCCTTTTCATCTATTTTAACATAACATAGCACCCGAGAAATTTGGTCAATATGAGAAATGTCTGGAGTACTATAAAAAAATAATGCAATAGTATTTACTCTGCTTCACTTCATTGATAACTTCCTTTCTCACCTGATCTCCTAGAATGTTCACAAATTCATTCTGAATTTTTGGTAAGAGATAGTAAGTTGCACACTTATCAGTTTTTACTTTCACCAAATGTTCTTGTAGCACTGGGTTGAATTTTCCAATCAGTTGAACAAGCTCCAGAAAATTTCCTTTATTTTCATTTGCCTTCTAAATTCGAATGTCTTCTCTATAGCCTTGTAAACTAGGTTTTGCTTAGCTAGGAACATAATTATGTCCAAGAATCTAGTCAGGATTTGCTTCCATTTCTTTGTTTCATTTTCAACAAGAATTTGTTGTTCTTTGTCTATTACCTTGCATTTGGAAAGGCAAATTTCTAGCTCTCTTTCCACTGAGTAAACACATTCTCATTTGCAGGGCTAGATTCATGTTCTTGTATCTTAGGGTTCAACTTCCACCAAGATCTGAAACCATCAACTGCGCAAAACTTGGCTTCTTTCGATGGAGAGTATATCATCCAAATTTTCAAGATTTTTTCCCCACTTTGTAAAGTTTGAAAAAACCAGTTTCTTGATAAGTCTTCTAGTCTCCCCCTTTCAGTTTTGTTATTTGTCCTGGACATACAACTTCTTTGAATTCATAGTCAGTATTTTGCACAGCCTTTGATCCTTGTTGTACAAGGATTTCTTGAATACCATCACCGTGATTAAATTTAGGCCACATCCCAATGTCTTTCAAATTAATATTAGTGTTTTGTTCTTCAGTAGTATTTTGGTGGCTCAGCATCATCAACTTCATCTATCTTTTCACATTGCACTCCATTAACATAATCTCCATGATCTTCTACAGTGATACCAGTTTCATCTGGACGGTTGAGTCTGATGAGAAATTTGATTATGGCACCTTCATTTCGCCTTTCTTCTGTTTTTTTTTTTTTTGCGAAATGCTGCATTGCTGTCCTTAATGTGCTGCATCTCAAATTATATCAGTGATAACATAAATTTATATGAATAAAATCAAATAGAGTATAGACCAACCTAAAAAATAATCAACTTCCTGAATATCATCGACACACTGTTTAATCCAGTAGCACACAATATTACTGTATTAACAATATTATACTGTAAATATTAACACACAATACAAGTTTACTGATGATAAATTTAAATTTTAAGGAAATTTTAATAGCTACTATACATTATTAAAGTCTATAATATTTATACTGCATTTTTATTGATGCCAGTGACCCCTCACTGGCTCCCGTGCCAGTGGCACGTAAAAAGCTTTCACGACACTCTTGGAGTGGTTGGTGTTAGGAAGGGCATCCAGCTGTAGAAACATTGCCAGATCAGATTGGAGACTAGTGCAGTCCACTGGCTTGCCAGGCCTCAGTCAAACCGTCCAACCCATGCCAGCATGGAAAGCAGACGTTAAACGATGATGATAATGATGATGATATATTAATACAAATAAATTGTGGAGCCTGGGGCAGACTGCCCTCCCTGTGCCTCTCTTGGTACGCTGTTATAGAAATTACCATGGATTTTCATGCAATACCTTGGGAAAGTTTCTTTTGTCTTAGACTCAGTGTGGCCAAGGCCTTGTGAGTGAAATTTGATTGGCAAAACTGTATGGAAATTCATGAGAGAGACTATTCCTGTTCTTTGGTGGTAGACTTAAATTGTTGAATGATTTAACATGAATAACTTGTTCTGGGGTGTCTTTAGCAGAGAGTCTGTTGCAAGCATTGAGGCCAAGTCTCTTGACTGAGGATAACATTCTCTTTTCCTCCCACCAGTCTTGAAGATCTGGTGCTAAATAACATTGTAATTGTTGTTTGATTATAGGAATTTTTTTTTTTGAGACAAGGATATCAAATATCACATCTCACTAAATGCATCCATGAGTATCGGAAAAAAACAATTAAGAGGTAGTGACAGCTGTATTAGAATATTTTATTGATTAATGAACTAGAACAGCAAAACTCAATAGATATTTCTGATCATGTAAAGAAAAAAAAAAAAATTTAGTTCAATTATTTCCAGAGCGTTGAAGATCATACTTAGTAGATGAGAGTAGGATATTGTATCACATACTAGATTGTCAAAAGTATGCTTTTACTATTATAACATAGTTGAGTAGCTCTAAGTCTACTCTAGATTTAGCAAAGTTTAATCTGAGGTCTAGCAATATTAAACAAAGCATCATTCAGCCAGTATTCTAATGAGGGTAAGTAATCCCATCTTTGTTACTGGTAGTTTAACTTAATCACCATCATGATCATCTAAAATCTGTTTTCCATTCTGGCATGGGTGGGATGGTTTGACCAAGGCTGGCACGCTGGAAGGCTGCATCAGACTCCAGCCTGTTTTGGCATGGTTTCTACGGCTGGATGTCCTTCCTAATGCCAGCCACTCTGGGAGTGAAATGGATGCTTTTACATGCCATTGGCATGGGTGCCATTTGCATGACACTGGTAAAACCACATCTGCAGTTTTACTTGGCTTGATGGGTCTTCTTCTCAAGCACAGCATAATGCCAAATGGACTTGGTCATTGCCTCCATGAGGCCCAACGCTCGAAGCACAGCATAATTCCAAATGGTTTGGGTCCTTGCCTCCATGGGGCCCAATGCCTGAAAGGTGATTTTATGTGCCACAGGCACGGGTGCCATTTGTGTGACACTGGTATCTGCCATGCTTGCAATTTTACTTGACTTGATGGGTCTTCTTCTCAAGCACAACATAATGCCAAAGGTCTCGGTCATTGCCTCTGTGGGGCCCAACACTTGAAAGGAGCTCAACCACTTTGCCTCCGTGAGGCTCAACGCTCAAAAGGTGCTTATTGTGTGCCACCTGCATGGGTGCCAGTTATGTGATATCAGCGTCAGCCAACTTTTAAGAATATTCTATGCAATAAAAATAAGGCATATTACCACACATTCTTCAAAAGGAGGATATAATTGATTAAATGTACTTTGGTATGAGATACTCTTATATCATCAATTCCATCAAAATAAAAGACAAAGGTGAGCTTGATTTGAACTAGGAACATAAAGTACAGCACCTAAATACAACTTATTTTGTCTAACACAATTCAGCCAACACACTCCTGATTTTCATATACTTGCATGAATGCACCCATCAATACATGCATGTATACAGTACACAATTTTGGGTTTGCTTATGTCAATGATATCCTCATTGTAAGCGACACATGTGAGAATCATCTCTGGCACTTGTCTCAGCTTTTTCAGTGTTTTCGCGACTATGTTGTGCACATTAATCCAGGCAAATGTGTGTTTGGGCAATCTTCTCTTGATTTTCTCGGCCATCATATTGACTCGAGTGGCATCAAACCTCTCTCGTCTAAAGTCGATGCAATTCAGTGCATCGCACCTCCTACTTCTTTGTGCCAGCTGAGGCATTATCTTGGCATGGTAAATTTCTATCGATGCTTTATACCTGTTGTGCGGATAAGCTACTTCCTCTGACCCAGCTACTAAAGAACACCTCTAAAAAGGACAGTCAAATCACCCTCTCAGCTGAAGCATTATCTGCTTTCAAGTCCATCAAGAAGGAGTTAGCTTCTGTTCCTTTGCTTACACATCCGGTTCCTGGTGCTTCTCTCTCTTTAACTGTAGATGCATCAGACTCTGCAATTGGTGCTGTGCTGCAACACAGTGGACGATTGTACTCGACCTCTGGCTTTCTTTTCTTGCCAACTGCAACCAGCTGAGCGACGATACAGCACTTTTGATAGTGAGCTCCTAACAGTCTACCTGTCAGTTTGTCATTTTCAACATCAACTCGAAGGTCAAGATTTTGTGATCTATACAGATCAGAAGCCTCTTACGTTTGCCCTGTCATTTAAAATGGACAAACTCTCGCCTCCTGCATTCTGTCACTTGGATTTTATTTTACAGTTTACCAGTGACATTCGTCATATACCTGGAAAAAGAACGTTCCTGCTGACGCTCTTTCTCGTCTTCCAGTCTGTTCTCTTTCATCTCCTGCTGCAATTAATTTAACTGCCATTTTGCAGGAGCAACTACCTTTGGCGTTGTTAGACTTAACTTTGCCTAAGTTCTTTTGTTGCCAGTTTGCCTATCTTCTGCTTCCTTCGGCTGAAGGCAATATTCTTTGTGATACTTCCACTGGTTCTCCCAGGCCACTCGTGCCTGAGAATCATCAACGCTCAGTGTTTGAGGCACTGCACTCCTTATCACATCCTGGCATCGCTGCTACCCTTAAGCTTGGTTTTTCTGGCCAAATAGGCATCACGCTCCAAGTGCCAACGGTCCAAGATTCAATGGCACATTCGTGCCCCACTTGGACACTTTCCCCCAACGGAAGCATGTTTTCGCCATGTCTACATTGATCTGGTTGGACCATGGCCTGTGAGTTGCGGGTTCTCTTAACTTTTAGCATGTGTCGATTGCTTCTCCCGTTGGCCAGAAGCCATTCCAATAGCAGATATTTCTGCTAAATCTGTTGCTCTCGCTTTTGTTTCTAACTGGATCTCCCGTTTCGGAGTTTCGTCCAGATTAACTACTGATCGTGGATGTCAGTTTGAAGCTTCTTTATTTTGTGAATTGTCACGTATTCTAGGTGTGCACCACATTCGCACAACCAGTTATCATCCAGCTTCTAATGGATTAGTTGAATGTTTCCATAGACAGCTCAAGGCCACTCTACATGCCTCTTCAGATCTACAGTCTTGGACTGAATTTCTGCCAATTGTTCTTCTTGGTTGTCGTAGTGCTGTCAAAGCAGACCTGGGTTTTTCTTCTGCAGAGCTACTGTATGGTACCACATTGGCATTGCTTGGTACGATGTTGGTGCCAGACACTTCACAGCTCCATGAACTGGCGTCTTATGCCGCCAGACTTCGCACTTATTTTTCAAATCTTCCGTCCATGGTTTCCCAGGAACAATCTTCACCCTCTCATGTCCCACTGGATATGAACTCTTGGTCACATGTTTTTGTTCGAGACAACTCTGTCAAGGGATCTCTTGTTTCTTCTTACAAAGGACCTTTTTGTGTGCTTTCTCACACACCCAAAGGTTTTACCATCGAAATGAATGGTCGTTTGGAGACTGTTTCTGTTCCAACTTAAAAAAGCGTATTTTGAAGTGTCCACATCTTTTGATGACACCGCTGCCACACCCACCTTTGAAATAGACATCCTTAACATACACCTACAGTTTTCCAACTAAATATGCTAAAAGCTTAATACACTTCATTTTCTTTTTTACCTGATTTTAGCAATTACTACAACCAACAAGGGATACCTTAGCATAACCACTCACCCTGTTGTCAAATTTGTCTTAGATCATACCGCACATCTTCAAATTTGAAGGACACATTGGATAATGTAGTCTTGGATAAATAGACAAAATGATCATGATTGGAACATCTTATGTGATAGGTATTCTTGATAAAAGCTGACCTAGCTAATCAACAAATATCTTACTATAAGTAGTTCTCTCACAAATACATAGCAACAACGAGTTTTAGGACTAGATTGAAATCACACCAGTGAGATACCATCTGTGGAAAAGTTGAGTAGTCTTATATAGCAGAACATGCATAGATGGAAAATTTATACAGGTGAAAGTGGATGAACGCTAACATTATTTAAATAAAGCCATACTGGAAAGTATGGAAAATAAAAACAACAGAATGTAATCTCTCCTCAGATAATGCTGTCAGTAAATCTAATATCAACCTCAGTCCCACATAAACACAGATATCTTTTTTGAATGATATGTAAATGTTTACCTCAGTAGCATACTTGATATGATTGGGGTCCCTTTTATATGATGAATTCAAAGAGTGAAGTTTTGATTATTGTAGATGAAACACATAACTATGTTGGTGAAGCATTGGCAGATGAAGATCTAAAAACAGCCAAGTTCCTAAAGCCCAAGAACTATGTACTTAGTAAAGTAAAGGTACCTTGAACGATCATCCACCACAATAATATAATGTTCTCTCTTTGCACTTACGGTTTTACTGATGTTGTAATTTATTGATTGATTGCTTCAGAGGATGCAGTGTGACTAAATAGTTGAAAAATTTATTCTGCAGTTATGAGGTCCCACATTTGAACTCCCAATGTGCCATTTTAGGCAAGTATTTTTTGCTATAGTTTTGGTTGATACAACCTTTTGAGTAAAATTAGATGTATAGAAATGTGTTGGATGGATTGTATCTGTAATGTCCAGTCTTGTCACATATGTCACTCTGATTCTACCTGAGAATATATTAGTGCTACATGTGTGTAAGGAATATTCAGCCACTTTTATGCTAACTTAATGAATATGTCATTCAGCTCATTGAATAATTGAACACACAGCTTCAAAACTGACTGAGAGACACATTTACTTCATTTTGAAGGAATAAAATTAAAATCTCATTAGATATACTGAAAATATTTTCATAATGCCAAACAGAAATGTTAATTTCAAATTAAATATTGTTACTGCATTTGGTCAGCCCTGACAAAGCAGATCTTTGATCAAAGTCATTCAGGCCTTAACTGTCCAGGTTTTGGATATCAAGGGTTACATTGCCTAAAGCATCTGTGATGATTTTGTAAGAGACTTATAGGAGATTTGGTTGCTATATCTAGTAAGTCATTTGACTGCACAGACTCACTTGCTGGCTTGTCAAGTTGATGTATATTTTTGATCTGCAGAACATTTGGTAAAGTTTTGTATGTAAGAAAATAGTGAAACATCTAGTTAGCTTAAAATATATTTTGATATTCTTAGGATCCAATGGCAATGAATGGCAAAATTAGCAGAGTATTGGAAAACATGCTGATTTGAAATATTGCCAAAGTCAGCTTTGGCAGTACTTATTTTATCAACCTTCCATAGTTGATTAAATAAGAACTAGCCAAATACTCAGTTTAATATAATTGAATGTACCCTCTCAGCAGATTAGTAACTTATTTTGAGGATCCAGAGCTACAAAGAATAATCAAAAGGTTTTAGGTCTTTATTTCACATTAAACAGGAATACGAGAAGTTCAGTGTTTTTGGATTTAATTCTTCACCATCATCATCATCATATGTCTGTTTTCCATGCTGGCATGAGTTGGATGCTTTGGTAGTAGCTGGCCAGCCAGAGTGATGCCCAGGCTCCAGTCATCTGTTTTGGCATGGTTTCAGGGGCTAGATGCCCTCCTTAATGCTAACCACTCTACAGAGTGTACTAGGTGCTTTTTATGTGGCACTGGTACGAATGCTTTCATGTAGCACTGGCATTTGTACTATTTATGTGGCACTGACACAAGTGCTTTTTATGTAGCACTGACACAGGCCATAAAGAATCTGTTTGTATGCTTGGATGGCCAGAATTTTATTTAACTTGACATGTCTTCTCAAGTACAGTAAATTGCCAAAAGTCATCTCTTCATTGGAGCCCAATGTCTAGAGATCCTTTCTCACTGCTTCATCCTATGTCTTCCTGGGTCTACCTCTCCTGCAGCTTCCATCTACAATTAGAGATCAGCACTTCTCTATGCAACTATCCTCATCCATATGCTTCATGTGGCTATACCAGTGCAATCTTCTCTGTTACATGCAACAGCTGATGCCTCTTGTGCCAATTTTTCTCTTTATACACTGTCATATATCCATAATAACACTAACCATACAGTGGAGCATGCTGGCTTCATTTCTTTCAAATTTTTGCAGGTCCTCTGTAATCATAGCCCAGGTTTCACTATCATGCAGCATAGCTGTTCACACATGGGCATCATACAATCTGCCTTTCACTTTGAGGGGGAGGCTCTTTGTTACCAACAAAGGTAGGAGCTCTCTGAATTTTGCCCAGCCTGTTCTTATTCTAGCAACTACAGTTTCAGAACATTTTCCTCCACTGATAACTTGGTTACCAAGGTAAGGGAAACTATCTACTACTTCTAAGGACCTTAACCATCGGACATTTGAGGAAGTTGATTCTCTGTTCATTCTCAGTGTTTATGTTACCCACACATTTGCTACACACAAAGATTACTTTCTCTGTTAACTTTCTTGTGATATCACTGCACCTCTTATTTACACCATATGGAATTTCTATCAACACCTTTCAAGGTACACTGTATGGAATTTCTACCAACCCCTTTTTGACATATTGAGCAGGACCATCTCTATGAAAAAGTATATGATTTGTCTGTTTTCCTACTTACTAGGACTCTGGTCTTTGCTAAATTAACTCTTGGATTCTAAACCTTGCTTCCACACCTGAAATTTTCTCTCAAGCCCTGGTAGGGATTCATCTATATAAACAAGGTCATTAGCATAGAGGAGCTTTTAAGGGCAGCCAGACTTGAATCCCTGTGTTATAGCCTGGATGACTATGATAAACAAGAGGAGGCTGAGAACTGATCATTAGAGAACTCTTTCTTGTACACTAAATTCATTGTTATACTCATTACTGACCTTCACCTTACAGCATCCCTGCATTTGAGTTGTGCAGCTCCCACCAACCATTCATCAATCCCTAGCTTCTACATTGACCACCAGATGAGGTAGTGGTGGGGGTCTTGTGAAAGGCTTTCTCCTAGTCAACAAAAGCCAAGTACAAAGATTTATTCTTGGCTAATATTTAGCAGCCTGCCTTTCATAATGGCATTTCCATGCCTCTTTCTTTGCAGAATTAATAACTGCAAGTGAACCATCATCCATGTGCATACACTTCTCTCCTACTGCATCACAATTTTCTCACGCACTGTCTTCCAATCTGAAACATCTTGAGCTACTGGTCTTCATTTCACTTCCTTCCTGGCTAAATATACTTATCTCTTAGCCTCCTTTTTAGCTTTCTGATATAGCACCCTGTTACTGCTACTCTCCCTATCTTTCCAGGCCCATTTCTTTGCTCTAATGGCTCTGTCTATTTCCCTGTTCCATCACCATTTCACCTTAAGTCTGGAGGGGAGTTTGCACCAGTTGCAAATTTGGTGGCCCTCATTAAGAACCTCTAGGTATCCTCTATATTATATACTAGTATCCCCTTCTCATCAAATGCTTCACTGAATATGTCTCTAAATTTCTGACTACTCTGAGGCTACTTGAGCTTCCAGATCTTGCTTTTCCAGACTGATTTACTTCATGGACCCCCTTCTAGCCCTGAACCTGAAGTCACTAACAGCTCTTCACTTGGGAAGGATTTTGCATTAATAATTAACTACCTTTCTTGTTTTCTGGTGAGAATGTAGTCAATCTGGCTTGTGTGATCACCAGTTTTATAAGTGAACAGGTGATTGGTTGGTTTACTGACGTTAACATTACAGATCTTGAGGTCATTTGCATCACAGGACTCCAGCAGTCTAGATTCCCCCTCATTTTGAGATTTGACTCCTTAGTCCTTGTGCACATCATGGAAGCCATCCAGATGCTGCCCAATATGTCCATTGAGGTCATCAGCCATGAAGAGAATGTCATTGTCATTTGTTCACAAGATAGTCTGCAAAAGGGTCTCATAAAATTAATCTTTCTGTTTGTCTGGCAGGCCCAGTTGAGGAGTGTAAACAGAAATAATAGTTACTGTCTCACTTTGCAAAACTAGTCTAAGCTTAAGTATCCTATCACACACTTTGACCTTATTGACCCTTTTCTTAGCAAGAAGTATACCCATACCATCATCACTATTATCTAGCCAGAAGATTTTATACCTATGCTCTTTGCCTGTGAGGAACGTGGCTGAAATGCCTATCCATCTTACTCCTTGAATGTAGCTTGCATCTATGCACTTCATTCTAGCATCGTGACAATCTCACCAGATGTGCCTACGTTGAGTGTGCAATTCTAAAGGTGAGGAAGAGCACAGGAAGAACATTCTGCATCTGAAAAGGTTTGCATGGATGTTTGCCAGATATAAGTTCATATAGGTTATCTTGCATTTAATTTACAGCCATACTTTCACTTCACACATCTATCAGAAGAGGATCTGGTATGATCCATTGCTTCTACAGTGTCGGAATAGATAAAATAGTGCTGATAAATAATCTCACTTGCCATGTCTACCGGAAAAGGAGCATACGATAAACACCATTGTTTGTACAAGATAAGATAGATAGATAAATAAACTAGAGCTGATAATCAGCCCATCTTAACATATTCCTGATGCGAGAAAGTTCTTACATGTAAAATGACAGCATGAGAGGGCACAATAAAATTCTAACAAAATAGCATGAGAGGGCATAAATGTTAAATTTGATTGATCTTAAAAAACAAAGTTTAAATGGAATATTGTAAAATGTATTTTCTGGTCTAGTGCATGCAATCCTTTTATATTTGAATAAGACAGGTTTCCATACAGTTTCTGTTTACCAGGTTCCACTTATAAAGAATTTGTGAATCTGAACCTTTAACAGTAGACATCTACATTGTATCTTTGACTCCTTGATGCTTTAAGGTAGCCTTAAAAAATATTTCTCTAATGTTAACATTAATGTTGAATAAATGAATCATTAGAATTAACAAACATCTTGACATATGTTACCAACTTTTCATCGATATCAGGAATTTTATTAGTACAATATATAAAGCTAATAGTGTTTGCGATTCACTCAATTAACATTACAGATCAAAGTTTAAATCTATAAAATGCAATGATTGTCACATACTGAAATGTCTGCTTCAGATTTTAATCAACTTTTAAACAAACAGTGTTGAATTACAGTTTTTTATTCCTCTCTTTTCTTTTCCGAGAATGTAGAAGAGGTGAATAGGATATAAATGTGTAGGTTTGGAAAAGGTATATGGGTTGGAAAAAAGCATTGACCTGTATCATATTTGTTCTAACGTTTCATGTATTTCATGTTTGATTTATCAATATATAATGACTCCTGCACCATAAAATTAAAGCTTTAAAAAACATAATCCTACTAAAATTGCTATTGTACATAGAAGCAGGAATGATAGTCTCATACTAATTATTTTATAACACTTAAATTTGTCACTCTGCATTCTGAGTTTCCACTTTGATGGAATCAAATTAGTCTTTATTCTATTATTCTTCTGTGATTCATAGAATAAATAGGTATCAAGTTGTTAGATCAGGTAATGAAAGTCACGGAGAGGGTCATAGCCCAACTAATTAGGGAGAGAGTCAGTTTAGATGAGATGCAGTTTGGGTTCATGCCAGGGAAAAGCACCACTAATGCTATATTTCTGGTAAGACAGCTTCAGGAGAAATACCTAGCCAAGGATAAACCTCTGTACCTGGCTTTCGTTGACATGGAGAAAGCCTTTGACAGGGTCCCCTGCTCCCTTATCTGGTGGTCAATGACGAAACTAGGGATAAATGAATGGTTAGTGAGAGCTGTGCGAGCCATGTACAGAGACGCTGTCAGTAAGGAGAGGGTTGGCAATGAGTACAGTGAAAAATTCCGGGTAGAGGTAGGCATCCACCAAAGTTCAATCCTCAGCCCCCTCCTATTTATCATAGTCCTCCAAGCAATAACAGAGGAATTCAAGACAGGATGCCCCTGGGAGCTCCTTTATGCTGATGACCTTGCATTAATTGCTGAGTCACTATCAGAACTAGAGAGGTTTCAGGTATGGAAGCAAGGACTAGAATCAAAGGGCCTTAGAGTCAACCTAGCTAAAACCAAAGTCCTAATAAGTAGGAAGGTAGACAAAACACAAACTCCTGCTCGGTCTGTAGATAAGGCGTAGGTAGAAACTCTATAAGATATACCCAGTGTAAACTATGGATACATAAGAGGTGCAGCAATATCACAGGAAGGCTAACTAGGAAGTTAGTTTTCGTTTGTAGCAGATGTTCAGGTGCAATAAACACTGAAAATGAGCAGAAAACAACCTTTGCCACATTCCAAGGAGAAAAACTAGAAGTAGTTGATAGCTTCCGTTATCTAGGTGACCAAATTAGTAGCGGGAGAGGGTGACCAAATTAGTAGCGCTGAAAGTGTAGCTGCTAGAATAAGAATAGCCTGGGCAAAGTTCAGAGAGCTCTTACCTCTGCTGGTGACAAAGGGCCTCTCACTCAGAGTAAAAGGCAGACTGTATGACGTGTATGAACAGCCATGCTACATGGCAGTGAAATATGGGCCTTAACTGCTAAGGACATGCGTAAGCTCGCAAGAAACAAAGCCAATATTCACCGATGGAGGTGTAATGTTAGTGTGCATCTTCGTTTAGCGTCCACTTTCCATACTAGCATGGGTTGGACGATTTGACTGAGGATTGGTGAACCGGATGGCTGCACCAGGCTCCAATCTGATCTGGCAGAATTTCTACAGCTGGATGCCCTTCCTAACACCAATCACTCTGAGAGTTTAGTGGGTACTTTTACATGCCACTAGCACGAGGGCCAGTGAGGCCGTACTGGCAACGGCCACGCTCAAAATGGTGTTTTTTACATGCCACCTGCAACTGGATGCCCTTCCTAACACCAACCACTCCATGAGTGTAGTGGGTGCTTTTACATGCCACTGGCACGTGAGCCAGTCACGCATTACTGGCAACGGCCACGCTCAAATGGTGTTATTTACGTGCCACTAGCACAGAAGCCAGACAGCTGCTCTGGCAATGATCACGCTTGGATGGTGCTGTTAGTGCTCCACAGGCACAGGTGCTGGTCATCGAATATGCTTCAATTACGATTTCGATTTCACTTGCCCCAACAGGTATCCACAAGCAGAGTTTAGTGTCCAATGAAGGAGAGGTTGGCAGGGGTGCCAGTTTGTTTCGAATTTGGTTCGATTTCGATTTCAATTCACTTGTCTCAACAGGTCTTCGCAAGTTTAGTGTCCAATGAAGTAAAGATATGAATAAGTATGCTGGCAACACTTCTGGCAGAGGCCACAGATTATGCTCTCACTTGGCTTGCCGGCTCTTCTCACGTACTGCATATTTCCAAAGGTCCCAGTCACTAGTCATTGCCTCAGTGAGGCCTAAAGTTTGAAGGTCATGCTTCACCACCTCATCCCAGGTCTCCCTGGGCCTACCTCTTGCACAGGTTCCCTCAACCGCTAGGGTGTGGCACTTTTTCACACAGCTATCCTCATCCATTCTTTCCACGTGACCATACAACCGCAATCATCTCTCTTGCACGCCACAACTGATGCTTCTTAAGTCTAATTTTTCTCTGAAGGTACTTACACTCTGTTGAGTATGCACACTGACATTACACATCCATCGGAGCATACTGGCTTCGTTTTTTGTCAGCTTAGGCATGTCCTCAGCAGTCAAGACCCATGTTTCACTGCCATGTAGCATGGCAGTTTGTACACATGCGTCATACAGTCTAGTCTGCCTTTTACTCTGACTGAGAAGCCCCTTGTCACCAGCAGAGGTAAGAGCTCTCTGAACATTGCCCAGTCTATTCTTATTCTAGCAGCTACACTTTTAGCGCACCCTTTCCCGCTACTAACTTGGTCACCTAGATAGCAGAAGCTATCAACTACTTCTAGTTTTTCTCCTTGGAATGTAGCAAAGGTTGTTGTCTGCACATTTTCAGTGTTTATTGCTCCTGAGCATCTGCCACATACAAAAACTATCTTGCTAGTAAGCCTTCTTTTGAAATTGCTGCACCTCTTATGTGTCCATAACTCACATTGGGTACAACTTATAGAGTTTCTCCCTATGCCTTTTCTACAGATCGAGCAGCGCTATCTACCTGAAGGGGTTTGTGTTTTGTCTACCTTCCTACTTATTAGGACTTTGGTTTTAGCTAGGTTGACTCTAAGGCCCTTCGATTCTAGTCCTTGCTTCCACACCTGAAACTTCTCCTCTAGTTCTGACAGTGACTCAGCAATTAGTGCCAGGTCATCAGCATAGAGGAGCTCTGAAGGGCATCCTGTCTTGAATTCCTCTGTTATTGCCTGGAGGGCTATGATAAATAGGAGGGGGCTGAGGACTGACCCTTGGTGGACGCCCTACCTCTACCCAGAATTCTTCACTGTACTCGTTGCCAACCCTCTCCTTACAGTGTCCATGTACATGGCACGCACAGCTCTTACTAACCATTCATTTATCCCTAATTTCGTCATTGACCACTAGATAAGGGAGTGGGGTACCCTGTCAAAGGCTTTCTCCATGTCAACGAAAGCCAGGTACAGAGGTTTATCCTTGGCTAAGTATTTCCCCTGCAGCTGTCTTACCAGAAATATAGCATCAGTGGTGCTTTTCCCTGGCATGAACCCAAGCTGCATCTCATCTAAACTGACTCTCTCCTTAATTAGTTGGGCTATGACCCTCTCCGTGACCTTCATTACCTGGTCCAACAACTTGATGCCTCTGTAATTGTTTGTGTCTAAAGCATCACCTTTACCTTTGTAGCAGTTGACTATGGTGCTGCTACACCAGTCATTGAGTATAACTCCTTCATGTATCACCTGGTTAACAATACGGATGACTAGGCTATAACCGACACTGCCAGATATTTTTAGTATCTCTGCAGTGATTCCTGATGGGCCGGGGGCCTTCCCTGTATTCATACTCTTAATTGCTTTATCTACCATGGTACTGTCAACTCGGATAGCTGGCCCCTCTGTTGGATCGACATGCGGCAAGCTCTGTTTCTCCCATTCATTCTCTTTATTAAGCAACTTTTCATAGTGGCGTCTCCAAACATCTCTCTTTGCAGCCTCGTTTAGTGCAAGCATACCATCATCCATGCGAACACATTTCTCTCCTACGACATCACGATTCTCTCTCACACACAGTCTTGCAACATGAAATACTTCAAGTCTTTGGTCCTCACGGCACAGAACATTGGCATTCTTTTTCTTATCTGCTTCCCCTCTGGCTAAATAAACCTGTCTCCTAGCTTCCCTTCTGGCAGTCTGATATAATTCCCTGCTACCTCCGTTCTTCCAGTCCTTTGAAGCCTGTTTCTTTTGTCTAATAGCCCTGTCAACCACATTGTTCCACCACCACGTTACTTTGGGTCGAGAGGGGACTTTGCACCATCCATAAATCTGGTCAGTGGCTCTCTGCAGGTTGTCCCGTAGAAACCTCCAATTGTCTTCCACATTATGTGATGCTATATCCCCTTCTATTTCGTCGAAAGCTTTGAGTAACACATCTCTAAATCTCTGTCCATTTGCAGGATCTTTAAGCTTCCAGACACTTCTCCAAGCTGGTCTAGTTCTGGGCATCCATTTAGCTTTGATCCCAAATTGCTAACTACATTAGAATTAATTATAAATTATTTAAACATATTTAAAAAAATATACATATACTTTACCTGTTATTAGTCTGTGGGGAAAGAAGATAATATTAATCAACGCTACACGTGTTTCAACACTGGTGGTTTGTTTTACCAGGCCATACCTAATACGTAAATCCACCAGTGTATGTGTTTGTGCCCCCAACATCGCTTGACAACCGATGCTGGTGTGTTCATGTCCCCGTAACTTAGTGGTCTGGCAAAAGAGACCGATACAATAAGTACTAGGCTTCCAAAGAATAAGTCCTGGGGTCGAGTTGCTCAAATAAAGGCGGTGCTCCAGCATGGACACAGTCAAAAGACTGAAACAAGTAAAAGAGTAAAAAGTAAAAAATTATATATATAGAAAATGCTAATCATAAAGAAACCCTCATCGACTATTTTAAAAGCACAAAATAAACCGCCTATCTATATAAACTTAACGGGAATTAATAAATAATAAAGTTTATATAGATACGCGGTTTATTTTGTGCTTTTAAAATAGTCGATGAGGGTTTTTTTATGATTAGCATTTTCTATATATATTGATATTCTATTTTTAGGTGTTTAATTTTATTTTATTTAATTTTTATGAATGTTTTAAAATGTTATAATTTTCTAATTTTTAAAATCTTTAAAATTTTGTAAAAATATATTAGGAAGTTATATACATATATTTTTATTTTTATTCTTATTTTTAATGAATATACCTTAGAGTTTGTAGGATTAGTAAAAAGAGGAAAAAAACCTGAAGATGCACTGGTGGATTTATGTATTAGGTATAGCCTGGTAAAACAAACCACTAGGGCAGAAACACGTGTAGCGTTGATTAATATTATCTTCTTTCCCCACAAACTAATAACAGGTAAGGTATATATATATATATATATTTTAAAAATATGTTTAAATAATTTATAATTAAATCTATTATACTAGTGGTATGTTATAGTAGGTTATAAAATGCTTATATTATTAGATTAGTATTTTGGATATAATTTTTTATGTGTTCTCCAGTAAATAAGGTTGTCCTGAAATTGAAGTTGTGGTCCTATTGGTAAAATCCCAAATTTGTAATGATATATGAAATATTAAAACGAGTAATTACTAATTCAGGCAAAATACTTCATAAGCTCTCTATTGGCACACAGAGCTAACAATATTGTTTAGATTGTTCTTATTTCTAGGTGTGAGGTTATATCTCATTACCATTCTATATTGTAAATCTGTGGTTGCACTCCAGTCAAACTGGTTTTTACAGTTATATATGACAAAGTATAAATAATGGTTGTTATCTATTTTTCCTTTATTAAAGTAGATTAGGCTTACAGCTGTTTCCAGTAGTCATTATAGGTATGTTACTGATAGGTTTACTCAGTTGGTCTATTGATCGGCTGAGAATAATTGAACAACCTAAAAACTAATACTACTTTTGTCATGGCTCTGACGAAAGTAGCATTAATTTTCTTAGGTTGTTCAATCTTTCTCAACTGATCAATAGACCAATTAAGTTAATCTATCAGTAACATACCTATAATGACTATTGGAAACAGCTGTAAGCCTAATTTACTCTAATAAAGGAAAAATATGTAACGACCATTATTTATACCTTGTCTCATGTATGTGTGTGTATATCATCATCATCTAACATCTGCCTTCCATGCTGGCACACACACACACACACACACACACACACACACACACACACACACACACACACACACACACATACTTTATTTAAAAGTAGCAGAAATATAACAAAAAACTTACTCTGAGTTTCATGTTCCTGTTCATCGGACAGTTTCTAACAAAACTGTCCGATGAACGGGAATGTGAAACTCCGAGTAACAGTTTTTCATTATATTTCTGCTGCTTTTAAATAAAGCATATTACTCTACCTCTGGTATTTGAGTACTCTTTTTTCCACCTTGTTGCACATTTATGTGCTTACTCCGGTATATATATATATATATATATATATATATATATGATAGAAATTAGGTAGTAGTAGCCAACAAGGCTACTTCCAAGAAAATGCAAATAATGAGTGGTGTCCCACAGAGCACTGTCTTGGGGCCACAGCTATTGATAGTGGCCCTCTCAGACATGCCCTCAGCTATTGAGATAATCACCTGTGATAGCTATGCAGACAATACAACATTTTCTTAGAAAACGCAGAACCCAGATGTTGTGCACCTGTAACAGGAGTTGGACATGATATACAGGTGGGCTGAGGACAGTAATATACTTGAAAATTCCAAGCTCTGTGCTACTATAACTCTCCAGCCTTCACATGTCCTCTGCATTTAGTGCCTACATCTCAATACCATGAAGCATAGCTATACTTATAGAAGCATTTAAATCCTGCTACTTATTTTGTTGAATTCTTTTGTTGAATCACTAAGTTACTGGGGTATAACCAAACCAACATATACAGCAGAATGTTTTTAGTGTAGCACAAAAGACAGTGCAGCAACTGGTGTGGTTGCAAACAAAACTAAACTATGTACACCTACACCACGAGACCACCACAAATAATAGACTTAGGATGGTCAACTTTGCTGTCATGTGGACCATCACACCAGTTCTGATAAATATCAGAGGCCTTCCATAAAACAACAGCAAACACAAAACTGCATACCTGAGGAATCTTTCTGCATGCAATCAAGCAATGCCATGGAGCATAGCAATGCTTACATAAGCACCATATAAAATACCTTTCACTCTGAATGATAGGCCTTTTGTTCTCAAGAGAGATAATTACTCTCTGAACCTTCTCCATTCTACTCTCATTCTAGTTGCTATAGTATAGTACCTATTCTAAAATCAGTACACCATGTCCCTGCGTTTTGTAAGAGGTGAGTAAAAAGTTTGGCAATAGAAAGGGTATCCAGCTGGAAAATATTGTCAGAAAAAATGTCTGGCTCTTTTCTACATGTATATTTTTCAAGAAGGAAAATGCTTGTATTCAGTTGGTAAGAGAATGGACATTTTAGTTTTATGATAAATAAAACATTTTTTTATTTTTGTAGTCTTGCAGCAATTCCAGGTGGTCATAGAAAATTGATAATGAACTGTCTTTCTACTTTAGTAAATTAACACAAAGGATTGAGCTAACAAAGGAGACTCTGCACATGTTCCACCTTCAAGCCATATCAGCCAAATCCCCCCAAATCACAGTATTATAGTGGCTTGAAGTAAAGGATACTTTGGATAATATAGACACTCCTTAGAAAAATAGAATGGTCAAGGTTGAAATGTCTTTAATCACAGACCTGCTCAATCAGAGATATCCTGGTACTAAACAACAACAACAATGAAACAAAAGATTGAACTGCTCAATCAGGGCAACTTAAAAAGGTGCAATAAGAAAACAAGTTTTTTCTGATAGTTTGATATAATTTATTTTCAATTAATAATATAATTTGTATCCTGAATTTTTGATATGGTTATTGAAATATTTCAGAGTAGATGTTTGAAATACTACTATTCATATTTCAAACCTTTAACAAAATTTTTTTCATTATTTTTTCCATTATGTATTTTAAATTGCTATTTCCCACTATATTTTGGACAGACAAATCTTTTTCCTAATTAGAAGGCCATTAGTACTTTTGTGATCTTATCTACATTTAGTACAGTCACAACTGCATATTTCTGGATAATACATGACAGTTTCTATGTTATCTGGTGGACAGAGAACTGTAACTTGTCTGAGTTTTATTGCTTTCGCTTGACAGCATTCACATTTATTATTGAACATATCATCAGTGACTATATCTGGTTTATAACTCATCAACATTACTCCAGATGTACTTTCAGCACAATGCCCTGAACACTGAGTTACCTTCACCTTTTGAATTGCAGTACAGGTTCCATTTGAAAGGTACTGGTAATCAACTTTCACTTGGCATTTGTTTTCTGGAAGAAAAGGAACAGAATTTATTATGAACATAAAAAAAAAACTTCTTGTCATTATTTCAGATATAAAAATGTTGCAAGATTATATTGCAAAACAAATATATAAACGGAATATATTTTTATGACTTAGATATGTATATCTTATAAAAATATTCTCCTCTTATTTATGTGGGTATAATTTATTTTGTGTGCACAGTAGGACATGTGACTATTACTGTATGAGTTATCATTATCCTGTCAGTTTCCAGTATAGCAGTTAGTTGACCACTGTACTTAGCAGTATTGCTAGTTATGATATACAGAGGATATATCAAGGAAAATTAAGATAAACACCAATATAAATATTTGGTTCCTACGTCCATTTCACCATTGCAGTTATTTGGAACTCAGTATTGGATGTTCCAAGTGTATTCGGATGCCTAGCTGCAGCGGATCATCAGGAGAAGACTTTATCGTATTCTGTTTCAGAGATCTAATATCTGAAGTCAGACGCATGATGAGGTAATTTATAAGTATTTAGCAACGGGAAGAGAAAGAAAGCAAGTGTTGGAGAGAAAGTGAAAGAAGACAGAATAACACAGTAATAAACAAGATAAAATTTACCAGTATATTAGTAAATAAATAAAATATAAAAATACATACATGCATGCATACATAATGTAGACACACACACACACACACACACACACAACATTTGCGTAGGCCTCTACTTCAGAGTGAAAGGCAAACTGGATGATGTCTGTATGCAAACAACCATACTATATGGCATTGAAACATGGGCTATAACTGCTGAAGACATGCGTAGGCTTGAAAGAAATAAGCTAGTGTGCTTCACTGGATGTACAATATCAGTGTGCATGTACAACAGAGTGTAAGTGTTTTGAGAGAAAAGTTGGGCATAAGAGGCATCAGATGTGGTGTGCAAGAGAGACAACTGTGTTGGTATGGTCATGTGATGCATATGGAGGAAGGTAGCTGTGTGAAGAAGTGCTGATCTCCAACGGTAGAGGGAACCTGTGGAAGAGGCAGACCCAGGGAGATTCAAGAAAACATGGGATGAGGTGATGAAGCATGATCTTTGAACATTAGACCTCATGGAGACAATGATAAGTGAACTGGGACCTTCGCGATATACCGTGATTGAGAAGACCCGTCAAGCCAAATGAGATCATAGTCGAGGCCGATACTGGTGTCATGTAACTGGAACCCTTGTTGGTGGCACGTAAAAAGCACCCATTACACTCTTGGAGTGGTTGGTGTTAGGAAGGGTGTTCAGCCTTAGAAACCATGCCAAATCACAGTGGAACCTGGTGTAGCCCTGCAGCTTACCAGTTTCAATCAAACAGTCTAACCTATGCCAGCATGAAAAGCAGATGTTAAATGGTGATGGTGAAGATGATTTCAAGTGAAGATCAATACGAAAGTAACTGAAAATAAATTTTAAAAAATATATGCATTCAGACGGATAGGTAAGGGAGAAAAACATAAAAAAAAAGAAAAAAAGCAGGAAGTGTGCAGAAGGAGTTAAAAGGAGTATATTGTGATGATCAGTATTTTAATTCTGTTCTTGAGGATGACATGTGGAGTTGGAAAAGTGTAAGTGGATTGTAACTCTATGCTAAGTTGGTAATACCTAGCAGATAAATGAAAAGACAAGCAGCATAGGAGTTAAAGGTGACTAAATATAAACACATAATTTAGAACAGATGTCTAAGTTCACCAGGACACTGATACAGGCATATGCTCACAATGTACAACCACACATACACACAAAACCCAGTCATTCCCATCTCACTCATTATCCTGTATTGACCCTCCTCCAGGGAGGTTTCTGAGTTAAGGTGGCATGAAGTTGGTTGGGTTTGTGCTGCATCAATCCATGCAGTGCCAGTAGAAAACCAAAGGAGGAGCGGGAGAGAGAAAGGAGACAACACATCTACAGACCAGAGGTTGATGGGTGTATACTTATATAAGTTTATTAATACATATACAGGAGGAAAACTTGCAGTTTGATCCACTAAACTTATCCAACATTTCCTAAGTCCATGTATTTTGCTTAATTTCTCAATAAAATTGGATCTAAATAAATTGATAATGGAGTCAAAAAGATTTTTACCTGATTTCAGTTTGCACACTGGACAGCATGGGTTAATTTCTGGGAAAAATAGCTCTTCATCCTAGATAAAAGGAATGAAAAGAATGATTTCTATAATTTTGTTGCTTTGAATATATTTATTTTGCAAGGAAATTGATAGTATTCATTCGTTGTATGTTATAAGCATATGATGTGATTGTTGGTTATTAGAATGGAGTAAGTTGTGCAGAAAATAACAGTAATAAACTTTTAGAGAAACTGAAATAGGATATCCAAATGGGTGACATGTCTGAGTGTAAGCTTGATTCCATTTACTTCAAACTAACTCTCATTGTGTTACATTAATGATTGATATAGACACCTGGTTCTCTCTGTCTCTTTCTCTCTCTTAATTTTTAGATCCTCCAGTGTTGTCAATATGGTGGGCAATGAGCCTTTTCTAAACATCCTGATTGTTTGCTTTCTTCTTAGTTCCACTTGGGCTGATTTTCATTGCTATCATGTCCCAGAATATATTGTCATATTTCCCTTAGTCTTCCACTCAGTCTTTTACCGTCTTCCAGTGTCTACTCCATCACAATGGTACCATATCTTTTATGTGGCTAGTTGGTGTTAGTGATGATACTGCTTGTATCAGACATAGTAGTAGCAGTGGGGATCATGCTATCATTATTTAAATTTTGGAAACATCTGATGCATAAATTAAAATATTCTCCAATACACATTTAAATATCAGAATATTAAACATAAACATTTTTGTTTAAGAGATTTGGTGATGTTTAGGAATATTTTCTTGTTCAACTTTATTAAAGAACTTTACCAAACTATTTTATGATTCAGTTAATATGGCTTAACAAATAACAGTCACAGATCAGCTATGTACAGTAATGAAACTTAAATTATCTTTGAACTTTTCCTTTAATTACTAATAATGAATCTCAGCCACTTATATCCATTTAAGTTTTAGTAACCTAATCTATTAGTAATAATGGGGTACAAGTCAGCCCTGATTGAGCAGGTTTATGATCACAGGTATTCTCACCATGATCATCCTGTTTTTTTTTTAATTAGAATGTATCTTAGATGACATTCAATGTATCTTCACTATTTTTTTTTTTTATAAAGCAGTAGGGTGTGATATGAGAGAGAGATTTGGCTACTATTTCTCACAAATTGAATGGGCCATTTAAAATGCTTGTAGTTAGTTTGTTAATATTCTTACATTTCATTTAAAATTCTGAAGTCATTGAATTAATATTTTGTAAAACATAAATCACTATTTTTGGGACCAAACATTGTAATGCATTTTTCCTATAACTATAGCTCATTGGTTTAACTTAGAAAATTTATTAGCTTTAATGACTAAACACTGTTGTTTTGCAAGACAGGAGTTTTGAAATACATACTTCTTGTTAGCAGGTTAGTGTTGGAAATGTGCTTCTAAAAATTAATCAGTGGAAAATTCATGCAATATCAAAGACTGTATTGTTGTGAACTTTGTGGACAACTGAAAGTGGAATAAATCCTTTCTGCTGTAGGTCTGAAAATTTGGTGAGAGGGCTACTCAATTACATTGACCCCAGTGCTCATACTTACTTTATTGATCCTGAAAGGATGCAAAGCAAAGTTGATCTTGGTGGAATTTGAACTCAGAACATATAAAATATCTAATTGAGTTCATTCTTTTGAATGCAAACTGAATCACTGTAAACAAATACACTTTTTAAAACAATTGTGCAGATATTCAGTGATTTGAGGTATTACTGCTGTTGCAATGGCTGAGTGTCAATTTAACAATGACGTTGTCATTCTCAATCTTCAGTTTCACTATATCACTGACCAATACAAGAAAGAAAAATCCAAAAAGAAGCTATATATGACTGAAGAACTGTACTGTTGCTGTCTGGGGACTGAATTTGGCAATGTTCTTTTGCTGGTATATTCAACTTCAAACTGTTGCTCACTATTGTAGGTAACTCTTTACCACAACTTCCAGTCTGCCGCAAATTGCAGGAAGATCACAAACACTGAGATACATTTCAGTTTGACTTTGCATTGTTTCTTAGAACCACTATGGTGATAAAAACCCTCTGTTAGAGTTAGGATTACTATTTGCCAATATAGAGCACTATACTGGTTGACAGGACTCCTCTATTTGGATTATGTGCTTGGTCCATTAGAGAATGTTCTTCACAGCCATTGCAATATGTTCCAAAATTTTCTTATGAGGGATTTTATCTTTCCAAGTGATTCTAAGAATACACTGCAGACAACAAATGTGGAAGGTTTCTCTAAGCTCCTATTGGCTTTCTATCAAGCTTCCTACAAAGGAATTTAAATACTGGCAGTTTTGTAAACATTCATCTTTGAAAGAAATGAAAGTTCAGCTGAAAAATATCTTCACATGCTTGTACAGGCTCCCAGCCGCAGAAGAGGATTAGTTAAATCTGTTATTAACTTTGTTGGTAAATTTTATGTAACTTGGGATGATGGTTTTTGATAGAAATATCAGTGGAAGGTGGATGATTATTTCTGAAAGAGGTTTGTAGTGTGAGAACCTTCTACAAGGTGCATTCCAGAAGTTTAGAGACTTTTTCAGGAGAGACAGTACTTCAGCCCCTTTCATGAAGTCCCTCATGGAAGTCTTCCAAAGTGAAGGTGTCCAGGACCTTTGTCACAGCCTCCTTCATCTTCTCATTGTTTTCAAAATGACTGTCCATGAGGTTCTCCTTCAGCTTGAGTAACAACCAAAAGTATCAGAGAGCAAGGTCTGGACTGTAGGGAGGGTGAGGGACAGTTTTGGTGCCCATCTCAGTCAATTGGTGACCAGGATGAAATTGTGAACTGGTACATTGTCCTGGTGCAGGTGCGTCTAACCTGAATGAAAGAGCTCTGGCCTTTTGTAATGAAATCTCTTCCTGAACTCCTCTGCAAAGTACTTTTTGTTTATTATCTGACCACAGGAAACCCAGTGGATGTAAATTATGCCTTTTCTGTTGAAAAAGATCATGAGCTTCTTGGTGGATTTACTTTACCTGGCTTTCTTGAGTCTGTGAGTGTGAAGATGCTTCCATTTGACACTTTATGTCTTGATTATAACAGTAGATCCAGCTTTTGTAACAGATCACCAGAGACTCAAGTACTCTTGGATTGGTGGATAGTGAACTCAACCACCTCCCTGCTGTCACCAATGCATTACCTTCTGTTCATTACTGAGCTCTATAGGAACAAACTTTGTATAAATTTTGTGCAAGTTCAGATCATCATTGTTTTATGTCTATCTTGATGATAATGATGATGAACTGAACTTGCACAAAATTTATGCAAAATTTGTTCAGATCTTTATGAATAATTGTGTACAGTTGCAACACTAACTCCAAATTGCACAATTATTGTCGTTATACACATGTCAGTCTTCATTCAGAAAATTGTGAATTTTCTCAGCCAGCTCTGACATCCTTCTCCTTTTCATACCTCTCATATCTTACTTTTTACTGTCCTTGAACTTTTTGTGCCAGTAAAAAATAGATACTTGTCTCATGCATGTTAATCCATAAGCAGTTTGGAGCATTTCATAATTTTCTGTAACATTTTCCCCCAGTTTAACTCATAACTTCATTGCACAGTTAGTTTCCAAATTGTCTTTACAGCCTAACTGCATTCTACAAACTAGTGAGCTATGGTAAACAGTGTTTAGTAGGGTGTGTATAACCCTTTTGATGTCAATCCATCTGAAACTGCCTTTGGCTCTGTAGTACAAATGTCTTGTTTTCAAAAGTTTTGAATTAAAATCTTCCACCAAACCTTAGTCACAATTTATGTTTCTAGCACTAGCTTAATAACTAAGTTATTTTACTGAATCCTTTGTTGTATTTAAAATTAATTGAAAGAAACACAGAACATCTCAACAGAAATATGGTAACAAAAGGGTTAAAGTGCAGTTACAACCATCTCCTTAAAGCTGGAATATGAAAAAGTTGGCAGGTTAGCTTATTAAATGTATAGTAATGATATATCAAAATTTAAATAATCTGGGACAGTTATAACTACCTCTCCTAAAAATCTCTCAAACCTTCTGGAATGCAGTGTAAGTGTTCAACACTTATCCCATTTGCTGATAGGCCTAATTTAATGACAGCAATTACCAATCCATGTGAAACAACCGAGCATCTTTGCTTTTCATAGTCCATAATAGTTTACAGTTATCTTTAAAAACGTTTTCACATATTTTAGTTCCTGATGGCTTATGTACAACAAACGGGACAATTTTTGCTGTTACCAAGGTATTAAAATATTTATAAGCAATTGCATTTTAGACACAGAAATAAATAATACTTACACTATTACACTCAGGGATTTCACATTTTCTTTGACACTGTACATTGCCACCAATACATTCACATGTATAACACTCACGTTCTGGATCAATCCACATTTCTTTATCCTAAAAGCAAAAGGTTGGTAAAAAAAAATTAACTTCATGAACTTTTGCAATAAGAATTTTTTTGTATTTATATAGGGTGCGACAGATAGGTTGCCCCAATTTCAAAAGTTAATAATTTGAAATCGGGGCAATCTTTCTGCTGCACACTGTATATATATATATATATATATATATATATATATAATATATATAATATATATAATATATATAATATATATATATATATAATATATATAATATATATATATATATATAATATATATAATATATATAATATATATATATATATATATAATATATATATATATATATATAATATATATATATATATATATAATATATATATATATATATATATATATATATATATATATATATATATGTATATATGTATGCCGTTAAAAAGTAAAAGCTGGAGATTCTCAATATAGAAAACATAGTAGGGCTCAAATGATTTGAACCTAAACTCTGAAATCCTTATTGAGAACTAGGTCCGTGGGTAAAGAGTGGCTATAAGAGAAATCTAGTTGAACTAATATGGAGATAATGATGCAAATAAACAAGACTAGGCTTGATATATGCATTTACACATATAGATAGATAAATACACACACACAAATTCTAGTTGGTCGAAAGTTTCCCAGTGGGTCAGCATATAGCATGAATTAGTTATCACTGTTTTCTCACTTTCTCCTTTTTCTTTTTTCTTTTAATTTAATTTATTTTTCCGCTCTGATGAAGTTCTGCGATTCAAATTGGTATAATTAATTACTTACAATGATAACTGCTATTATTATTATTGTATTGGTTAAGCTTGGGAATCGTGCTGAAAGAAAAAGCTGTAAGTTGAGATTTTGTGTTTTTGTATTTAATTAATAAATGATAATTGGTGTAAATCAATTGTTATTCATCAATTTTATCTCCATATATATACATATGTATGTGTATATATATATATATATATATATATATTAGAAAAAATAATAAGGTACTCAGATATCTGGATGGTTGTACATTTACACATTTTTATTAATATGTCACTTGTTTATATAAATTAGCACTTGCATCTATTCTTGTAGATTCTCCAGATTTAATTTTTCTTCGGAGGATTTGTCTCTTTTTATAGTAACTGTATTAATAAAATTATTACTTCATTTGCTGATATGTCAACTTGTATGTTTGTGTGTGTGAGTGCGACATAATAAACACAATAATAGACACAAAACACACCCACACTCTCTCTCACTGGATAATGATGGCAACTTTTTTGAAAAACAACTTTCTTCCAAACAATGCCCCACCTTAAATAGCCACCTGGTTTTGCCATTTTTAAAGGCCAAGAATCAACTTGTCATTGAAAGAATTGACCAGCTGTAAACACAATTTTCTTCTTTCACCTTTCCTTCTCTTTCCCATTGACACTCCTTTCAGATACATAGGCATGAACATACACTTACACACACACACACACACCAACACAAAAACACACACACACACACACACACACACACACTCTCTCTCACTTTTCCCCCCCATTCCTCACCCTCTTTTACTATCCTATATATATATATATATATATATATATCTCCACCCCTACACATTCAATAATACTATAAACAGAGACAAATCCTCTGAAAAAATTAAATCTGGAGAATCTACAAGAATAGATGCAAGCGCTAATTTATAAAAACATGTGGCATATTAATAAAGATCTGTAAATCTACAACCATCCAGGTATCTGAGTACCTTATTATTTTTTCTAATATATAAATACCTGTACATCACCTCCAAACCTTCTAATATATATATATAGGAAATGACAATGGACTGAGAAGTCTGGCAATATAAAGTTCATGAGAAGACCTGCCCACGTCATTGAAACTGAGTTCTAGGAGCACTGAATGTCCCACCCACACTTAACAAGAAAATTTCTCATGCACTCTACCACAACAAATGAAACTACATCTCTACATCGTTTCTCTTCCTCACATTTCCACTTCATGCCCTATACTTACCTCCCACTCCTCTTGGCCCCATGCCACTGTATCATTGCTCTCTGCTAGCTTCTGACCTGTGTGTTCCACCCACACCCTGTCTCACTGTATCATTGCTATCTACATCTCTATATTTCATCTCTTCCTCACATTTCCTCTTTCATACACTATGCCTACCTCTCATTCCCCAATGCAGTCCTCTCTCATGGCCCAGTTCCTCTGTATCATTGTATTTTGGTAGCCCCATGAATCTGCATCACCCCCCTCACTCTTTAATCATACTTCCTTTGTAATATCCTGCCACTTATATTAAGGCATTCAAATCTTAAGAGTATACCCTGGCACTTGCCACCATCTGTTTCTCTCTCTTCCTTTACGAAACCATCCCATTCATATTCTGGCCCCTGTCCCTTGTGAGTATGTCAGACATTTTGCTACCATGTCTATCCTGCTGTCTCCCACTCTCTCTCTCTATCTCTCTCTCTCCTCCTTTTTCTGGTTGGGTAAGTTTCTATCTTCATTCCTGATCTCTCACTCTCTCTCTCTCTGACTGAGTAACCTCCTGCCTCTTCCACTGCAAGACACCCGTTTCTGTCTCTGTGTCTCACTATAACCTTTCATCATCCAACAAGACCATCTCCTCCAGTGCTGCCTCCCTTCTCAAAGAGATTTGTATTTGTCTTGCAAGTACTTGGTGACCTGGTCAGTATAAGTGCCACTTAAAAGCACCCAGTCCTCACTGTAAAGTGGTTGGTGTTTGGAAGGGCATCCAGCTGTAAAAATCTTATCAAAATTAACCTCACCTGTGCTTGTGTCACATAAAAAGCACTAAGTCCACTCTGCTGAGTGGTTGGTGTTAGGAAGGGCATCCAGCTGTAAAAATCCTTCCAAAACAGTTAAAGAAGTCTGGTGCAGGCTTCTGCCTGGTTGGCTCTTGTCAAACCGTTCCAGCATGGAAGGTGGACGCTAAACGATGATGATGATGATATATCTATTACACACACACACACACACACACACACACACACACATCATCATCATCATCCGCCTTCCATGCTAGCATGGGTTGGACAATTTGACTGAGGACTGGTGGACCAGGAGGCGACACCAGGCTCCAATCTGATTTAGCAGAGTTTCTACAGCTCGATGCCCTTCCTAACGCCAACCACTCCGAGAGTGTAGTGGGTGCTTTTACGTGCCACCGGCACGAGGGCCAGTCAGGCGGGTACTGGCAACAGCCATGCTTGAAATGGTGTATTTTACGTGCCACCTGCACAGGAGCCAGTCCATCAGCACTGGCAACGATCTCGCTCGAATGTCTTTCACATGCCACTGGCACAAGTGCCAAGAAGGCGACGCTGGTAACGATAAACGGCCAGGCACGAAATGGTGTATTTTACGTGTCACCTGCACAGGAGCCAGTCCATCAGCACTGGCAACAATCTCGCTCGAATGTCTTTCACGTGCCACTGGCGCAGTGCCAGGAAGGCGACGTTAGTAACGATCATGCTGGTGCTATTTACGTGCCCAGGCTATTCTGATTCTAGCAGCTACACTTTCAGTGCACCCACCCCCACTACTAACTTGGTCACCCAGTTAGCAGAAGCTATCAACTACATCTAGTTTTTCTCCCTGGAATGAGACAGAAGTTGTTTCCTGTTTGTTTGCAGTCTTTATTGCACCTGAACATCTGCCACAAACAAAAACTAACTTGCTAGTTAACCTGCCTTTGATGTTGCTGCACCTCTTATGTGTCCATAGCTTGCACCGGGTACATCTTATAGAGTTTCTACCTACGCCTTTTCTACAAATCGAGCAGGCCATCTACCTGAAGTGGTTTGTGTTTTGTCTACCTTTCTACTTATTAAGACTTTGGTATTAGCTAGGTTGACTCTAAGGCCCTTCGATTCTAGTCCCTGCTTCCACACCTGAAACTTCTCCTCTAGTTCTGATAGTGACTCGGCTCTCAGGGGCATCCTGTCTTGAATTCCTCTGTTATTGCCTGGAGGACTATGATGAATAGGAGGGGGCTGAGGACTGAACCTTAGTGGACCCCTACCTCTACTTGGAATTCTTCCCTGTACTCATTGCCAACCCTCACCTTACTGACAGCGTCTCTGTACATGGCTCGCACAGCTCTCACTAACCATTCTTCTATCCCTAGTTTCCTCATTGACCACCAGATAAGGGATTGGGGGACCCTGTCAAAGGCTTTCTCCATGTCAACAAAAGCCAGGTACAGAGGTTTATCCCTGGCTAGATATTTCTCCTGAAGCTGTCTTACCAGAAATATAGCATCAGTGGTGCTTTTCCCTGGCATGAACCCAAACTGCATCTCATCTAAACTGACTTGCTTCCTAATTAGTTGGGCTATGACCCTCTCCGTGACTTTTATTACCTGATCTAACAACTTGATAGATCTGTAATTATTTTTATCTAAAGCATCACCTTTACCTTTGTAGCAGTTGACTATGGTGCTGCTACACCAGTCATTGGGTATGACTCCTTTGTGTATCACCTGGTTAACAATACAGGTGACTAGGCTATAGCCGACAGTACCTGATATTTTGAGCATCTCTGCAGTGATTCCTGATGGGCCGGGGTCTTTCCCTGTCTTTATACTCTTAATTGATTTATCTACCATGGTACTGTCAATTCGGATAGCTGGTCCCTCTTTTGGGACGACATTCGACAGACTCTCTTTCTCCCATTCATTCTCTTTATTGAGCAATCTTTTGTAGTGGCGTGTCCAAACCTCTTTCTTTGCAGCCTCGTTTAGTACAAGTGTACCATCATCCATGCGAACACATTTCTCTTCTACGACATCACGATTCTCTCTCACACACTGTCTTGCAATACGAAATACTTCAAGTCTTTGGTCCTCACGGCACAGAACATTGGCAATCTTTTTCTTATCTGCTTCCCCTCTGGCTAAATAAACCTGTCTCCTAGCTTCCTTTCTGGCAGTTTGATACAATTCCCTGCCACCTCCGTTCTTCCAGTTCTTCGAAGCCTGTTTCTTTTGTCTAATAGCCCTGTCAACCATATTGTTCCACCACGACGTTACTTTGGGTCGAGAGGGGACTTTACGCCATCCACAGATCTGGTCGGTGGCTCTCAACAGGTTGTCCCGTAGAAACCTCCAAAGTTCAAGGAGGGAGAGAAACAGATGAGTTTATTATCCTCCTAGTCTGGCCAATACATATTAGGATTTCATAGTAACAAATAAGGAAATGAATAGTAAAAGGAGCTTTCTGCAAAATAACTACAGTAGATATTTTGTAAATCATGTAAAAAATCTGCTTTGCTAAACTAAACCTGAAGAGCTACAACTACTACAAATAAAATGTTAATTGCAATATTCTTCACTTTTATATAAATATTATTCTTACTTATGATCGACTAACATGGTACTCAGTTTTATGCAATATTCTTCACTTTTATATAAATATTATTCTTACTTATGATCGACTAACATGGTACTCAGTTTTATGCATTGAAACAAAACACAAATATATGAGTAGTAGCTCTACTTAATGTGGCTACTTGTCAGTTAAGCACTAAATATTTGTAATCCATTTACTTGTCAGCAAGTTAGATCAGAATAGTGAATGAGCTGGGTAAGTCTGATTTAAAATGGATGTTTATGTTTAACTGCTTTGTAATATAGTTAGCATTATAATCTTACTTCACCTCATACCATTATATTATATTTTTGTAAAAAAATTTAAGCTTCATCTGGCATTTTAACAATAGCTGCAATCTTCTGATACTCTATTATAAAATGGAAGATCTAGGCTCTTCTAATAGTTACACATTAAGCAATTCAGATGTAATGGAATAAGTTGAAGATTTAAGGCATAAACTTGCATCTACTTTGAAACATGTAAGTTTTAAAACCATTTCCTTATATATACTACGCTATACTGCATTTCTACATTAAAAAATTAATAGTGGAGAAATAGTATTATATCTTAAACCTATAACCTCAATCTTTATTTTATTTTGATTTAAAATAATAGCAGCAATAGCAAAAACATTTAAAGGAAGCTTGTACAAAAGCTCAAAAATATCACAACTGCTTAGGTACTGGGACAATATCGTTTTCTTACACATGAACCAGATAACCCAGAGTAGTATATGGAGTTTTACTAATGCTAACAAGTTTTATTTAAGAGAGGTTGTACACTTAACTACAGAATCATGGCTCTGTAATTGAGAACTGCAGTTTGAACAGAGTATTTTGTGGAACAGAATCACTTGTTTTAATTATCACCAACTTTAATATTTGATCAACACCAATACTCAAACAACTTCTCTTGAATTCAGTGCAGCTTGGTGTGTTATTCTTTTTTAAGGATAAGTTCAGTAGAAAGGATTGTTATAGAATGTGTTGCAATTTATATTAGCCATAAATGTATACATTCAAATATAGTCTTTTGTATATGTGCTTCTAAGTTAATTACCTGCTTGATTGAATCACCGACAGAACAATACAGATTGCAATCCTCTTTTGAAATACAATGTCCACTTTCATTTCTGAACAGCCCATGTTTACACTTGCAGCCATATTTGAATGTTTCACATTCTGAAGAAGTTGGTGACTGGAAGCTTGCACCACATTTGTATTCACAGTCAGCTGTTGATGATATCTCTTCATTTTCATCACAGACTAAAATACAAAAACATCAATATTTAAATATCTTTCAAGATTAAGATTTTATTGGGAACAAGGGAGATTAATCAAACATGATAAATACAATAAAACATTATACATACCACATTCCTGAAGTGGACATCTTTCTACTTGTTCAGAAATATTACATTGTGGATTATTCGTTTGATTATCATAAACAGTAAATGTTCTTGTAGAGGTACCTTCACCACACTCTCCTTTACAGTCAGTCCATGAACTCCATTCTCCACAGATTACTAGTAACAAAAAAAACAAAAACATAGTAAGTACCCACTGAAACAAATATATCAAAAGCATTGTATCTACACATATATTTATTGCCACATAAAAAGCACCCAGTATACTCTGTAATATGGCTGGCATTAGGAAGGCCATCCAACCATAGAAACCATGTCAGAACAGACAAATGGAGCCTGGTATAGCCCCAGCCTTACCAGCTCCTGTCAAACCATCCAACCCATGCCAGCATGGAAAATGGATGTTAAATGATGATGAAATGGAAAATAAGTTTCTTTTTCTTTAAGGCTTCTCATGTTAAAAACAATATTGCAATTCAAAAATCTTCCATTTTATTGTACTATCGAAACTATACAACAATTGTCTGGAAACTCTCAGTTCTGAGATAGTCTATTGAAGGCTGTATCATAATTTACACTATTGCTTTGAATGTGTTGTTTTTGGTTTTAATCTATTTGGTACTACTTGGCATTTCATCTGTCATTATGTTCTAGGTTTAAATTCTTCAGATTTGCCTTTGCCTTTCAATCTTTCAGAGTCAATAAAATAAGTACCAATTGAGCACTGGGGCTGATATAATCAACTTACTGCTTTCCCAAAATTGCTGGCCTTGTGCCAAAACTTGAAGTGCACTAGCCATGAGCTTTTATAATATAAAACCAAATCTTTATTTTTAGGGTTACTATGACATTTTGTTTAATAATCCTGTGAATATATGTGGCATAGTGGTTTAGTCGTTTGGCTCATGATTTTTCTTTCACAAGGTGATGCACTGTGTTCTTCAATAAGGTACTTCATTTTATATTGTCACAGTCCATTTGACCTGGAGAGGGATGGACTGTACCAGGCCTAAGAATACTCGAAACATGCCATATATAATGATTGTGCTCATCTGACACTATCAGGTGTTGGGAACCCACATAAAATAAGGCCTTTCTTTCATAGTCACTACCCATTTTGTTATAAATTACAGGCTTCTTTATGTAGTTTATTTGTATTGAGGTGGGGTTAGACATCAAAATTACACTCAGACTTTGTTTTTAGTCCCATTGTGATCAACTTTGCTTTCCTTCTGGGTTGGTAAAATATGTAACGTTGATATACTGGGGCTAACTAACTGATAATAACCTCTACTAAAATTTGTGTCTTTGTGCATGTTGTATCCATATTGGTCACTCAGACAAGACTCCTCACAATATTCAATTTACTTGCTTGATTCTACATTGTATATCATTATCATCATTGCCATCATCATTTAAAGTCTGTTTTCCATGCTGGCATGGGTTGGATGGTTTGACTGAGGTCTGGAGAGCCAGCGGCTGCCCTAGGCTCCAGTCTTATTGTTAATTACATGACACATCCTACATTGGTGAATTTGAACAAACCTCCATAAATCCTTATCAATGAAAATTCAGGTGTTTTTATGATGGGTTTTATAAATTGAAAAATGTCTGAGGGATTAACATATAGAATATGAACCACTTATTAACTAAAGGATTAGTTTTTGTGTGCTTATGTGCATGCAAGCATGACTCAACTGAGTGTAGGTTCTAAATCCTGTTGACATTGCTTCTTTAAACATAGTTTCTCTTGAACTGGGACTCTGACACCATCTTGTAATTTTATTTATTCCATGCTTCTCGTAATCATGTTTTTGAACATTACTAATTTTTCTACTCTCCTGATTAGGTAAATATGACATCCAGAATTACATTCTTTTGATGTTTGTTACTTATTTCTCGTAACATTATTTTTTACACTATCTCATTAGCATGTTATCCACCACCTGACTGAGCTTGTGCTCAAGTAACAAAACTGGTCAGTTGCTTGACATAGCTTGTTCTCTGAAAATGATCTGTTATCTTCTACACTATAGGAGTTTTCCATGGAGATTATGCTCCAGTGAAATGGTAGCTTAAGATACTATTATATGTTCAGTTATTTTTTAAGTTGTCAGAGTATCTAATGGAATATCTTAAGATGTTTATTGTGGTTTCAAATCTCATCAAGGTCAACTTTGCCTTTCATCCTGATAAATAAAGTACCAGACTTGAGTGGTGAACTGGCAGAATCATTAGAACATTTGATAGGACAAGCTTCCTTGTCTTCCAACTTTCTACATATAGAGTTCAGATCTTGTCGCTGCCTACTTGGCTGATAGACTTAATCTGTTGCTCAGTTTTATGTCATTATCTGGTTCTTGTGTAACTTTATGTTGCAAGCATTCAGGCTAAGTCTCCAGGCTGAGGATATCTTCCTCCTTCTCTCACCTGAATTAGAAGCCGTGAAAGGGCCATGGCATTGCTTGTCCTTCTTGGCTAAGTGATAAAAAAGGATTACAAACTATAATCAAGTTGTAAAGATCAATGAAAGTCATATACATGGTAAATAGTGACAAGAAGCACTAGGAAGTACTGAACAGCAGAAGATCTAAGACACTCCCAATATCTTATGGGAGTGTTTTGGCCCTTAACTGAATACACTCTATGGGACATGTCTGTTGTTATATTTTGTGCCACAGTCTGCCTTTGAACTTGCACCTCCAAGGATGGTCAGGCACCTCAAAATCAAGACCAGGTCACCTTTATGATGGATGTTTTAACTACTTCATAAGCAGTGTCTCCAAATGTGGTTAGTTTGTGTTCCAGAGATACTGTTTCTTAACAGCACTTCTACTTTATAGACTATTTTAAATCCTTGCTGAGCGATTCATGCACTACTTAGATGAAGGAAGAATTCCCTCTCAGTGGAAAGAGTCAAATACCATCCTGCTATATAAGAAGGGCAATAGAGAAGATCTAAAGAACTACTGACCCATGTGCCTGCTGTCTCACGTGTACAAGCTGTTCACAAAGATAATTCTGAACAGGTTGTCACGTTATCTTGATGAACAACAGCCGAGGGAGCAAGCCAGCTTCCGGAAGAACTACAGCAGAATGGATCATATATTTACTCTAACACAACTGCTTGAGCGAGCGAATGAGTACAAGCTGCCTCTTTGCGTTGCGTTTGTACACTATGAGAAGGCCTTCGACAATGTCGAAACCAACACAATGCTGAACTCGCTACAGAGGCAAGCAGTCATCATCATCATCATCATCATCATCATCGTTTAACGTCCGCTTTCCATGCTAGCATGGGTTGGACGATTCAACTGAGGACTGGTGAAACCGGATGGCAACACCAGGCTCCAATCTAATTTGGCAGAGTTTCTACAGCTGGATGCCCTTCCTAACGCCAACCACTCAGAGAGTGTAGTGGGTGCTCTTACGTGTCACCTGCACGAAGGCCAGTCAGGCGGTTCTGGCAATGGCCACGCTCAAAATGGTGTCTTTTATGTGCCACCCGTACAAGAGCCAGTCCAGGGGCACTGGCAACGATCTCGCTCGAAAATCCTATGAAGGCCAGTCAGGCGGTACTGGCAACGGCCACGCTCAAAATGGTGTCTTTTATGTGCCACCCGCACAAGAGCCAGTCCAGGGGCACTGGCAACGATCTCACTTGGCTTGCCAGGTCTTCTCACGCACAGCACATTTCCAAAGGTCTCGGTCAGTAGTCATCGCCTCGGTGAGGCCCAATGTACGAAGGTTTTGCCTCACCACCTCAGCCCAGGTCTTCCTGGGCCTACCTCTTCCACGGGTTCCCTCAACTGTTAGGGTGTGGCACTTTTTCACGCAGCTATCCTCATCCATTCTCACCACATGTCCATACCAGCGCAATCATCTCTCTTGCACACCACAACTGATGCTTCTAATGTTCAGCTTTTCTCTCAAGATACTCACACTCTGACGGGTATTCACATTGACATTACACATCCAACGGAGCATACTGGCTTCATTCCTTGCGAGCTTACGTATGTCCTCAGCAGTTACAGCCCATGTTTCACTGCCATGTAGCATGGCTGTTCGTACGCATGCGTCATACAGTCTGCCTTTTACTCTGAGTGAGAGTCCCTTTGTCGCCAGCAGGGGTAAGAGCTCTCTAAACTTTGCCCAGGCTATTCTTATTCTAGCAGCTACACTTTCAGCGCACCCACCCCCACTACTAACTTGGTCGCCCAGATAGCGGAAGCTATCGACTACCTCTAGTTTTTCGAAGCGCAATATGTGCAACTGCTCAGGGAGGCAAATTCCGGATGCATCACCAACATAGCTCTACTGTCATCACCTGTATGAGTGCCGGTCGAGAAGGGAGTGAAGCAAGGGGATACGATCTCTCCAAAACTTTTCACTGCATGTCTTGAGCAGATCATCAGAGGCATCAGCTGGCAAGGCGGTGTCAACATCAATGGTGAGCTACTCACCCACCTCCGTTTTGCTGATGACATCGTAATCATCGCTGAAACCACGGATCAGCTTCAGACCATGCTGACGGAACACGACATTAAAAGCTCTGAAGCAGGTTTCAAGATGAACCACATGAAAACGAAGTTCATGCGGTCCGACAATGTACCAACAGGTCAAATGGTGGTCGGCAGTGATGAAATAGAGGAGATAAAGAAATATGTCTACCTGTGACAGGAAGTGAATATGCACTGAGACATCGAAAAAGAGATCTTGCGGAGAATAAGGGTTGGATGGAAAGTGTTTAATGGCATAAGGGATGTGCTCAAGGGAAGGTTGGACAGGACCACCTGTGCCAACCTCATAAATAGCACAGTTCTACCTGCAATGTTATATGGTAGTGAAACATGGGCTACAACAAAGAGAGAAGAGCAGAGATTGGTAATGGCTCAAAGAGCCATGGAGAGGTCAATGCTTGGAATCTCGTTAAGTGAGCACATCAGTAGCGAGCTCATCAGACAGAAGTCCTGTGGAAGGGATGTCGTAGAAAATACACGCAGCAAGTTTAGATGGGCTGGACATGTCGCCCGGCTAACCGGTAATCAGTGGACCCACACAGTTGTTGAGTGGTACCCGCGCAAGTGGAAAGGACCACTCGGAAGGGCTCCACGACGGTGGAGTTACAATTTTAGGAGGGCTATTGGGACCACGTGGATGAGGAAGGCATGATACAAAGAGGAGTGGACAGCGTGCTGTGACCAGCGGTGTCAAATGGACACTTGACGGACTGGTTGATCAAAGTGATATGGTTCTTGTACTAGTATCAATAGCCTGTAGAAATAGCTTAGCTTTGTAAAATGGAAATACTTTCATTATTACCTGAGAATTTTTTAGAAATTCTATAACAATGAAAACAGATCAATTAATAAAACCAAACAGAATAAACATACATTGACAAATGCAGAAGAAATTTATTAAAAAAACCTGGTAAGTTTATCATAATGATATGAGCTCAAAGCACAGTATGCAGCAGTTGGATTAAATATAACAAGGAATTGTAATAAAAAAGTTCCTCTGAGAAAAACAGTAATTAAAAAATTTATTGATGTTGAATTTTTACCTTATTAGCTATTCAAATTAATAGTGCTAACCTATTAACATCACACTTTTCTCGTTTAAAATGAGTACAGATAAGGATCATGATAGGAAAAAAAGACAAAAAATAAATGTAATGCAAGTTACTCTTACCGTCACATGGTTGAATTTCACAATCCTGTTGATCAGACTCACTATATCCTTCACAAAACGATTCAGCTAAAACTGTTCTATTACGCGTTTGTTTGCCAGGTCCACATTCTTGATCACATGATGACCAGCATGACCATGTACCATGTACGCAGCCTAAGAAATATACAAAAAAATAATACATCAGTACTACTAGAGTTATAAATGTTCTAATTATAAACTCACTACATCAGACAAGCGATAATTTCTGACATCATATATTGGACTTTTTGTTGAGTTTCTTATTTTATAATGAAACATGAAGATTGTGTTAGAATACAGAATTCTGCATTACTTACCTTGAGCGGTCTTCTCATATGGACTTATGGTGCATAAAAACATTTGTATTTATATTGATGATAGTGGAATGTTTTTATGCACCAACAGTCCATATGAGAAGACCGCTCAAAGTAAGTAATGCAGTAATTGATATTCTAACAGAACCTCCATGTTCAAGTGGAGATTAAGATTGCCTTTTGAAATTAATACTGCTTCCGTCACTCATCATCATTGTTTAGCATCCGTTTTTCCTGCTGATGTGACTGTCGGCGGCGAATACTGTATCTTATTTTTAATGTTTTTGATTGTAAGGTATAACAAATATTATTATTTCTTAAGTAAGAAGCTATAATGGTAAACTCGTCACTTATAACTTAATTATAAGTATTTATCACCATGCATAACTCTTAATTCAGGCTGCGTAAATGTTATGATGAATTATACATACCAAGACGCTGAATGTGTGTTTGATGCGTGCATGTATGTTGAAGATATGGATTTGTATTCTTTTAACCGTTACATAAAAAAATATACACAATTTCATAAATACAGAAATAAATTTAACAAGTTGAAAGAACATGAAGTAAAAGAAAATAATTTCTACATTAGTTTATTTATGTACATTTGGCATTTATAGTACAATTGGAAAGTAAGGACATTTTGTCTGAGAGAATTATGACTTAAAATTCACACTAACTAATCTTTCATACTAACTACTAGAGTTCACAACAATTCAATCTTGTTGGATTTGAGTAATGAACATGGCATAAAGATTAGCTGATACTCAAAAGGGTGAGTGTCGTGGATTTGAGTGACAATCAACGATCACTGGAGAATTTCCCCAAAATCAGGGTTTTTATAACTACTCATACACGAATTCTAAGAACCGTACTTTGTGAAAGATTTCTTTAATGAAAGTTCAGAATTTGTATATGAGCAGTAATTTCTAACCAATGAGAAATCAACAATTTCTCCTGTTCGGGCAAGTGAACCGATGTTCTCTCTGTGCCTCTTATGAGTTTGCTACACTGACTTGGGTAAAACAGTTTGACTGGGGCTGATAAGCCAGAGAGCTGCACTAGGCTGTAGTCTGTTTTCTCTTGTTTCTACGGCTGGATACCCAACATAATACTAACAACTTCACAGTATGTGCTGGGTAGCTTTTATGTTACTACTAATTATATTTTAAGAAGCTCACATGTAATTTGTGACACTAATGCCTAAATAGACATTAATATTCTATATATTGTTGAGAGGAGATATAGCTGTTATGTTGCTGCACAGCTGTCACTGATGAGCCCATAGCAGGATGAAATCACCTGATATTTACATTTATTCTTTTTTAACTTGTTTCAGTCATGCTGGAGCACTGCTTTTAGTCAAACAAATCAACCCTAGGACTTATTCTTTGTAAGCCTAGTACTTATTCTTTGTAAGCCTAGTACTTATTCTATCAGTCACTTTTGCTGAACCACTAAGTTACGGGGACATAAACACACCAACATTGGTTGTCAAATGAAGGTGGGGCAACAAACACAGGCACACAAACATATACGTACATATATATATATATCATCATCATCATCATCGTTTAACGTCCGCTTTCCATGCTAGCATGGGTTGGACGATTTGACTGAGGACTGGTGAAACCGGATGGCAACACCAGGCTCCAATCTAATTTGGCAGAGTTTCTACAGCTGGATGCCCTTCCTAACGCCAACCACTCAATATATATATACATATATATATGTATACATGCATGTATATTTGTGACGGACTTCTCACAAGGCTTTGGTCGGCCTGAGGCTATAGTTGAAGTTGTTTGCCCAAGGTTCCACACTGGGACTGAACTCTGAACCATGTGGTTGGGAAGCAAGCTTCTTATCACACAGCCACATTATTCAGTCTCTTTCTTTTAAATGATAAAGTGTTGTTTAAAAAGACCTTATAAAGACTGCTTTATTAGCTCCAGATATAAATAGGTATTAAGCAGTAGTACAGCTTCCTATTGTAAGCTGTAGGGTCATTAACATTGATGGATACCTTGTTTATTTCCAGTACTGAGTTCAACTTCTTTTGTGAGTACTGCTTGAGGAGGGAGGGATTTCATCAGCCTCATTTGTTCAAGATGAAATATTTAATGGTGCCTGAATTATCTACTGATCCATAAGATTATGGTAAATATGTAAATTAAGCAAATCACTTTGACAATAAATTAAATAAGAGCAAAAAGAAAATGAGAAAATGAGAAGAGCAAAAAGAAAGTGAGGTATTGAGGAAAAGTTTACGAAATTTGGTAAGTTCTGTATAATAAATTTTTTTTTAGTCTAAAGGTTTTATTTCATCAGAAATATAGTTTCTGAGAAGTAACCATAGTGTTTCTAATGGAAATGATCATTTAAGAGTTTGGAATTGAGAGTTAGTAGTCATGGCAGGCATTCAACATGTAAAACGAAAATATTTGACCACTATATTGTACCTCATCTAGGCATTAATGATTTAGAAAAGATTATTTATGAAAATTCAGAAACTCAAAGTGACCTGAAAAGATATTTCAAACAGTGTAGAAGTGATATAAAGAATGGCTTACATTTTTTGTCTGTATTGCAAGCTTCTAATTCAGTAGAGTTACCAACACATTCTTTGCCACCACACTGCGGTAATGGGTTTGAACATGAACGCTGTCTTTGCCTGAAACCACCCGGCTCGCATGAGTCACTGCAGTCACTCCATTCAGTCCATTCAGTCCAGTTACCATCAACTAAAAAGAAAAAAATATTAATTGAAAGGAAAAATACGTTTATGTAGATACTTAGAAATATAAAAGCAAACAAACAAACCCTCACACATACACAAGCATATATATTTATACAAATATAATCACCTTCTTTGTTACTGTATTTATTTTGAGATGCTCTGTGCCTCTTTCAATTACTTTAAATTGTTAGTAAATTTAGTAAAATAACTTTGTTATTAAGCTAGTGTTAGGAGCATAAATTGTGACTAAGGTTTGATGGAAGATTTTAACTCAAAAGTTATGAAAACAAGACATTTATACTCAGAGCCAGAGCTGTTTGGTAACAAAATGGTTAATCAATTACGATAAAAATAATGTATGTGGAAGAGGGAACAAAATGATACACACTATTATTATTTAAATTAATAAGGAATTATGGTACTTCCCTATCATCAACAGCCAATTTTGTTTTATTTACTAAAGGATTAGTAAATAAACTATTATATTCATGTGGTAGAATTAACAGTTGATCAGCTGACTTTTGAAATAGTTATCACCACCTTATTTAGAAGGAAAAGGTCAAGGAGCTGACTAAAATGAAAACTATGAACATGAAGTTGAAGATCCACTTTGTTTTACATCAATAAACATTCAAACAAAAACAAACAAACAAACAAACATATTTATACAGATGCTTGCTATTAACTTTTTATTGTTTCGGTCATTAAACTATGGCTATGCTGATTGTGTACTGTCTTGGAAAAGATTAGTTGATCAAATTGATTCCAGTATCACTTTCTTTAAATCTGGTATATATTCTGTTAGTTTTTTATTGCTGAATTGCTAAGTTACAAAAACACACGCGCGCGCGCGCGCACACACACACAGACACACACACACACACACACACACACACATGATAGGCTTTTGCACTGTTTCTGTTTAGTAAATTTGCTCATTTGTCATTGGCTTCCTAGATTATAGTAAAAGGCATCAACCCAAGGTGTATGCATGTATCACTGTATCACCAGACTATCGAATATTGTTATATATCACCAATCCCAATGAGATTCTTTGCATTGGTGTAGCTTTTGAATGATGCAAACATTCCCCTTGAATAGAATATCAGTCCACTGCAGGGTTACTCGTTACAACTGAGTTAACTGAAACAAAATGGAACAAAGTTAGGCACATTTCTACCAGGATCTTCCTGCCACATATTACTGCATGTCTTCACTCTAGGAAATAAAGTCTTAACTTTCTCAGTTTGTCCTAGCAGCTGATCTATTATAGTGATGAGCATTTTTTTTGGCTTATAGCTTTGGATTGGTTCAAGTTCCACAATTTTATGCTTAAGCAGTTATCACAATTGGGAGCAATAGTCTAGATGGCTAAAAACAAATGTCTTCCAGAGGACAATCAAGGTTTCCTGCCCTCATGAAATTTGTGTTTTTGTGATCACATGTATACTGTAGTCTGCAATTCTGTCATGGACAGGAAGTTGGAATAAAGAGCCAATGTGAAATTTTGTGTCAAACTTGAAAAGTCTGCTACAGTGACATTCAGCATGCTTTGGCAAGCCTACAACAATGAGGCAGGGAGTTGTATGCAGTACTTAGAGTGGCATGGCACTTCAAAAATAGAAGAACCTTCCTGGAAGACCTGTCACAAGTGTCACCCCTAGAAATGTGGTATTGTGCATTGAAAATTTTCCCCCCAGGGCCAGATCATCAATTGAAATTTCTACTGTGACATTTTGAAGCATTTGAGGGAGGACATTCAGTAAAAGCAACCAATTGTTTCAAGCACAAAGAACTGAAATCTTCACCAAGCTCTACTCACTTGTGAGTTTCTCACCAAAATCAACATGGTATTGCTTCCACACCTGCCCTATTCACAAGATTTAGCATGAGTAGACTTCTATCTCTTCCCCAAGATGAAAATGCAGCTCAAAAGTCACCATTCTAACACTGTTATGAAGATCCAGTGCAAATAGCAGATGGTCCTCAACTCATTTAGAGATAACAACTTCCAGGCCAGATTTCAAAAGAGCCAGGGATACTGGGATCAGTATATTGCTGCACATGGTGACTATTTTGAAGGAGATGATGTTCAAACTTAGGTAAATAAGTTATTTTTTATTAAACAAGACTAGTCTGGGATCCTTTTGATACCTTCTGTTCTCCATGATAAAAATGTAACTCAAAGATTGCTGTTTTAACACTGTTGTCAAGATCCAGAGCAAATTGCAGACTCCTTAAGTTGCTTATGGGAAATGACTTCCAAGCCATTTGGTTGGTAAACAAGCTAATTATCACTCAGCCACTCCTGCGCGTATATGTATATTTATTTACACACACTCACACAAATGAATAGAAACAGATATAGACAGATTATCAGTTATCTAGATAATTAAAAAGATATTACTTACTTATTGAGAATTCGTTTTTGAAACATGTTTCATTGAAGCCTTCACAGTAACTGAAAAAATAATTTTCATTAAATTGTAAAATTCTACTTCTAAATATATGAAATCTAGAGAAAAAAAACTCTTCTGATAATTTCATTGGTCATAATTTTATTTACTCAGCACTTTATCAAATTATAGATATTAAGTGAAATTATACACTCCAGTATATTATCGCCTTTTTTCAATTTTCAATGAATTTTTTAAAGATACTAAGTAGTTCAAATAAAATTCTCTCCATCCTTGAAGTTTTGTTTTGAAGACCAGTTTTTCCATTTTTCCCTCTTCCTTTTCTAGACTACAACACTAACTTTTTGATAGTTTCTTTCTTTTTCTTTCTCTGAAGTTCATTCTGTTCTGTCACATGATTTGTTTTCTTTTTTCTTTTCTATAACCTAGTTAATTCCACATTTCACTTGAAAATTTTTGTTACCTGGTTGTTAGTCTGCTAGCTCTTAGGTATTTAAAAAAATTTATATTGCAATTGGGGAACAGAAGAGTCATTGGTTACATGAGACACATGCTTCAGCATCACCAGCAAGAAATGAAAACATCAATTTATTTTACTATATCTATAAACAAGAAATATTCTTTTCTCTTCTAGGCACAAAGCCCAAACTTTATGTGGGAGGAGGCCAATCGATTAAATTGACCCCAGTATGCAACTGGTACTTAATTTATCGACCCCGAAAGGATGAAAGGCAAAGTCGACCTCAGCGGAATTTGAACTCAGAATGTAAAGACAGACAAAATATCACTAAGCATTTTGCCTGGTGTGCTAACTTTTCTGCCAGCTCGCCACCTTATCAACAAGAAATATTCTTTTCTGCTCGAGGCACAAGGCCCGAAATCTTTGGGGAGGGGGGGCCATTCGATTAGATCAGCCTCAGTACAAACTGGTACTTAATTTATCGATCCTGAAAGGCAGAGTCAACCTCGGCAGAATTTGAACTCAGAACGTAAAGACAGACGAAATACTGCTAAGCATTTTGCCCAGTGTGCTAACATTTTTGCCAGCTTTCCGCCTTGTATAGAATTAAATATTAAGAAGAAACTGAAGTTTGTCACACATCATGTGACCTCTTCATTGATTCTGTATCCCACATGACTCCTTTTGTTCTGCTTAGTCCACACATACACACACACACACGTATATATAGGATAGACACGCACAATAACCTTTTACACAATTGCATTACACAGAAATATAGGCGTACTACCCAAACACATACAACAACATTAACAGTGAAGCCAAACAGATAGCAATTAGTCTAAGTATATCAGATAGGGTAGAATTTTAGCCAAAAGAAATGCCTTCATTACAATCAAAGACCACAAGCCAAATTTTGCCTCTAACCCCAAATGATGCCTGATCAATCTGGCCAAATTCAAGATTGGCCAGGCAAACAAACATATTCTGAAGAAGATCAATGCTGGCATAAGGAGAACCTGTGGTCTCTCTCTATGGTGCAGCACCAAAGAGGTGACCTAATGGTTTAATGCCAACTAGCAGAGGGGCAGAGGAAGGTTCACACAATTAGACATAGTTGATTTTTACCTCTTTATATTAAACAGGTTGCTGATCAAAGTACTTAACTTTGCTAAGGGTTTCACAGACATTAGCGAGAGGGACACTGATGTTATCATGCATACCAGGAGAATGGTGCTGTTCAATAAAGATTCGATGTGGTGAAGGGAGCCTTTGACAGAACTGACACGTGTGATCTCATTGGACTATACATTCTGGACACCTTAGGGAAGAAATTCCCTTCAGTCCTCTTCAGTCTCTACAGAGATGACACTCTGGCCATCTCTAGAGGAGCCTATAGGCACACATTTGATATATTTAGAAAGGACCTGATTAGCACCCTAGGCTCCATGAGATTCACAATTACTATTGAGATGAGCCTCACTACAGTAGACTTCCTAGATGTTACCTTAGACTTGGGCTCTGGTACACACAGGCCTTATCACAAGCCAAATGAGAGGCTGTCTTATATCAATAGAGCATCCTGCCACCTCCCTATCATGTTCAAGAACCATAGTGAAGGGTGTCAGCAAGAGGATCTTGAATTTATCCTCAAGTTAAGTGGGTTTAAGAAGTACATCTACATACCAGCTCCTAGCACGCACAAAAGAAAGCGCTGCTGAAACGTCATTTGGTTTTCCCCATCCTTCTCACTCAACGTTAAGACTTGTGTGGGAAGAATATTCCTCAGGTTAGTAGACAAACTCTGCATTTAGACACACATGTGGACATTTGTTTAATAGGCACAACCTAAGGATCTCCTTTAGTTGTGCACCTAACAGGAAAAGTATACTAGCTAACACCCATAAAACATGGGATGAGGCTGGTTGCTCTTACAGGGTGTACAGTGACTGTCCAGTGGGATACCAATGTGAGGCCAAAGGAGTCATCTATGAGGCTGTGGTGATACCCAGACCTAGTGACCATTAGAAATAGCAGTAGTGGATCATTGAACAACATTGACAGTATAGGCATCACCGATTTGCAGAAACACCAATGACCCCAGCACCAGCACTACGGCTGAAGAGGATGGCCATGCTGATATCAGCATCACCAATGAGGCCACCAGCCCTAAAAACACTGTTACCAATGATGACACCCACATCACCATTGGTGACAGTAGCACCAATGCCATGGTCAGGGATGACCACCATAACAACAACAGCCACAGCAATATTGCCCACACCTTGTAGTGATAACAATACCAATGGCAGCCCCAGCAACATTAGTGGCAACATCTCCAGGCCCTGTGCCAACTGAAGATGTGTCAGTAATGTGAGCACAACCAACACCCAAGTCTGGAAGTATATCAGGTCAGCCGTAAGTGACTCCTGTACAATCATAGGTTCTTTTTCAGAATTCCAGAAAGACAATTCATCACATCCCTGGCTAGCCACATGAAGCCTCAAAGATGAAAGGACCTCATCCAATATCAAGTGGAAGATCTTCGAGTAGCTGGGATCCTACATTAACAGGAATGAACGCTGTAAGCTTTGTACAGCTGAGCGAGCAAGAATACTCAAAGATACCCTGAAACCTGGATCACTGAGCACTTGCCAAAAAATCTTCACAGTATGCATCCATTTTAAACACTACTTGCTACAAGCATGGAATTTCTCATATTAGAAAGGTCGTTACGATCCAAAAGCAGCATAAGGGATAAATTCCTTGCCCCCCCCCCCCTGCTTTTGGTTCATGGGAAACTGGTCTAAGGGAGATAACTCATCCTCACTGAACCAGGACTATTCTTTGGTGACTAACTGACCAAATAACCACAATGGATTCCTGCTTCCAAGAGGTGAAGAGTTACATTTGTCTTTGGCTTTAGAGTTTGATGAGATGTCCACAGGGCTAAGGCTTTTGCAGATGCAAAACCATTGGTCACTCTGTGACCAGACATAGACTTAACTACTTATAAATACATTACTGCTCTATGCTTTAGAGTGTGTTTCATATTTGGATATATAATCTAATGACGATATATACATACAAACACAGCCAGTATGAATTCATGCTTATACTTCATAGTAAGATTTTTAGAATTCATTACAGGAGCCATAGCTATTATGATTTTAACCTACATCAAGGACTACTTAAAATTTTGTACCATTGCCTCTGTAATTACAAGAAAATTGCAGCGAGGCTGCCTGATTTTGATGGTAGATGTGGCATGCAGACCATCATATATATCTTCTTTTACTCTCAACTTCCATTTCATTTTGACATGTTCATTGCATTTTTATTCTTCTTTTCTGTTTTATGAATTCAGTGTGAACATGCACATAGAATGTTCATACTTCTCTTTTCGGTCTTTACTCAAAACTGTTTACAGATTGCAATCAACATTTGATGGTTGTGAAAAAAATAAGAAGAAAACAAAAAAATAAAATGAGCATAACTTACCATTTTTCGCAAATATCTTCTCGCATCAATTCAAAATTAGCAAACCCAATGTCAGAAATATTGCAGACAGGTGGACATGATTGCATGGCACAGGGCTCATATTCCTCATAGTCTTCTGTACAGTTTGTATTTCCCTCTTTTAGCGTTCTGTAATAAGAATGGTCATTAAGACCAAAATAATGAGATAAAGTAACTATGTATTTATATTACATGGAAAAATGCGAGCAAGAAAGGTAATATTCTTAAGATTATAAACCTGGAAAAGTACAGGACAAGTTATTACACCTATAAAAGTATAGGACAAACTATTACTTCAAGTAAAGTAAAGAATAAGAAACTTTTTATATTTGACGGATATTTGTCCTCATTTTGTTTGTTGTTAACACAACGTTTCGGCTGATATACCCTCCAGCCTTCATCAAGTGTCTTGGGGAAATTTTGAACCTGGGTTCTCATTCCTAAGGTATTTTTTTATGTTATTATTATTATTATTATTATTATTGTTCAGTAGTTTTATTTTTATAATGTGCTTTCACTTCACTACCGAGCACAGCTCTGTGTGCCTTTGGTATGTGCTGTGGTTTGCTGTGATGCTCTTATGGTTACTGTATTGAAAGTGTTTTGCGTAGGATGTGTGCAGTGCCCAGTAGTGCAATTTTCTTTATGTTATATATACTTGTAAGTCCTGGTGTTTTTGTTATGTATTTGTCTGAATATTTTTTTTATTATACCTAAGGCACCTACTATGATAGGAATTGTTTCTGTTTTTAGATTCCACATTCGAGTTATCTCTATTTCCAGGTCTTTGTATTTTGAAAGTTTTTTCCATTTCTTTTAGGGAAACATTGTCATCTGCTGGTATTGATACATCAATTAGAAAGCATTTTTTTTCTTCATGATCTTTGACAACAATATCTGGTCTATTTGCCTTAATTTCTCTATCTGTGTGTATTGGCATATCCCAGAGTATGGTTGCTTTCTCGTTTTCTGTGACCTTTTCTGGCGTGTGTTTATACCATCTTTTTTCTGTTGTTATTCCATAGTGTTGGCATAGCTTCCAGTGTATATAGGTCCCATCTCTGTCGTGTCTGTGAATATATTCCTTCTTAGCCAGGACTTGGCAGCCAGAGATAATGATTTATTGTTTCTTGTCCATCTCCACATATTCTACAGTTACTTGTTATGTTTCTTTTCATTATATGTTTTTGGTAATTTCTGGTGGGGAGGCTTTGGTCTTGTGCAGCAATTAAAAATCCTTCAGTCTCTGCTTTGAGTCCTGAGCTTCTCAACCATTGCTGGGATTTTTCTCTGTCTATTTCTTTTGCATTTAGTTTAGCCCAGTATTTACCATGTAGGGGCTTTTCTTGCCATCGTTTTATCATGATCCATTGCTGTTCTAGTTTTAGTTTGGATTTCATTTGTTTTTTAGCTTTTGTTGTTTCTTATTCTTCTTCATATTTGTTAGGTAGTATGATTTCTTGTTTGTATTTGTCAACTTCCTTAAATACTGAAAACAGTTTTTTGTTTTGCTCGTGTTTTGTGGCTATTTGTATTAGTTTTCCTTGCTTCTGAAGTACGTATTTTTGTAGTCCTATGGTGGTTATTTTATAATAGCTTTCCAGCTGTATAAGACCCCTACCACCTTCTGTACGTTGTATATATAGCCTTTCTATGTCAGATTTTGGGTGGTGCATCCTAGATCCTGTCATTATTTTTCTTGTTTTATAATAATAATAATAATTATTATTATTGTTGTTATTATTATTAGTATTATTATTATTATTATTCAGGTTGCTGCCTGGAATCGAACTCGGAATCTTGGGGTTAATAGCTGCGCTCTTAACCACTATGCCATATATTGCAGCAAAGAATGCCAGTTCTTCTAATTTATCACTCTTTACAGTTCTCATCTCTTAAATTTTTTGTACAAAACTATTCAGCTAATTTGTAAGTTTGTCTAATTAGTCATTCTGTATTTAAGGTAGTAAATTAGCCAAATTCTACTTAAATAAGTATAGTGTTATTTGTAAACTATAATAAAATAATTTTTAATATTCAAATTTTAATTTTAGCTGCAATATTTTAAGTAAAAAGTTTCTTATTCTTTACTTGATGTAATAGTTTGTCCTATACTTTTACAGGTGTAATAACTTGTCCTGTACTTTTCCAGGATTATAATCTTAAGAATATTACTTTCCAGATCGAAACTGAACCAAATTTGATGACTGGCACCCATGCCAGTGGAGTGCTAACAGCACCATCCGAGTGGGATCACTGCCAGAGCAACGGTCTTGCTCCTATGCCGGTGGCACGTAAAAAGCACCATTTGAGCATGATCATTACCAGCTGCACCTTACTGGCACTTGTGCCGGTGGCATGTGAACAAAACATTGAACTGACTTCTGTGCAGGTGGCACATAAAAAACACCATTTGAGCATGGCCATTGCCAGTACTGCCAGACTGGCCCTCGTGCCGGTGGCACATAGAAAGCACCCACTACATTCTCAGAGTGGTTGGCGTTAGGAAGGGCATCCAGCTGTAGAAACTCTTCCAGATCAGATTGGAGTCTGGTGTAGCCATAAGGTTCGCCAGCCCCCAGTCAAATCGTCCAACCCATGCTAGCATGGAAAGCGGACGTTAAATGATGATGATGATGATGATGATGCTCGCATTTTTCCATATAATCCCTGGTTTTTCCAGGCATTGCTGTTATAAGATAATTAATAATGTGTCAATAATTTAAGATGTTAGCTTATAAAATACTGAAAGATAATATTTCAATATTTCCATGTAAGTGATGATAATATTTCAATTATTTTCATGTTTAATTTAAATATATGTTGTGATTGAATTATTTGATATTACCCATCCACACCAAATTAATGACAAGGATTTTTACCATGACTCACCAAAAGTTACAAACAAGACCCCAAAACTATCAGTTACCAGGCTCACCTTAAGTAACCTAATTTTGCAATAAAAAATGACTATTATTGTAGCTTCAATTTTATGTAAATATTTGGATTTTCATATATTAAAACCATTTTATAAATCAAAAAAGACATTTTTAATTTCCAAATTTAAGAAAATGTTCTTAATTTTTTTTATTTATGTATTTTATTCCTAAATAATCATTACTCAGTCATACAATCTATGTCTTAAATTTAATTTTTAGTTACAATTCCACTGAATTTTGTTTTTAAAATTTTTTAAAAATATTTTTTCCATAAGTAATAAAACAGTGTCAGGCAATTTGGGAGGAAATTTAGTTTAAATGTACACAAATGCATAAAAATAATATTTAATTCCATTAGACATTCTAAAATACTATTAAATTTCATTCAGTTTGAAAAAAGGTAAAATTGGAGAGAACTTATGGTATGACCTGATATATGTGTGTATACCTGTATATATATATGTATGTATGCATATTTATATATGTATAAATGAATGTATGTATATGTATATTTGTATGTATGTTTGTATGTATATATATATATATGTATATATATATATATATATATATATATATATATATATGTAGAATGTATGGCGCATGTGTACGAACCGTCATGCTACATGGCAGTGAAACATGGGCCGTGACCGCTGAGGACATGTGTAAGCTTGCAAGAAACGAATCCAGTATGCTCCGATGGATGTGTAATGTCAGTGTGCATACTTGAGAGAAAAGTTAGACCTAAGAAGTATCAGTTGTGGTGTGCAAGAGAGATGATTGCACTGGTATGGTCATATGGCAAGAATGGATGAAGATAGCTGTGGAAGAGGTAGACCCAGGAAGACCTGGGATGAGGTGGTGAAGCACAACCTTCGACTTTAGGCCTACCGAGGCAATGACTAGTGACCGGGACCTTTGGAAATATGCAGTACGAGAGAAGAGCCGGCAAGCCAAGTGAGAGCATAATCTGTGGACTCTACCAGAAGTGTAGCCAACTCACTCATTTGTATTTTTACTTCATTGGACACTAAACTCTGCTTGCGAAGACCTGTTGAGACAAGTGAATTGAAATCGAAATCGAAATCGAACCAAATTCGACGACTGGCACCCATGCAAACCTCTCCTTCATTGGACATTAAATTCTGCTTGCGAAGACCTGTTGGGGCAAGTGAAATCGAAATTGTAATTGAACCATATTTGATGACTGGCACCTGTGCCAGTGGAGCACTAACAGCAATGTCCGAGCGTGATCATTGCCAGAGCAGCTGTCTGGCTTCCTTGCTAGTGGCTCGTATATAGCACTATTTGAGCGTGATCGTTACCAGCGTTGCCTTACTGGCACTTGAGCCGGTGGCACATTAGAAAATCATTCGAGCAAGGTTGAGCGAGGTCGTTGCCAGTGCTGCTGGATTGACTCCTGTGCAGGTGGCACGTAAAAAACACCATTTGGAGCATGGCTGTTGCCAGTACCGTGTCACTGGCCCTCATGCCGGTGGCACGTAAAAGCACCCACTACACTCTTGGAGTGGTTGGCGTTAGGAAGGGCATCCAGCTGTAGAAACTCTGCCAGATCAGATGGGAGCCTGGTGCAGCTATCCAGTTCACCAGTCCTGAGTCAAATTGTCCAACCCATGCTAGCATGGAAAGCGGACGTTAAACGACAATGATGATGATGATGATGATGTATATGTGTGCATATGTATGTATATATATATATATATATATATATATATATATATATATATATATATATATATATATATATATATATATATATATATACACACATGTATACATACATGTGTGTTTATATATATATATCATCATCATTGTTTAATGTCCGTCTTCCATGCATGCATCTATATTGTGGTTGACAGGAGCTGGTCAAGTAGAAGACTATCCCAGGATACTGTGTCTGGTTTGGCTGTGTTTTTACAGCTTGTTGCTCTTCCTAACACCAACCACTCTACAAAGTGGACTGATTGGTTTTTACGAGATTCCAACACAGGTGAGGTCTGTTTTTGGCATGGTTTTTACAGCTGGATTCCCTTACAGATGCCAATCATTTTACAACATAGACTGGATGCTTTTATGTGGCACCAGCACTGGTGAGGTCACCAAGTACTTTGCAAGTTAAAGAATTTTGAGAGGTGAGGATTCATTGGAGGAGGAGCCCTTGTGTCAGATGATGAAAGGTTAGATTGTGACAGAGAATCAGAAGCAGTGTCTTGCTGTAGAGGTGTGGGCATTGGAGGAGGTGATCATGTATCAGATGGTGAAGGGTTAGAGACAGAGGGGCAGAAACAGGTATCTTGCTATAAAGGAGGTATATGGTTATCCGACCAGAGAGAGAGAGAGAGAGAGAGAGGTACAAGAAAGAGGACAGAAGCAGGTGTGCTAATGTAAAGGAGGTACTTGGTTACTTATCCAGAGGAAAAAACAAGAAGAGAGATATAGAGAGAGTGATTAAGAATGAGTGCAGAAACAGGTGTGCTCCTGTAGAGGAGATACATGGATACCCAGTCAGAGGGAAGAGCAAAGGAAAGACAGAGAGAATGGGAAACAGCAAAAGTGCAATAGACAGCAGGAGAGAGATGGTAGTGAAGTACCAGGGTATACTAATAAGTAACAGGGATCAGAGAATAGATGGGATGGTAAAGTAAGGAAGAGCGAGATAAATTGTGGCAATTGCCTGGGTATGCCCTCGAGGTATAGAGGTTATGATATATGCGGCCAGGTATAGGGTGTGTGAAAAGTTTATTGTTACAAGTTTTCACTGTTGTGGGCAGGTCTTCTATAGAACCTCATATCACCAGACATCTTGGTCCATTGTCATTTCCTCCTTGAACCCTAACATCTTGAGATCAGTCCTCACCACTTCATCCCATGTCTTCCTGGGTCTCCCCCTTCCACAAGTACTATCCACTTTCAGTGACAAGCACTTTTATATACAACTGTCTTTACTCATACACATCACATGTTCAAACCAACACATTCTCTTCTGTATGTCCCATTTAATTCACTTTATACCTAACTTTTCTCTCATCACAGTTGTGCTTTGTTGTTCATGCACACTGATGATACTACCTTCATTGCTCTCCAGTCTATGCTTGTCCTCTGCATTCAGAGCCCATATTTAACTACCACAGAGTATAACTGTTCATACACAAGTATCATATAATCTACCTTTTACTCTGAGAGAGTCCTTTTGTTACCAACAGAGGTAACAACTCTCTGAACTTCCATCCTGTTCTTATTCTAGAAACAATACTTTCAGGGCCTCCACCACCAATTCTAATTTTGTTACCTAAGTAGCAGAATCTATCTACTATCTCAAGAATGCCTCCCGGGTATTTGAGAGAATTTAAGTCCCATGTGCTCTTAGTGCTTATTGTTTATGCACATCTGCCACACAAGAAAACCTTATATCTATTACACACACACACACACGTGAATGTATATATATCTACCATTCTTGTTTTAATGCCTACTCATCATGAAGGCATGGGCCAAAACAAGTGTTTGTTGAGGTAATGTTCTCTGCAGCTGGAGTCCAACACTGTCACTTACTTACACTTGTTTCTAAGTGAAGTCTCTTAAACAAAAACAGCCAGGACATGTTTATAGAGAGGACAATGAGCCTTTGTATTTATATTTACCTTGATGAGACTTTCTCAAGGAGGTGAATTGGACAAAGAAATTCTGTAGAATACCCTCTGCATTTACTAGATTTTTTTTTTTTTTTTTGATGGTGTAACTTACAAGACAAAACTACTAACAGTTGGCAAATTGAGTGCAAGTATTGAATGAAAATTGATATGACACATGACTTCTCGTTGTCACTATTATATCTGAACTTTTATAATATCAAACGTTCCTAATGTTCTCTTATTATTCTCCAACTGTGTATCTTCCACGCTATCTCTATTCAATAATTCCTACGTCCTGTACACTATGACTGTGCATATGACACTCTTCTCAGACTGTTCTGTGCATGCTCATTTATACTAACTAGGATAGTTCATTTAGCCAATCACGGGGGTGTACAGATTTCCCATACAACAAGAAGGTAAACAGTGGCTGTGTGGTAAGTAGCTTGCTTCCCAACCACATGGTTTTGGGTTCAGTCTCACTGCGTGGCACCTTGGGTCAGTGTCTTCTATAGCCTTGTGAGTGGATTTGGTAGACGGAAACTGAAAGAAGCCCATCGTATATATATACATATATATATATATATATATATATATATATATATATATATATATATATATATATATATATATATTAATGGAAAGCGGACATTAAATGATGAATATGATGATGATGATATGTATGTATATGTATCTATATGTTTTTGTGTCTGTGTTTGTCCCCACCCCATCGCTTGACAACTGATACTGGTGTGTTTACATTCCCGTAACTTAGCAGTTTGGCAAATGAGACCGATAGAATAAGTACTAGACTTACAAAGAATAAGTCCTGGGATTGTTTGTTCAACTAAAGGTGGTGCTGCAGCATGACCACAGTCAAATGACTGAGACAAGTAAAAGAATATGCCAAACCAAATGTTTCTTGTTATGATGCCATATCTTTGCATTATCAGCACTGTCTGGACCAGTATGGTCATCACTTAAAAACTAGTTTTCAGTTCTATGAATTCAAATTCTATCTGTAGATTCTATTAAATTTTGAAATGAAATACATTTTAATAAATATAAACTTGGTAACCATTCAATATGTGTATACATTATTTGAGATACTCTGTATACACACACACGCGCACACACATTTTATTAAGAAGAATGAATTGATAGAGACTTCAGGGTTTCAGTTTGCTTCTCTTCATCAGACAATCTGATAACTGCAAATAAGCTGAAACTTTGGTCCCATAAAGTCCTTCTCACAAGAGACTTAGTGGCCTTGCAATGTCCATTCTTCAAGGAATTGTAGAGTAGGAAGGAAGAGAATTCTGATTGAGGGAGAGATGGATGGTCATTGTCAAGGAATGTACAGGTATATCATGAGCAGAGGACTGAATTCAGAGCACACAATTCTGACAGATGGACAAAACTCCTTATGTTAACTTGTTCTTATTTGCATACTGGTGTATATAAGGGCTTCTGTCTGTCTTCATGTTGCATTTTTGCTGTGTATTTCCTGAGAAATGAGAGCAGTAGCATTTGCTATGTAAATGAGCTTTTTGCCCATGTAATTGATGTCTGCTAATCTCACAAAACATGTACATTATATAAATCATTAATACTATATTTTTCTGTGTTCCTTTTCTATATTTTGCATGCAAATTCTATATTCGAGTCTATCTGGAGTTAAGAAGACTATTTAAGACTATTTATGACATTAAAAGTAGGAACTGAATGTAAAACTGATTTATTGTACCCATACTTGTTAGTAATGTATTGTGTGTTTTGGTATACCTTTTGTACTATGTGTATGCATGTGTGTGTTTGAACTCTCCTTTAGCATAGAGAAAGCTCTGCTGTTTCTATGCTACATTACCAAGAATGTATCTTGTAGAAATTACAGCAATATAGATGAAAATCCGCTTAATATATGTAATAGATTTCAATTTAAAAAATAAATAAATTTGAAAAACTTGTTTAATGTAAATTTACCTGTAACGATGTCTTGAACCCTCACCACAAGTTTTGCTGCATTCACCCCATGAAGTCCATTGAGAATAAGAACAACCTGAAAGACAAAATTTCAACAAAATAAGCAATTATTTTGTAAATGACTTAACCAGCAGACTGCCAAATAATGAATACAAAAAAAAAAAAAAAAATCCAATTATTAAAAGACTGTCTCTCTACTCACTGTAAACTGTTCCAAAAGCAGTATTTGATATATGTTTTTTTTTTTTTTTTTTTTAAATTAGATCTCCCAGAATTATCAAAATATTTCTTTTGCTAAATATGCCTGAAAAACAGATAGCTGTATTATGCCTTACTCAAAAATTGTTGAATACTTTGTTTTCTTCTTTTTTAAAATTTGACTCCCTAAAATGTTAAACTTGTGAGGCAATATAACAGATAAAGTCTATTTGTTATCGCAGTATGATTTAATTGTATAATTTCTGTTTTTCTATTTGGTACTTACATAGGCAAAACTACATCAAAAATGCTTAGTTTAATTTCAGTCGCAAACATTCTGTAGCACTCAAAAGCTTTTCACAAATCTTAATTATATCTTACATAAGATTACTACTCATATATTGAGAATAATGTACATATTTTCATATGTATATTTTAGATTGTATTCTAAACAAGTTGAAAGAAAAAGACATTTGATATGTTAGTCTCATCTCTTTTGAACATACTACAGCCATTAGTCCATAATCTGGTGAATGTCCACTATTTTTTTTTAATAATGCTGCAAAAACATATTGTTCTTTGTGCTGCGTTTACTGAATATACCCTTTTAGTATTGCCAGTGGATGCCACACATCCACTTTATCTGCAATCACAATCAGACTTCATGCTGACCGCTTTTTTCCGCAGGAACATATAACTAAGCAACTTCATTTTTCTCAATGGTTTCTGTCCAATCTTTAATCTACATTGGATGAAACAGTATGATATTAATTCTAAAACTCATCTGATTATTGAAATTATTCAATCTAAGAGAAAAGGGGAAGCATTAGCTCTTCAGATAATTAAAAAAAAATATACCAAAATCTTTGTAACGAATTTATATTACAGTTATCACTTTCTTTTTAGTTATACACCAGTTCTTCCTGCAAAGCTAATACAGAAATAATTTTTAAAATGGAATATTTTTTTTTCCAAATTAAACATCATCTTTAAAAATGATATAAGAGAAATTTATTAAATTTTGTGTGTGTATGTGTGTGTGTGTGTGTATATATATATATATATATATATAGTTTAAAAGTCAAACAACAAATACAGGTGAAGGTAAAACAAGTAGGTGTATAAATTTAACCCTCAAGAAGAATGGAAAAGTCTTTGACATTTCAAGCCTATGCTCTTTGACAGAAAGGACTAAGAGGTAAAAAATGGAGAGAGAATGAAAGAAAAATGCAGGGAGGAAAACATGTGTAGGGATTAACAGCTCAACATGATGAAATGGCCAGAACAGAGGCTGAATGAAAGGGAGATAATAATGGCGATCCACAATGAAGCTAAGGTGTGTATGTGAGAATGGGGGTGAGTGCATGAGTATGTATGTGTGGGCAAGCTGAAAATTATGTGTGCATGTGTATGGGCGTATGTACATATGTATGGGATTGTCGTGTGTGTGTAAATGCATGGGCCTGTGTTGTGTATGAGTAATCTAGTGTATTCATTGTGGAATGATGTGTGTTTTGTGTATGTGTGTGTGTGCACATATGGACATGTGTGCATGTATGAGTGTATGAATATGTGAATCTGATGCGTGTGTGTGTATGTGCATGCATATGTGAGCAAACACTTGTGTTCAGCAGTTGATGTGTGCTTGTTCAGGTGTGTGTATGTGTCTGGCCATATAATGTGCATGTGTATCATATATGTTTGTGGGTGAAAGTTGTCTGTGCATGTTACGCACGCGCGCGTGTGTGTGTATGTTGTTTGTGTTCAGGCATTTTGGGCTTTTTGGAGTGAATACTGTGTGTTGTGGGGGAATGCATAGAGGTTTGAGATGGGATGGGGGGGGGAGAGATAGGAGTTGGGAAGGAATATCCCACTTCCTGTGATTACCTTTGCAAAGTTCTCTTACCCACATCCCACCTTCCTCATGACCTCCCCATCCTCACAAGGTCAAAAAACAAACAGCGAATACAGGTGAAGGAAAAACAAGCAGGTGTATTAATTTAACCCTCAAGAAGAATGGAAAAGTCTTTGACATTTCAAGCCTATGCTCTTCTTTCCCCATTTTCTCATTTCTTCTCTTCAACCGAAAGCATTTACAACTACCCCACTCAACTAGCTACTAACCTATCAACCCCTCCCTCCCTATTCACCTACCGTCTATTCAATTTCATACAACTCTGCCTATCTCAGTACTCTTCCTCCACCACCAACCCACTTTCGTTATAGTACTAACCACTGCTACATTGACCACTGACTCACCCCCTCACACACTGTCTACTTCCTTCTATCTTCTCTTATATCTTTCTATATACTTTAGTAATCTCCCTCTGTCACTGAATTAGACTCTTTCCTCTCCCTCAAATAACTGTCATCCCTTTTCTCACTATCTCAACTTCAGTATTTCTATATCTGTTATCCCTGATCCTTAACACCTATTCACAAACCCAACAATGATTGATCACCCTCCAATTACTACCCACCCCACCCCTCCCAGTTACCTCCCAACTATCCACCTCTACCACTGCCTCCCTTAAATTCCCTGCCTTAACACTTCCTATATCACACCAACCTACTTCCTCTAATACTTCTTGCTTTCCATATTTAACCATTCCTCCTTTGGGCTTCTCTGCATTATGATCTGAAATGTAAGACCTTTTTTTCCCTGATGATGGAGGCTCAATTTATCCAATGTCGATTGCTTCCATTATCACCTGCATATTGTGAACTACATATACCAATATTATGACGGATCTCTGAACCCCCAGAAACAGCTGTTGGACTTATAACACCTTACTTCTTCCCCTTTAATTTTCTCTGTCATTTATACTCTGTATAAGTTGTATCTATTAACATAAATATCTCTACATCTATACTTAAATATTTATCATTTGAAAGTCTTCACTCTTTGCTTCCTCTTGTTGTACATGTATACATATATACATATTTTATGTTTCATAGCCAAGCTGTTATATTATATTTAATTTGTTTATCAGTGTAATTGCCTCCATAGCTGCTCAACTTGATCCCTCTTATAGCCTTTCTTTACCCTGCAAAATTGATCCCTTGTAAAAACATTAGAGTCTAAGTTTGAATCATTTTAGTGCTACTAAGTGTCTTCTGTCCTGAGACTATCTGGATCTCAAGTGCTGACTATACATGCATATATAAATATGCATAAATATTTCTCTACTTCTTTCTCTCACTCCTCCCCTCACTCATTCCTCCTTCCTCTTTCACTCACACTCCACATTCCCCCCTCTCTAATTAACTAATGCGAAATGTGCAGACAAACTAGCAGAATTATAATGTAGATATAATTTGCTACATGAAATAACTCAACTTTTAGATCAATAAGTCTCCCACTCTCTATCTCTCACCATCATTCTGTCTGTCTGTCTCTGTTTCTCTCTCTCTCTATTTTTTTCTTTTCTACTATCGGCCTGAAATTTTTGGGGAGGGAGCCAGTCAATTAGATCAACCCCCAATAAGCAACTGGTACTTAATTTATCAACCCCGAAAAGCTTAATGGCACAGTTGACCTCAGAGGAATTTGAACTCAGAATGTAAAGACAGACGAAATACTGCTAAGCATTTTGCCTGGCATGCTAACATTTCTCCCAGCTTGCTGCCTTTTTGACATTCACTCTCTTTGTATATGTATCAACTCTCAGGCATAGCTTTCATTTTCTCTAAAACTTTTTCTTCTAATTTTTACTTTTATTTCATCACAACTGTCATGTACAAAAAGCTTGTTTTCTGATTTAAACCTCTTTAACATTTTTCTAAAATTTTTATGGAATAAACAAATCCTGAATAAACATCCTGAGAAAGTACATCAAAGTACCAAATTTAAAAATTTCAAAATCTGTGACAGCAACAGAAAGATCTCTCATTTGTCTATCATTTTAATTTTCTCATGGTTAACTTTCTCACTCTGTATTAAAGTATCTAGCTCACACTGGGTGTGTGTGTTTTTCAGTGTGTATGTGTGTAAGAATATGTATATGTGTAAGAAATTTCATTAGAGTAACAGAGGCATTTTAAAATGGTATGTAAAAGATAATTTGTTTTAATAGCATATTTTTTCTGTTAATAAATGTTTTTCCTTACACACACACACACACACACACACATGGACACTCTTGATGTGGGGTGGGGTTAAAGATCTAAATAAATTATTTTGTTGTTGCTTATCCCAGCAATGGACCATCATCATTCCATAAAATATTTTTATGGGGAGAAGAATATTGAAAAATATCAGTATATGTCAGAATGACAAAGAAATGGGGAAGATACTAGGTAGTCTTGGGACATACTAGAAGCAACAGCTAAATCTCCCTTAAATCACCTTTTCAGTTGAACATTATTTAAAAATTATAAACAGAAACAAATTGCAGATTCAGATTGTCCATATTTTAAAACTATGATTAAAGGTGGGGGCTAATGAAAACGTTTTTAAAAATTTCACTAGAAGATAAAGGAAGTGGGTATTGTAATTTACAAATGTTAAAAAAAATTTATGTCCTATCGTTTTAAGTGCATAATGTAAAAATCATTGGCCAAAGTCCCAAAGTCAGTTCTGGTTTGGAGAGCAAGGTTTGGGAAAAAAAAAACAAATTTCCAAAATTTTTTCATTAAAAGCTGCCCCCCACCCATCATTTGCAAGGGTGTGGTGAAAACATTTTGAAAAATCCCTGTCAAAATGGAGAAAATTAAACTTATGTGGGTGTGCTATTCTGAAAATCTGCCAAAGCATTCTATTGTGAAAATTACTCCCTGCAATGATGGATTACTCAACTAGTGTGTAGTGTATGTATATATATATATATATATATATATATATATATATATAAATGCAAGTTGTGTGTTTGTGTCAAGTTGCCATCTACACCTGTTAATGAATTTTCGTGAAACTTTGCAAACATGTTCAAGTGACATTCAGTTTGTTACTAGGCTTACTGTGGTTTAATAAAAATCTATCATTAGATGGCTAGGGCCCTTAGATGGGGTTCACATATATAACCAATATATTTTCCTTTAACAGCCAAGAGAAATAACCCATTCATTTTCTTTTGATCACCTTAAACACTACCAAACTCAAAGTTAATGGTCAAGGGATGGAAATTGACACTAAGTGGATTGTGTTCTACAACCCATTGCAGTCTAAAACATTGCAGGCCCATGTTGAGTCATACAAATCTATAAAAAGTATTAGATATCTATGTAAATACATAAACAAGGGCTCAGATATGGCAGTTTTTAGACTTGAACAGGAGGGCAGGCAGGCAGGTAGATTAAATTCAGCAATATAAGTTGGGCAGGTATATTTCCTCTAATGAGGGCTTCGAAATCCACAAGCGACATCCAACAGTGGTGAATCTATGTGTACATCTTGAAAATGGCCAGCGTGTATATTTCACAGAAGACAATGCTGGAAATGTAGTTCTGAATCCACCAGAAACCACTTTGACAGCTTTCTTTAAATCATGTCTGTGTGATTTGTTTGCCCGAACACTGTTGTATGTTGAGATTTCTGTGTACTATACCTGGGCACACAATAGATGGAACAGATGCAAGCAAGGATCATGCATTAAGGGCTGGGAAGAACATGCTGTCTTCAGAAGTAGGGCCATCAGGTGGGTGTACACTGTGCAACCTAATTAACAGGAGTGCTTTTTCCTACATCTACTACTGTACACTGTCAAACCTTCGAAGACACAATGGGGGAAATCTGCATGACTACAGAGAAGCCTGTGCCAAACATGGACTACTGGAGGACGATGCTCACTGGGACCAGACAGTGGAGGAGTCAGCAGAGCACCAAGTCAACTGTGCCAGCTATTTTTAATCATGTTGATGATGTGATTTGGGTGAACCTTTGAAGCTTTGGGCAACCCACAAAACCAGCATGGCAGACGACATTCTACAAAAGATTCAAAAGTAAACCTCAGCAGCAATTGCCATGTTCAATAATGCCATTTACAATGAGGCACCTGAGTGCAAGCTATAGGAGGTCAAAGCGTTGTCACATTTGGTCTGCCCCAACTGGAGCAGGCAGCAAACAATCTTGCAATTCATTACCTGTGAAAAATCAGCTATGACATTGAGGAAATGACAGCGTATATAGCTCATAATAAACACAAACTGATGGAGGACCAACTGGGTATTTACAAGACCATTATTTTGAGTATTGAAAGTGAAAGAGGAGGTCTTTTCTGGATGCTCCAGCTGGAACTGGTAAGATGTTTGTCATCAACCTTCTTCTGGCTAAACTGTGCCAAATGAAACATTATCATAGCAGTGGCATCAAGTGGAATATCTGCAACTCTGCTAAGTGGTGGCCACACAGCTCATTCCTGTTTCAAACTCCCTTTGGACCTGTCCAAGAAAGAGAAGGCAAACTGCAACATCAGTCGTGGTTCTATAAAAGGCAAATTTCTGGGTGAATTCAGGTTGATCATATGGGATGAGGTGACAATGAGCCATAAGGCTTTCTTTGATTGGGGCACCAGTTATGCTGCTTCAAAACCTTGATCCACCAAAGCTTTGCAATGGCACAGGACTTATAATAAAGACGATGATGTCAACAGTCTTAGAGATAACAATTTTGACTGGTAAAGCAAGCAGTGAATCTGTATTCATTCCTAGAATTCTACTTATTCTCTCAGATATGCCTTTCCAGTACAAGCACCTGCAATTCTTGTTGAAATGAGCTTTACAATGAGCATTAGCAAGGCCCAGGAGCAGTCCTTGGATGTGGTAGGTCTGAACCTTGCAGAACCAGTTTTCTCCTATGGCCAACTTTATGTGGAATGCTCAAGAGTTGGCAATCCTAATCATTTCTTTATTTATGCCCCACAAGGAAAGACCAAAAATGTTGTTTACCAAGAAGCTCTGAAAACTTAATAAGATTCACCAAATCATCAGGTATTTATTATTGAACTGTAATATTTGTAAGTGTTGTAAATGCATTGATAATCTACATGTTATTTTATTTTTTAATCTGTATGCAAATTTATTTGTATGTCTACTGTAAAACAAAAAGTTTGTCTGTTTCTCTATTAATTGTAAATTTATTTTAACACAAGTGCCTCTGAGGGTAATATTCTCTGGGAACACACAAAAGCCTTTTTCAGAGTTATCTACTTTGAATTGTTATTAACTCATATCCGATTAACCTCTTATTATGTAACATGCTTCATGATTATGGTATATATGCCTTATTGGTATTTCCTCCTAAGTTCTATCTACTCTGGGAACGCTTTAAAGTCCTTTCTGGGGCTACTTTATTTGAATTCTTACTATTGGGTAACTAATTTCATGTTCTTATGTAACTGACTTCATGATTTGGGTATTCATAACTTATTGGGATTTCCTAAAAACAAGATCCTGTGTAAGACAGTTTGGTATTCTCTGTAAATGCACAAAAACCGTTTTAAGGGCTACAAACTTTGTATTGTTGTTATTGGATTAGCAAGAC